>NC_134181.1:40016319-40358489 GCF_964188355.1 Buteo buteo | reverse complement strand
ACAGAAGTCTAAGAGCCTGCTAGTGTTACACTTTTTTACCCTATTCCTTCTCAACAACCAGAAGCCAAGTAACTGCCAACAAGCCCCATATTCGGCTCTCCATTCAGAGCCCTACAACAAACACCAGCCCTGGGAGCCACTAAGCAAAGCTGTCTCATCTCCCACACTTCTTCTGCAAGCAGAATTTGCATACAGAGAGCAAGAGCCACTGCATGCGCTACTTAGCATTGCATGTCCTCCAAGCACACTTTGTCCTCTGAGTTGTCTCCAGTGCTAATTTATTGCAGCATTCAAAGCAGCGGGCCTCCAGCAGTCCCTCCCACAGGAAGCAGGCTGACTCATTTTTCCACACACTGTACTTTCCTCTCCACAAGAGCCAAATGCTTAGGTCAAGAATAAACCACAAAAAAGGGAGGCTTGTGTTTAAGCACCTTCTAAAACGTGTGCACAACCCACATCCACTTATGAAGCTATTTCTTTCATTCAAACAATGAACCTAGCAACATTGCACCCAGCTAGAGTTGCCCCCATATGGCACACAACTGTCTTTACTTCTGCTCTGAACAGCAGTTCCTAATCCTGTAAGATGATTTAGTCTAAGCTAATGGTTTTTGGCCTCAGCCAAACAGTTATCTGAGCACTTACTGAAAAACAAGATGAAGACCACCATTTTGCATTCATTTCCCTAAGCTCTTTGCCAAAGCATTCAGATGTTTGCCTTGCCAACTGGTTCTCATACATCAGCTAGCCTTATAGGAAGGAGAAAAAAAAAAAAAGAAAAATTACATTGCCAGAAAAACCCTGACCATCTACTCTTTCACGCTTTGCTTAGCGATGCGGCAAAAGTTCACTATCCCTACTAAAAGGATTTTTCAAGGACGCTTGGAAAGAAAAAAGTAGCAGTACCTTAATGTGTCTGAGTACTAACAGCAGTTATCTCCAGCAGCACTTCTAGCCCTCCAGCCATGAGAAACATGGGAAGCAATGAAAGTCAGCCAATGCAAGTACTTCACCCCCAAAACAGGCAATCAAGCTTCAGGCGGAGCAGGCTCAGGTTTTGTGGAGGTTTCCACCATGGAGCTAAACATCTCCACACTAACAACACTTCTCCACCTCAACGGGCAGGTACAAACCCAGCCCCACACAGGAAAAAAAAGCCAGCTGCTCCCTATTCTCTCTTATAGCCAGCTCCCCCACTGGCCTCTGCCTCTCAGGTGTGAGGCATCTGAGCTGATGCAGCATTAACTCATTGCCATCCACAAGAGCCCACTGCATGACTGGGGTGTGTTGAGAGGAAACTACTCACATTCTTTGTTTGTTTTATTTTAAAACTCAGGTAAATAGGAGTGAGGTCAAAGGACACACTAAGCATTTCCTTCTTGTCCTACAGAAGGGAAAGGGAACGGATCTGCAGCAAAGAATTCTCTACTTTCACACAAGCAATAAAGTATCATATTTCCAAAATGTCACAACTGTGGAAGTAGTGTGGATCTTAGCATAAGGTGCCACTGCTGTCCTTTGTCTCACAGAATCCTCTCAGACTCAGTTTAATGCTACAGCCATGAGGCTTTTCCCATCAGTAATATGTCCCAAGCCTGATGCTTGTAAAAGAGTAATTCTAGTGCCTCTTCTCCTTTATTCAGGCTCCTTGCTTTGGCAACTAAGGATCCTCACTCTTTAGATCTTTGATTCCCTTTTTTCTTGACAGGTCCATTTTGTGCTAAAAAAATGCTCATTTATTTCCTTTTTTGTCCACCTGCTCTGTTGTCAGTATAGGACTCCCTCAATCAACCTAGCTGGCCTGCGCTCTGCAATGTCAGCCTGTTTCCCACTGAAAGGAGGGCTCATCAGCCTGTATGGCTGTAACAAAGGAGGTCAGGCAGCGTGCCACAAAATCAAACCCTTCTGTCTAAGCAGATATGGATTTATTGGATCCTCTGAATTAGAAGAGAGAAGGAATAACCAGGAGGAGACCTGCAGGGGTGCAAAGACCATTGCAGGTAGTTGAGTGTGAAGGTGTGTGGTACAAAGGCACAAAATGCCAGATAAGAAGTAATTTGCCTGAATTGCACTGAAAAAGTGCGAGAGACAAGGAGACAGTGTGCCGTATCGAGCTTGGAATTTCACATAAATGTATGACTTCAGTGCTAGGCCCCAGTGAGGACACCTCAGGCTGGATGCTGCATGTCCCTACCGTGGCCGCCTCACAGATCTTACCTAAACAAAGCAGCAGTCAGCTGGGGGTCAAAACCAAGAAGAACACTAGGGAGTGGGCCGATGGGTGCTATGGCAGGTTGCAGAGATGGTTCCTGAGCAGAAAGAAACCTGTGTTAGGAAGTAAATCTTACCAGCAAAAGCTGAGCAGATATACTCACTCTGGCTGCTGGTATTTAATCCACCTGCCAGTCTGCTTATAGCTACTGGATATATAATAGGTATATATTACACAGCAGTATCCTAGCACTTTCATGGCCTTAAAAATCCATTTTTTCTAAAAATATCCCATGGGATCAATGCTAATGGTCTCTGTTGGATGTTTACAACCAAAATATTTTGGAAATGTTGCAGGTTTCCTGAATTCTTATTTTTCCACACAACTTCTCCAGGCAGTGACAGCTCCCACACCAGGACGAAGCTGCTACACACTTTGTGTAGTTAAATTTCCCCACACCTGGGCAGTAGAGAGTGAGGGATGAGGCAAGAAGAGGAGGATTCAGCCCCACCATATCATTTGGCAGAGGTGGGGACAATGCTGGCCCCAGCCATTATGCAGAACACTCCCCCAGCTCCAATGTGCTGCGCTGCACTGGGCAGTGGTGGGAAGAGATCCTCTGAAAAAAGCTTAGCCAGGTCCCCCTCCTCCTCCTCCTCCTACCTTGGTGCTCACGGGGCTGTTTCTCATACTTTTTACCTCAGTCATCACTGCCAGACAGTGTTTTGTCCTTTCTTAAGTACATTTTTCCAGAGGTGCCACTGGCGTTGCCGACAGGCTCAGCTGTGCCCTGCAGTGGAGCTGTTGCGGAACCGGCTGGAACCGGCTGTGGCCGGCACAGGGCAGCCCCACCTTCTCCTTGGAGAGGTCCCTGCAGCCCCACTGCCAGAGCCTGGACACGTAGATAAATAAATTCCACCCGTCACCGTGGTGAAACGCGTATTTGAGAATTGTCATTAAAACATGCACTCGTTGCATACCCTTCATAAGCTTCACCGATGACATCAGCCACAACAAAATCTCCTCGCACCAAAATTGAAGTGGCATCATCACCACAGCACAAAGGTGGGCAATATACACAGTCAGTACCTCTCCACCCCTTGTCCCCTCACCACTTTACCACAACAAAATGATCCCCGCTGTTAATCCAGTCCCTGGCAATGGCCAGTCCAAGCTTTGCCCATTATGTCTCCCAGCCACTGTTTTTACTTCAAATTCCTCTAATGGTAAATGATCACCCTGTCTTTATCTCAACCCATGAGCTTTTTCATCTTATTTTCTCCCCTGTCTTGCTGAGGAGGGGGAGTGAGAGAGCGGTTGGGTGGGCGTCTGGCCTTTACTCTTCTCCACACATGCGGCAGCGTTGCCGTAACGGGGCTGAGGGCACCGCATCCCAGGCGCCGTCCATCGGGGAATCCCTTCTCTGTGCACATAAATCAGCAAATGCAAACTGAAGCCCTCAAAAGGTGATGAACAGCGAGCACCGCTATTACGCAAGCACTTTCCTAGATAGAATAATGCTTCAAATAGCAATTTAAAGTTGACCTGAATTAAGAGCTTTGGTAAAAAGCTCTCAAAGATTCCCTAACTGGGCAACCTCCATGTATGCAAAATGTAGATGGTTGCTTATGGTTCTGGTGTGCCAAGGGCTGGAAAATAGCCATGGCCTCCCCACTTTCTTGGCATGGGTCAGTTAGCCCAGAAAACCAGGCTTCCCGCCACCTCCAGCGGGCACTGGGGTGCCGGGGTGCTGGCTGCGGTGGCAGGGCAGCAATCCCAATCCTCCTGGGCTTCCCTCAGCAGCCAGATTAATGTATTTTTTTTAATTATTATTCTAAAGCAAGATGTTTGGTTTTCCTCCTTTGCTTGCATTTCAGTAGCCAAATATATTTTCCTCCAAGAGAAGAGCTGGAATACAGGAACCTGAAGCCAGAGGAGGCAGCGATTAGTGGTTTGAAGTGTTAATGGTACCACAGTGGGAACAGGGAGTCCCTTGAACTCAACTATTAGCAAATTAATAAAAAGGGTAACACGCTCTCCTGAGTGTTACAAATTTAGTACTAATTAGGACTTCTCTTTCTCAGCTATTTTGGGCAAGAAAATCTTCAATATCCGTTGTTAAATTTGAATCATCTTGTTTGTAGAAGTAAATCATACAGAAACATTGGTTTCTTCACCCAGCTACAGTCTATTAAACTTTTTTCCCTTCTCCTGTTCTTTCTGACATGACTTATAGCTGGATATTTTGTATGCAGTTAGTTTTATTTAGCAAATCTTCCCCTAAAAGAGGGTTTTCTTTGAATAAGGCTAACCTAGAGGCCATTCATTTCTCACAGTCCACCTCAAACATTTCAAAGATCGCCTCTTCATAGGAGCGTCACTGCTCCAATTTATTTACATTTATTTAATTTATTTATTGCTCGTATATTCCAGATGTTAAACCTCACAGAGTTATTGCAACTGGTAAGCCATTTTTTTCTGCCAAATATCTACACAGTTTTGTGTATTTTAGCACTTCAGAATTAATCACAAGAGAAACTTAATCAGGTTCACAATGAAAAAAAGCCCTTAATTAGAGCAGAGGCCAAAATGTCCTCCTGCTCTTCCTTTTTTCTTCCACTGCCTAAATCTCATCTAAACCTTGCCTGAAGTCCAGAAAACAAATCTCACAGTTGATTGAATATATCTAATTGTGAATTGATGTCTACACTTTTGCAGATATGTTTCAAACTCTGCCTGGTGGCTGTGTTGGCTAATTTGCCTATACCCAGGAAATTAATTCTTTCTTAACTAC
This sequence comes from Buteo buteo, assembly GCF_964188355.1. NCBI lineage: Eukaryota > Metazoa > Chordata > Aves > Accipitriformes > Accipitridae > Buteo > Buteo buteo. The sequence continues at coordinate 40,353,483 of NC_134181.1, read as the reverse complement.
AGAGCAAAGCTATGATGTTGGGTGATATATGTCTGCCTTTCTGGAAAGAATATTACTTCTCTCTAGCAAAATCAATGCATTCCTAAATGATTGACGGGACCACAAAAGGTTTTAGCTTTTAATGTTTAGGAAAACACTGATGAGGAAGAGAAAGCACTACAGTTTGCATAATGAGAGTAGAGCCAGACTGGCTGAGGCAGAAGAAACTCGCTTCAATTCAACAAAAGCCATAGCTTATTTGAGCAATAAAGGGAAAATGTAGATAGAAGGTTACATCTTCTGATGCCAGTAAGCAAAAGAGCATGTTAGAAGTAATCAGTAGTGAGCTCATGGGTTAAAACACACATGTACACATGCACACATGTACAGCAGTGTGGAGAGCCCAAGCAGACGCCATATGAAAATACACCATAAAGCCTGACAAATACTGGACACTGTCAAGGTGGCTTTCCATAAAATAATGCAAACTGATGTTAGAAGCTAGACTTTATAATCAATTAGAAAGGGTAGTTCGGCAGCAGTATTAATAACCTCTGAAACAAATGTAGCATGAAAAGACGGTTTCCATGACCAGAGCTCAGCTCAGAAGACTGTCTCATGTCTATGAAAAATCAAATCTCTGCAAAGGTGAGACTAAAGGTATTGGCCGTTTCCCTGTCTAGAAGAACCAGACAAAGACTTTCCTCATTCTCCTGTGGAGGGAAACACGATACAGTCACTTCTGTTTACTTCTGTTAAATGGCTGGTCAGAGAGAGTATTCTGCACTGTGTGAGGCTAAAGAAAGTATTATTTTTACTTTTCTCTACTGCATCAGATAGATAGAATGTGAATGGTGTACACTGAGGTGACACTGTAACATCCTTCTGCATTAGGGCCCTAAATGCTGACAATAAGTGGGTCCTTTCTTCCCTCCATGTGGGCTATAACTGCAGAAATAAGATGTGTGAGCATGTAAGCTGAGCAGCAAGTAGATAAATTCCAGATGATGATTTAAAGCTGGTAAATACAAACCTTACAGTCCTGCAAGCAGTCTAGTACCGGAAAGGACCTCTGAGGTCAATTCATTTCCCTTCTGTCGTAGGGAGCCCTTTGAAAGAAACTGCATGATAAAGTGATCCAGCTCCATCACAAAATTAATTTTTGCCACCATTTCTCCTACTGTAATGGTGCAGGAGGAGGAATCCTACTGCAGCTACTAGGAAATGTAGAAATCTTCCTATTCCCAGCCTTAATATACTCTTATCCAGTTTATTCACATCATTTTTTCTGCCAAAATTGTGCTTCTGCTTAAATAGCTCTTCTCCCTTCTGTGTGCTTATCCATGATGTATTTATAGGGAGTCCTCTCTCAGCATTCATTGCATGAGATGAAACAAGCCAACCTTTTTTAGTGTCCTTTCTTATAACAGACTTTCCACGATCTGGATCACCCTTGCAGCCCATCCCTTCACCTGCTCCAATCCGAGCATGGGGACCAGAACTACCAACAGCAGCTATATATTGTCTTACCAGGGATTTTTACAATGCCATTAACACTCCCTTGTTTCTTACTGCTATATTGTACATTTACACTGTATGTACATAGAACTATTCTAGCATATAAATTATGTTATACAGTTAACCATCAAATACTGGTGTGCCATTTCATCTCGTACCACCTGTGCTCCTTGGGAGTGCGGTCAGCCTCTTGCAGGCAAAATCTTTTGGTGCTTTTCATCTGGTGCTTTTTCATCCTTGATAGCTCCTGCGGAGAATTTCAGCATGAAGATGTTTCAGCAGTCTTTACAAAAGCAAGTGAATCATTCAAAAAAAGCACAATCCATCTATCTTCTTTAGTGTCACCAATTAATAGCTGCTCAGGATGCTTTGAAATCTATAGCTGCTTAAGGGAAGAAAAGTAACCAACCCCTTCCTATAGTGCTGTGCTATCATTACATTTTGTGTACTCTGCCTGTGCAAGGAAGCTTTATTAAATAAACGAGGTGAGGGCAATACGCAAAGGCCTCTGATGTGAGGCTTTAAAAAAGGGGAAAAGACCAGTTATGCTAATCCAGGATAAGAAGGGACCTAAAAACCAATTGGTAGACAAGATTGTTTCTCATTGTTGGAAACCATTTCTCATTCCAGAAGCCAGTGGTCAGAGCCTGGCTGATTTCAGTGGCTGTGCTTCTGTCTTTTTCTGCTCCTGCAAGCAAGCAGTGTTGGGGCAACCACAGTCTCCTGCACTTGATGGAGCTGGAACAGCCTTTTACCTCTTGCTTCTGATCTGGATTATTTTGCTGCAGACTGTGCAAAATAAGGGACCAGTTTTAAAAGGGGGTAGTGTTGCCTTTGTGGGCAGCTCAGGCTGGGTCTGTACGCTTATTCCTCAAGTCACAAGCTGCTAGAGCAAAGTCATTGCACCCTTTGGCGTAGCTGCTGCCTTAGGCTCCCTGTCAGCCAGAGCACCCTGGGTTAAATCCTGATGCTTTTCACGGCATCACTGACCCACATTTGCCAGACATAAGGATGCACTCCCAAACCTGCCCACAGCTGCTGACCCCAATGTGGGTTTTCTCCTCTTCGCCCATCCCTCCGTCCTGACTCACATCCCTGTCTAAGGCATTGTGGCCGCTGATGGCATTTGCTGTTGGACATACAGCTCCGTGCCCCGAGTGGGATGGCAATGCTGTCTCTTGAGGGGGATCAATTCACTTCCAGCTAGTCTGCTGGAGAGGGAGGTCTGTGCCTGAGTGTAATGGAACCTGATGGAGGCTAATTAAATAGAAAACCATCCATTTGTGCTGTCTCATTAGGGATTTGTCATAAAAACCTTATGTTCTCTTACAAGCCTAAACAAGTGTGTTCACCACGTAAAAATCAGCCATAAAGCTGTCTGGAGAGTAGTTAACATGTCTAAGCTGTCATTTATGTGGGCTGACTGCAGCCTGGATCCTACAGGTAGGAATAGCCTTTCCTCTGTCCTCAAACCACCCCGCATAAATGGGGCATCCCTCCTTCAAAATGGGAAAGAGGGCCAAGCCCAGCGATCCTGCACCGACAGTCATGTGGAGCGGATGCTTCTCCGTCTGGCCCTGACAGGAGCCAGAAATCAGAGGCAAAGAGCACTTGTTATTTTAAAGCTGTGCCAAAGATGTTCAGAGGTTTAGAAAGTATAAATGTAATAGTAGTGTTTCCTGGGGGCTATGGAGATTGGCTCCCATTGCCTTTGTGAGTGGCCTGGTCTCCTCCTCAGCCCCAACTAGGCTACTATTTTTGAGGAAAACTGAATTTCCTGTAGGACACAGCAGTCATCATGCTGTTTTGCAATGGAAGAAAGTTATGGGCTGCGTCCCTTGGCTGCCCCAAGGGAAAAATCAGCATGGTCTAAATGGCTGTTCTCCTCAATGTCTGTCCAGGACGAGCTTTCCCCTCACCCAAACTGTGCAGGCTTCAGAGTTTCTGCCAAAACTAGGGCTTGTGCAGAAGTCATGTCAGGGCAGATCTTCCCATGGGCAGGAGGAGATAACTGCTTTCTGTCTATGGGATGACCTCCTGGGGTAACACCAGCTGGTGTCTCCTTGCAGGCATCGGAGGTGGAGCGACAGCTCTCCCTGCAGGTCCACACCCTCCGGGAGGACTTTCGGGAGAAGAACTCCTCCAGCAGCCAACACATCGTGCGGCTTGAGAGCCTCCAGGCCGAGGTAAGTCACCCATGCTTGGCCTCACACCTTCAAAGGGTGGCCAGGGCTATTTTAACTTGCATAGCGAACCCCTCAAACTGGGTAAACAAAACCTGCTGCTTGGAGCAAATGAAGAGAAGGACGGTAATTGTGGGGCAAAGGACTCCCCCAGTGAGGATTTTTGCTGCAGCCCAGGGCTGGCTGGGGTGGCACAGGCCAGCTTCCACTGCTGCCTCAGCCACAAGCATGCCTGCACAATGAACAGATGAGATGGATCTTCCAGGAGCTAAACCATGGCTGTGCTCTTGCAGGGCTGCTGCCCAGTACATATTAAACTCTTGGGCATGGTGGGAAGGTCTGCAAAGGGGTTTTTTCTGTTCCTCATGCTTGCAAAGAAAGCAGCAATCCTCTCCTGCCTCTGAGCCATGCACGTGGGAAAGCAAGAAGCCCCTGCCTGTTTTAGCTCTGGTACATTAGCAGGAATGATATTACCTTCCTTCCTCTTGCTTTCCCTGATGGGGGTCACTGGAGACCATGTAGGCAGGAACCAGAGGGGTAGAAGATGTCCAACTCTACTACCCCACCGCTTTTTTTATTTATAAGCCGTCTGGAAGAGCTTTTCCTAAAATCTCTCAATTTCTTCTTTTCTCCCGCTCCCACCTGCTCCCTGCTGGTCCCTCGCCTTTTCTTCCCCTTCCCTTGGTGTGGAGCAGCAGGTCCTTGAAGTAAGTATAGAGGCTCAGAAAGGGTTTGCCCGCGCGTGCATTGCTGCCATTATGCATGCCTGTCACTGTGCATGCCTCACCTTGCCTTTTCGCCTCCTTCCTGTCTCTTGCTTTCCAAATCCCTTTCCCCCTGTGTGCTTCCTATGGCCCAGGGCCCACAGCAGAGCAATGTTTTTTCTGTTACGCAGTCATTCACAGGGTGCTCGTTACTGGTTTGGATACCAAATATGAACTCTTGATACAATTTCTGTATTATACCTCTAATTTTTCTTGCATCCCTTTTCTCCAACCCATGCAAACCATGATGGTGGTGGGAAGAGACTTCTCAGAAACCATTAGTCACCTAAGAGCAGCTTTCTAATACCTGCAGCAGCCTTTACCCTGCAGAAATAGCAAGTCCACACACTTTGCTAATATTCCTTCATGCAGCCAAATCTTTCTAGTAACCTGGAAAGTGGCAAGGAGATGAAGTCCCAAAGAGGCCAAGAAAGCAGTGGGAAGTTGTTGAATTTGTCTATGGTCCATGAATTGCAAGGAGGCCATAGGGAATATTTGAGGTTATACTGGACTGGTAAATGGCATAGCCAGTCCCCAGAGGTCCTGTGTGTACTAATCTGGGAAAAGGCTCCTTTTTCTTGGTTAAACAAGGAGTGACCTTGGCTAGTGCTGATTCATCCTGTGCACTGTTCCCAGCTAACAGAATCACAGAGGTTTTGCTTGGCACATTGTCCCTCTTCACCTGAAATCACTGCCCTTGAAAATTAAAAGAAATGAACCAATTTTAAAGACAACCGATCACTGGGAGACTAAAAATAAGCATGGCACAGAAAGGAGTCTCCACAAGTAAAAAGACAGAAAAATCCCTGGTGAGGACCTGGCGAACATGCAGCAATTAAGAAAAGTGTATGGGCAGTGCTGTGGCACAGCCCTGCGGGGAGCAGGATCCCGCAGGCTTGCCCTGTGGTCTCCAGCATCCATACAGGAGAAAATGCCACAATGCTTAGTCCGGGACCAGCCAGGAAAAGTAACTAGTTTTTCCCAGTCTTGCAAATTTTAATGTACAAGGGGTGGGCAGGGCTCCTCTCTGCTTAATCTGTTTGGACATTTCTGCCTGCTCCCTGGCCTCCTGCCAATGCACACCCAGCCCCTTTGGAGGTGCCCCTGCAGCCTTGGGAAGGAAGAGTTTCCTTTCAGAACCTTCCTAAGCTTTAAACCACACACAGACATACAGTTTCTCTCATACAGGTACAGAATATGTATGTTCATACTTTTGGTTTTTGCTGTTTCATTTCTCCCTTGGGAATGTGATTTCCCTCCTCTCTGCTCCCTGGGAAGTGCAGGGCCCAATGCCACCTCTTTTTCCTCCACAGATCAAAATGCTGACAGACAGGAAGCGGGAGCTAGAGCATCGCCTTAGTGCCATGATGGAGGAGAACGACCTGCTCCAGGGAACCGTGGAGGAGCTGCAGGACCGAGTCCTCGTCTTGGAGAGACAAAGCCATGACAAGGACCTGCAGGTGAGGAGGCAACGATGGGACAGGGAAGAGGGGGCAAATGGAGTAAAAGACATGGTTTGGGATAAAATTGACCAGGAAGATAATCAGGAACTGAGAGACAAAACAACTGGAAGAATAAAACGGCTCATGTAAGCAGTTCATTTTAGTTAACTTTTTAATAGTAGAATTGACTTCAGAAGGGGCTTCTTTACACCCCACTGGTCCAAAGGGCAGTAACTGGCCCCATAGCTCTCACTGCTCAGGTTGTTTCCCAGCAAGCCCTATGGTGTTCGCAGCCATGTGTCACCGAACATCACTCCCCGGGGAACAAGCTGGCACCTATGTGGCTTCAGGCATCTTAGTAGAGAGCAAGATTTTTCCATTTTTCTTCTGTGGGTTGTCAACCACTTGAACCTCAGCTCTCCAAAACAGCCCTGAATCTTTTTTTCCCTTTTTTTGGTATATATTTGTATTTATATATGTGTATAGATTTTGTAAAAAGATGTCTATAATACTTTTCTTTTTGGATTCACTTCTTGCTGTGTTGTTTTCAGCAAATCTTTTACCTGCATCCCAACTTCTTTACAATGTTCCTCATTTTAGTGCTGATTAACCTGCTATTTTTATCTTTCAGGATATTCTGGAGTCTAAACAGTGTCTAATGACATTTGGAGATTATTAAGCTCCAATAAATAGCAATACCAGCCAAGAGTTCTTTCCTCCTGGCTGGAAACCCTCTTTCGTGACACCTATTCCTCCCTCTCAGCTCCTTCACAAAACAAGAGATTCATCCAGTCCATATCACCTCCACTAATATTTTTTTTTTCCTGCTTTCTTGACAAATTCCTTGATTTTCTTTGCAAGCTGCACCAAAGCCAGCTGGAGCTCCAGGAGGTGCGCCTGTCCTACCGGCAGCTGCAAGGGAAGGTAGAAGAGCTCAGTGAGGAGAGAAGTCTCCAAAATTTCAACACAACCAGCACATCCCTGCTATCTGAGATAGAGCAGAGCATGGAGGCAGAGGAGCTGGAACAAGAACGAGAACAGGTATTTGCCCTTTGGCCCCTGGAAAAGCCCATAGACCTCTGTGACCAGCCCCAGAGGGAGAGGGATTTTAATGCATTTGATCTGGATTTGGAGTTGAACCAAGAGCCAGAAAATTGGAGTTGTGGTCTCAGCTCTGGTACCAACACCCTTTCGACCATATGAAAGTAAATCTCTGCATCCATTTCAAAACCAACATAGCAGGCTAGACAAATATTTGTGAGGTTTGGCAGTCACATGCCTCACTTCACCGTGGAAGGAGGATCTCCATGGCCTTGATTACCCAGGCTAATGTCAGGCTCTCTTGTTCCAGCTGAGGCTGCAACTCTGGGAAGCATATTGCCAAGTGCGATATCTCTGCTCCCATCTCAGAGGAAATGACAGCGCAGACTCAGCAGTCTCTACAGACTCCTCCATGGATGAGTCTTCAGAAACCTCATCAGCCAAAGACGTCCCAGCCGGCAGCCTACGCGCAGCTCTCAGTGAGCTGAAAAGATTGATACAGAATGTGCTGGATGGGGCAGACTCCACGGTAAGTTGGTGGCACAGAGAGACCTTGGCTTGTGCATGTCCCCTTGCCCAGGTAACAGAGCTTGCTGCACGTTTCCACTGGATCTTGAAGTCCGCAGCCTCCGAGAACTGCAACTGCAGACCCGCATGGGAGTACTCACCCTCCTCGTTTCAGTACCTGTAGCAGCTGGTAAGAAGGCTGAGCATAGAAATGCAGTTGTATTTGTTAAATAAAAAATAGAGAGTCCTGCAGAAGGTCTACAAACATGGAGACTGTAGCCATATGTTACCAAGTGGTCAGTAGGTCTCTGTAAATGTGGTTTATGCTAAGGTGAGAACATGTCTGCATGCTCTTTTTATCATGTGTAGAAGCACTACCCTTGGCTGAGCATGTTTCCACTGTGGAGGTATATGAGAACAAAACTGAAACTCTACCAAAGTCACATTCACACTTGCTTTTTCCTTGCTTAGTACCTCCTATCCCAAATCAATATCAAATTAATGCAATTGCCTTTTTTAAAGTGAAATATGAGCAAGAGATTTCTCTCCCGCTCTCAGAGCTCTCGAAGAAGCGACGATGACACCTTAGAGGAACAGATCAGGCGAACAAGTGAAGATTCACGAGCCTTGAGAGAATTAATGGAGGGAGAGCGGGGGAAACTGAGGCAGAGTTTGGAGGAGCTGCAGCGACTGCACAGCCAGGTTAGCAATTCCTGCACTTTACATGTGGTCTTGTAACACCAGTGTTCATCCTCCAAGACCTCTTCCATAGAAGAGATCAACATGATCAATAACCCAGGAGGATTTGGGCCAAAACCAGTTATGGTTGGATGAGGGAGACTCTGTTAAACACAGTGCAGATGCTTCATGCATTTAGGGTCAGAGTTTTTGACAAGTTGTCTGTGGCCCATCCCAGACATCATCTCAAGCAGCCAAACTTCCTTTAAATCTTTCCCCCAATCTGCTTTTCAGCTAACCTGTCTCACTTTAATTCTTCTCAGCAGAAGACCCCAAAGTACAAGGCTGCTTGATATGGGGTGCTGGAAACCCACAGGTACCCCCAGTCTGACCCATCTTGCTTCCACTAAGCCCTCGTAAAGGGTATATGCAACCCCTGGATGGACAAAACAGTGCTGCTCTGCTGTGCGTGGCACAAGGTTTGCTCCCCTTCCACAGCAGCACCACAAAACCCTCATAAATGCACACCTAGAGAGTCTTAATCACGGCCAGCCTGGCACCAGGCAGCATCCCAGGCCCAACAGGGACTGGCTAAGACAATCTCAACATCAACGAATGATCCAACCCCGAAACCAACACCACACCCAAAGTACAGAATCACACTGCATCCGCACTGAACATAGCATCATCTGTGTCTGAGGTCCTACCCCAAAAGCAGCAAATGGAGACAGGCACTCAAGGAGATGCTCTGCAATCTCTGTCTCTATGGGACAGGTCTCTAAACACTGGAAGGGAGAAGGCAGAAGCAGCCTTTAGCGTAGCTTCTTGTGCAGCGCCAACTGCATTGGAGCAGGGAATGGGATTAATGCCCTTGGCTGGTCTTGCCAGCAGTGCTGTTTCACCCTTTCACCGCACCCCTTTGGAGAACAGAAAACACATCCCTGTTCAGAAAGTCAGCACAACCTGGGGTCTGACAGCCTTCTGTAGGGCTATGGGAGTTCCCACCACGGGGCAGAGTGACAAAGAGTGAGAGCATCATTAAATACCCCTGGCAGTAATGGCTGCATGTGTATGAGGATGGGAAACAGACTTGCTAACAAAGCAGCTGATCAGAGGCAACATTGTCTTCAGTTCAGTACTAAAGAAAATCAGGGCACAAGGAAATCTGGTCCACGCGCGGCAGCAGTGCTTTGCTGCTTCTGCATCCCTCTGTGCTGTCACTGGTATTGATACAATAAAAGGGGAACTCCTAAACAGCTTTTGGGACCTGACAATGCTCCTGCCTGAGAGCAAGGTGAGCTGGTGGAGACAGGAATCACCCCTGCCTCTGTCTAGACTGGAAAGCAGTTTCACGCCTTCCTGCCTGGTCTGTTTCCTCCCTCTGTGGAATCCCATTCTTACCTGAAACACAGACAAAAGCAGTTAAAACCCCAAACCTATCCCCAAACGCAGTTTTTTTGGCCTCTTGATCCGCTGTCCCTGGGATTTCAGCAGAAGTGCTCAGCACCTTTCACATTAGCTCCCACCACTGCTCTCCATCACATCATTGCTCTGAGGTGCATCCCATTTTAGGCTGCAGGAGGGCACAGCTCGGGCAGAGCTCCCCAGTTCCCTGGCAGCCCAGCACATAGCATTTGCACCCTCCTCCCCCCGCGACCCAGCCATGCCATGCTAATGGCAGATCCTCCCACGCTGTTGATGTGATGAGCCCTTTTTGACTGTCTGCCCTCTATTTAACGATTTCTTTGAGGATTCAAGCACTACTGAGCTGCATTTAGAGAAAGGAGGTGGGTCAAATGCTGGAAGGGTTTCCAGGCAGTGGAGTAGCGTAACAGAGCATGTGTGTGCCCTAGACAAAGAAATTAAATGTGTATGAAATATTGCAAAGCTGTGCTAATGCAATCCTTGCATGATTTCACACCCTATTAACTCACTCTGCACAGGACCAAAACGATAGATCATTTCTCAGACTATTTAAGACTCCATACATATTTTAAAGTCTAATTAAAATTGTAAGATGTGCCAGTAACACCTTCCATGGCATGAAAGGGAATTTTCACATCCTTTGTCTTCAGCTTCATACTGCTTCAAGAGACATAATGCCCCCCTCCAAAAAAATCCTATTTGCTGCTAAATGATTTTTGCAATAATTTAACCCTGGAAAGATCAGAATACAACAGGCAGGCTCAGAGGATGTGCGCACAAGGCAAACTGCTTGGAGAGGGCCAATATTTCAGTGCTGATGCCATAGTGACAGCAAAGTTGCAGGCAGGTCCTGTCCTGCACAGCTGCACAGCTTTCAGTGCTGTTGCTGCATGTTACTGAGGCCATCCTGGTGATCCATCTTGCTCAGAGCAGCACTGCCAGCATCCTGGGGCAAGCTGGCACATTTCATGGGGAGGTTGCAGCAGCACTAACAGCACCCTCCCAGCAGATACAGCTTCTTCTACAAGGAGGGGAGCTCAGCCTCCAGGTTGACCCATGTGGGGGTTTTTTGCCCCCACTTGTGGTGAATTTGTCTGAGCAACCCTGGGTTTCACGCCCTCCCTCTGCCCACAGGTCACACTACTGAGTGTGGAAATGACGACGCTGAAGGAGGAACGGGATCGGCTGCGTGGTGCTGCTGAAGACAAGGAGACAAGTGAACAGCTCCTGCAGGCCATCAGGGACCGAGATGAGGCCATTGCCAAGTAAGTGGTATGAGCAGCCAAAGCCAGGTTGAGTTAGCAGATACAGAGTCCCTTAGCAGAAGATGCCTCCAGGGTGGGTTTCTCCAACCCTCCATGAATTTCAGTAGCTGTTACAAAGTGATGAAGTGAGTCTTAGCTTTGCTGGCATTGGGAAATGCTGCCAGGACCTTGGGAGCAGGGCAGCAGATGCCGATTTCCAGAGCTGCCCCATGGCAGGATTGGGGGCATTTAGGAGGATGCTGTGAACCATGTTTTTGCCATCCGTAGTGCGGGTCTGAGTCACAGCAAGGCAGAGAGGACTTCAGGGAACTGAACTTTTGCTCTTCCAGACACACAACCTTGCTTTCCTGCCCATCCCCATTACAGCCCTGCTTGGGCTTCTTCCCTAAACTATTTCTCTGGTCACTCACTCTCCTTTCTTGTTACAGGGTCTTTTTTGCATCTCCAGTCCTGTAATTCTCTATTTCTCCTTTCAGGATTCTCCCACTGTTTTGACTCTTTATTTTCCCCATCCTCCTTGCAGACCTGTGCAGTTCTGCTACCCTGTACCCCATACCCCCCTTCCCCAGCCCTGTGTTCGGGATTGCCACAGTGCCCTGAGCAGTCTTTGCCCCAAGGAGAGGGGCAGAAACATTCGCCCCACTGTGCTGTACATAGAAAGGACACATCTGATAATCTCTTCAATAAGCAGATGGGCCAGGACACCACCAGTCCATCTCCTTATGGAAACACCTAATACTCAAGGAGCACAAGAGGAGGAGCACAAGAGCATTGCACCTCTGAGGATGTGGGGAGCTAAATCAGCATGCACAATCCCTTCATCTTTTTTTAAGCGACCGGATCATCCATGCCGCTCTCACCCGGGTAGCCGGCTACCAAACTCCCATCGCTGTCCTCTGTAACACCTCCATCTGTTGGCAAAAATCAGGAGCATCCCAGCTGCACTGCCAAGTGCAGAGAGGTGGTTCTGACATTTCCAGTGTGTGTGGGTTGCTGGTTCTGCTGTGGCTATAGCAACGCGCTGCTGCGGCAATAAATCCCCCAGTAATATCCAGGCAGCGATGGGGAGCTTCACAACAAAAGGCTATTTAAGGTGCTCAAACCCACAGCCAGGAGTGGAAGGGTACAGCTTCTCCACGGTGGTTGATGACCCTGCTGGGACAAAGCACTAATATTTACGGCTGACTGTCCTGCAGTGGCAGGAGCCCAGAGAAAGGGGGACGTGACAAGTGTGCATGGGTGAGTGGCGGGTGATTAATGAGCAGAAAGTGGCAGCAAGTGAAAGCAGACAAGAGCGTCTTGTTGCTAGAAATGAAAGCATCCCTCCACAGACTGAGCAGACTGCTGCCAGGCAGCAAGCCACCTGGGAGGCTCGTGATATGCTTCCCACCTTGCACCTCAAGGGTTAAATCACTTTTGTTGAAGCCCTCCCCAAAAAAAGCCCTAACTCTGAACAGAAATAAAATCACTGCCTGAGGCAGACATCTGGCATGGAAAATTTTTAGCTTGAAGCTGAAGTTTAGCCACACGGGAAGCAATAGGAAAATAGGATCCTATAATAGGAGGTATTAAGCAACCACTGCCTGGAATATAAACACAAATTCCTAAATAGCTTTTTCTGCAGGGGAGCACAAGGGAGCTATTAGGAGGCGATGAATTAGCTACAGTTAATAAGATGCAATTATTTCTCCTGAAATTGTTTGCAAGGAAAGATGGTTCCCAGCAAGTCATGTTACAGTTACCCATCACACAGCAGTTAATTGAAAACTTAAGGTTTGTGCTCACCTGTGTGCTCCCAGCATGGTGAGCAGCATTTCCCAGCTTGGGCAGCTTAGGAGATTGCTCCTTCCTAGAGGACAATTTCTTTCCACCAGCCAATAGCAACTGGAACATCTCAGCCACTGAGCACTCAGAACCCTTTAGGCAACCTTGGCCATGGCATCACATGCCCAGTGGCCATCAAATGCCTGGAAAAAAACACAGCAGTGATGATCCCAAGGGCCAGCACAACCCCATTGAAACTGGGAGCTTTCCTTAAAGTGTAACATTTAATTCAAATAATTTTAACAGTCTGTCATTCTTAAAAAGCATATGCTGTGATAAACTTTCTTCCTTCATTTCTTCCTTCCTTCAGTCCAAGTCCAAACTGAAAGCAGACTTGTACTCTTTGAGGGTTTTTTGTTTGTTTGTTTTATATTGCAACTTATTGATCAAGTCATCAGGCACAGATCATTTGGTTTTTAGCACATACCATTTCCTTTCCTATGCATTAGTAAACAGAAGAAATGGAAAAAATATTTACATGTAGATTCTACCTCGTTGTAGATCTCTATTTTTAATGGCAGATCCTGCACATTAGCCAGGCACACTGTATTATCTTACACAGCAGTGTATCTGAATATCTTTCTGTATTCTTCATAGTGTGCTTACCAGAAATCTGCTGGTTTTATAGTAATGATGTCTACAGTTCTGTCCCACTCTTCAGATGGATAGATTGTCCAGAATACAATGGAGATGACCAGCTTAGGATCTGGGGACTTGCCAATGAAATAAATTGTTGACTTCTCCTCAAGTTTAACACTTCCTTTGGAGAAAAAAAAAAAAAAAAAAAGGAAAGTCACATGCCCCAATTTCTCACTCTCCCCCCAGGAAGAATGCGGTGGAGGTGGAGCTGGCCAAGTGCAAGATTGACATGATGTCCCTCAACAGCCAGCTGCTGGACGCCATCCAGCAGAAGGTGAACCTCTCGCAGCAGCTGGAGGCCTGGCAGGTGAGCAGCCCCCAGTCACCACAGGGCAGGGTCTGGGTGGCACACAGCCCAGGAGGCACCTCTGGGCGACTTTTGCCCGTTCCTGTGTGTTTGCTGCATTCTCAGCCTGAACACCCATAGATAGGAGCGTTTGCTTTTGGCTCGGCAGAAGCCAGTGATGCAGTGGTGCTCAGAGGGGTGAAACACAGATCTTCCCTGCTCAAAGTCTTTCAGCTGTGAACTGTTAATTAATTATACAGGAATGCCCATTTAAAATGGAGAAACAAACTGTATCTCATGGCTGCATACAGCATGGGTAACATACACTTTGCAGAGTAACCTGCTGTGGCCCAGGGAGGGAAGGTGTCCATACAGGAGATGTCCCTGGGCAGGCGCAGCCTTGGGGACATGCGGGCACAGCGCATCCTTGCATTTCTGTGACGGAGCAGAAAGGTGGGAGGCAGAGAGATTGTGGTGATTGTTTCATGGTACAGCTGCACTGTTTCCAACTTGGAAGATCTGGCAAGATGGAGAAGCTAAAATCCCAGCTCTCCACCAAGGTAAAAAAACCCCAAACCCACAGCAGTTCAGCAGCTGCCCTGGAGATGCCCTACTTGGGGCCAGTTGGGAAAACCCACACAAAGGCAGAGAGCCTTTGAGAGCAGACAAAGCTGTCTCCTCCTGGAAACTAGCACCAAGGGAGAGCTACTTTAATAGAAAACAAGCAGATACAAGAGAAAAGGTCCAGGCCAGCTCTAGTAATGTGTTGCAGACCATACAAGACCCCAACTCTACTAACAACCAGCCTGACCGGTAGAAACCTCTCCCGTACAACCTTGCTCCTGTTTCAACTCCACTGTGTTTTCGTTTCTCTTTTTTCTTTTTTTTTTTTTCTTTTCTTTCTCCTGCTTACAGTTTGCTTCCTCAGGGCTTTTTACTATCTGGCTCCTTTGGTTTCTGATCTAGTGGCCTTTCTCAGTTCCTGTACCAACAGCTTTAGTCGTACACCCCTCCTGCCTTTGAGGTGAGCTCCCTGCACCCTCGCCAAGCACCCGCCATCCCCTCACCTGCTCCATTTGCTGCCACTGTCACCTGCATCCGTCTCTGTCCTCACTGTCATCTGGCAAGAGAGGCCAGTGGGGGGTCTCCATCACCCACTGATATCCTGCACACACACACACACCACACACCCCAGCACCAGGCCGGGGCATGAGGGGCAGCATCCTACACCCCATGGTGAGGCTTTACCCCCCAGGTCACCACGGGGAAGGCCAGGCCGAGGCACATGTATCATTAATCCTCTGTATTTGGCATATCTAGTATCTGGAAAAGTTCTTGAAATACAGACTGGGATTATACTTCTCAGCCTTGTATGCAGTAAGTGACATTCAGTGCTCTGCATAGGAGCTCTCTGTATCCAAGTTCTGCTTCAGTTTGGATGGGTGGTATAAATTGAGACCTACTTACTAGTACACTCATATTTAGTGCTGGAATATCCCCAGCTTAGGGTTTTAACAGCAGGTGTTTGTTTGCTTTCTCAATTAACACTATGTCATCCAATTGCAGCAGTATAGCAACCCCAATCCTGCTCCCACCAGTTGTCTGAGATGAGGATCAGGGTCGCTAGCACCGCAGAAAGTTGTCTCCAACATACTGACCTAAAGTGTTATTATGCAGTAGCAAAATAATTTCCAAGCACCTAGTGTCCCCAGAACAGAAGCTCAACCACAGAGGCACAAAACAAGTCAGGTGATTTATGTATTTCGGAAACTATTTTGCAAAGCTGAGTGTTTCTGATAAAATGGGATGAGATTCTCTGCTTTAGCTGGGCATAAATGGAGGCTTTAATCTGATAAAATTCTGCTCCTGCTCACTACTAGGCTGCATTTTACCAAGGACCATCAACAAGATTACAGTTTTCTGTAAGCACATAATCATACAGTCTTTAAAATATGCCACAAGCAAAACTGCACGCATCTGAGCCTAGCACAGGAGTGGATGTGCACCTCACCCCCATGCCTAATCTGACCCCCACTGGTATTCATCATTATCTGACTGGGGGCATGAAGGGTGTTACTGGGAGTAGGGAAGGAATATGGAGCAAACTTGGAAGTGGAGGGCTGCCTCTCTGAAATGAGAGCTCAGTGGCTTCAGTGCAATAGCAACAGGGGCACCGTTGGGTTAGAAAATGCTGCAATGCCAGCAGAGCGCTGCAGCCTGCACAGCCACAGCCACCAGCCTCCAAGGTCGACTTGTGCAGCTCCAACCCTTATCTCATGCAAGGGAGACCAGCTTCAGCTCACGAAGAGGATACCTGTCATTTGCACCTCCTTCAGCCTCACCCCTTCTGCAAAGAGCAGAAACTCCTGCCCAGAATGCCCAGAGCACACCAGTACCATGTTATCCAGCTTTATGGGACCGCTTTACCAGACAGGTCTCATACTGCTGGTGTTTGTCCTTCCTCCGCATTCCCAGACACTCCTGTGCCCCTGCCCAGTGCCAAGGCAGGGACCGCAGCTCTGCCCCAGTCTCGCTGCCTACATCTACCCTGAATCTCCACAGCCAAGTGCTGTGCGCTCTGATTCACGCATTGGACAGACAGGGACCTAAACGTAGTGCACTGTCAATAGTGCATACTGTATTTTTACATATATATAAAATATTTTTTTATATATATATATATAAAAATCATACTCATCCCTTGTTATATGGTTAACCAAGGACACAGATCTGCCGTGCTGGAGCCTGGGTGCCTACCTCATTTGCTAGAAGAGGTGCCTTCAAAATCCAAGTGCTATACATTTTCACATGGCAGCTTCACCTCTGGAAACGTGTTTCACCTTAATGCTGATGTTTACCTTAACCTCTTCAACTCTCCCTCTGCCTTTCCCCTTTCCAGCCCTGCTCTAAAAAGATCCAAAGTTTCCCCAGCCCACGTAGCTCTGCACCCTCCTGCTCCCCCAGGGAAAGTCCCCATACTAAATATGGTCCAGGCCATGGCTATCAATCCTTTTCCCTGCAGAAAATGTTGCAACAAGAGATTAGTCATTGTTCAAGTTTCCACTCCACGTTGGTTCTTTTATTCCACATTGAGCTACAGAGCAGCTGGGGCACCCGCTGGGCAATGGCAGCACCTTCCCTGCTGTCTCAGTGCTGCCCTGATGGGCTGCCCTGCACGAGGTGCTGAATGAACTGCACTTCCACCACTACAGCCCATCCAGAGTATCCTTGTTCTCACCAGGTAGTGCTCATAAGGGACCAAACCGCTGGAGAATGGTTGATTTCTCCTATGGGGCTAGTTTGTGTACACAAGTTTTCACTAAGCTACAGTATAATATGCAATTATAGCAGAAATAATGGAGCTGAAGGTTTAAAATTTGTAGAATTGATAGCCAGGTTTTCAAAGAACACATTAGCATGTTGTCAGCAGCAATGGAACTGACTAATTATTTGTGTAGAGCAATTTCACTGTGCTACAAACATGGATGAAACCAGAGCGCTTCTGGTACATCTAAAAAAACCACCGTGCAGTTGTTCATGCCAAGCTGCCTGTCAGAGAGCTCCCACCGCTCTGCTCTCTCTAGAGGAAGAAGCGGGTCTAAGGGATGAGTGCAGTTCTCTTTGGTAAGTCTGGTGCAAAACCCACTTGGGATCTGGTGGGCCCATGCCTGGCCCCAGCCCCTCAGCTCCTGGCGGCACCTTCCCCAAGGAAGCCCCAGTAACAGTGGCTGTGCAGGCAGCTCTGTCATGCCTGCCTGCTCCATATGGCAAGCACATAGACCATCCTTACTTTTTCTGGCATTTGCTTTCAGCTGCATTAGTTCTTTTTTATTTATTTATCCCCCCAAAGGGGACATCTGCAAGCTGCAGACAGCAGAGAAACATAGTTTAGAGGTGTGACAGAGTCCCAAGCAGGTGCGATGCTCCTCTGCAAGACCACCTGAGCAATTTACCTCTCAGAACTGTGTGATTTACTTTCCTCGCTCATTAGAAAGCCTCACAGAAGCAAGCAGGGCTAAGTCTGTTGCCAGGTGGGGAGCTAGACCTATCCCCACTCTTGTCATCCCTTCTCCATCTCATCACAGCACGTTTCACACCCATTTCAGCCGCGTCGCTGCGCAAACTCCCTCTGAGCATCAGCTGCCACTAACAACCCTCTCCTCTCCCTCTGCTGCAGGATGACATGCACAGGGTCATTGACCAGCAGCTGATGGACAAACACCCGAAGGAATGGAGCCAGCTTGCTTATTCCTTCTCCAGTGGCTATGGCACAAAGCGGAGTGCCAGACCCTCCCCCGTGTTCAGGCCAGAGCAGCAGGGGGACGAGCCCGTTGGGGCAGAAGGGAACCGCCTCTTTTCCTTTTTCAAGAAAAATTAATTTGAAAAAGAGAAACCTCTCCAACAATTCCTGCTTCAAGATGGGGAGTGGGGCAGCTGCCCAGCTTGCTGATGGACCCAACTCTGATCCACTAAGAAAAAAGAAGGGGGCAAAGGAGTTTACCCTTGAGACTCTGCACTATTTACACCGCACCTGGTCTGAACCAAATGTTTACATGAACTGGAGATTTGCAAATTGACAATGTGATACTAATAGAAAGAAACTTTTCCTATTCTTTAAGTGAAGTGATAAACTTCAGGGTATATTTTAGGCGCTTTGACACAGTCCAGTTTGTGCTGTGAAGAATAATCTGATTGTCTTAAAAGCATTCTCATGCTGGAGAAGGAAGTAAGCAGCCCCAAGACAAAGCAGCGCAGGGGATTGAGAACTGCCATCGCAGCAAGCACAGGGGGAAGAAGAGGGCTGAATGCAAGAGAAGAGAGGGGAGTCACTTACACCACCCTCTGGTCCTAGCAGCTGTGATATCCTTCATCCATCCCACTGAGACTGGAGTCACTCTGGCCCCAGCCTTGCCATGTTTTGACAAGTGTAGCTTTCTCCATGGTGGAAGTTGAGCCCCCACTGCAGATCCTGCCTGGGCGCCATCTCCCCTGCAGCTCTGCATAGCTGTTTACCCCCCGCTGGGAATCCAGGCTCCTCGCAGATCAGGGCAGATGTAAGATTGCTGATGTTACTGTCTTCTCTAGCTCCCTCCTGTTACAGAGAGAAGAGCTGCAGAGACTGTAGTTACATGGAACGTTAAGAATTTCTCCCCAGGAGACTGGCAATCTGTAACAGATTACAAACTGGGTAAGAGGTGTGGATGTTCAGTCCTGGGGCACCTACTGTCCCTCCAATGGCCAAAGGTAGTTGTGGAGCTTCAGCACGTCACACACCTTTCCCCAAAGCCAGGTACCCCTCCCAAACAGAGTAAGAAACCTGTCATTATTTTAACTGGATAGGCCCCCCAAAAGCCTAACTAATAATTCATTGAAAGCCTACCCGTAATGATGTCAGTAGGTCTTTAAGGCTGGATTGGCAGACTTGCTCCTCAGAAAACATGCAGGCATCTACCTTCACTAAAGCCAAAGGCAATTAGTGTGTCTACAAAGCTCTGAAAATTCTGCAGCTTACTCTGTCCCACGCCGTAACATTAGCTATGGCCTGACGAAAACTATGAGTATTTGTCCCTGCCTGCAGGTCATTTACTACTCAGCCCTTTGGCGAGCAAGTAGCCAAATCTCCTTTTGACCGAAGATGATCAGAGCCTGCTTTGCTGTAAGCATGACCTGATCAAGGAGAAGGAACGTAGCTTATTTGGTATATGCACACAGTGATGCTGGAAATCCTGCAATTCTTAAGTAGGGACCTTCCCTATGCACTGGATGGGCACCTTACAGCTCTTCTCTTTAACACAGTCTACCATCATAAAGCAGCAAGGAATGCCAGCCTAAGTTCAGAGATGTCCTGCTGCTGTCATGCAATTTTCACACATTCTCCCAGCTCACAATACCCACAGGCCCCGATTTGTTTCCCTGTCGCTTTAAAGAGGCTACCACCTACACTGTCCCACAGGAGATGGAGCTAGGTACACAGTCAGCTCTGCCCTGCTCAGCAACTTAGGTGCTAAAACACCATCCTACTGGGAGCTGCTATCTCTGTTCACTATTTACAGTAACAAGCTTTCTGCTAGAATTAGGTAATACCTTCTAAGAAGCAGGTAAGAGGTTCGTGGCTTGGGATTTTTATTATTATTTAACTTATCTATGGGATAGAACATCCATAATACCTCAGTACAAATATCCTTTCTGCCTACAAAGATTTGAGCATTCCCATATTTCCTTGTTAGCATGAAACTACCACACTGGTATGAAATCATCTTGCACTGAGGTAGCTCCATGTTGCAAGGAGCAAAGTACCCTTTGGGATTGAAAATGATGGTAAAAAGCTGAGTGGTAAAACGCATTTACTTGAAAGCAATGACACCTGGATTGCAGATCCTGCTCCAGGAAATACTTAGGTAAAGCACCACCAATACAGCTTGATGCTTAGAGGGAAAGGAGTCTGGAGTCTCACAGGCAGGGAGGGAAACCAAACCTTGGCCTCTCCTTTCTAGGCAATGCTCAGCTGTTGAGTATCTGCTTGTATCCACTTGTGCAAGTGAGGGAAAGGGACTTAGTGCAGTGCCAAGCACGCTCTCAGGATGGCAAGTCCTCATCCTCCCGTCTTACCTATGTTGTGACTCCCAATAGGGCAGAGCCACGAGGCACACACTCAGCATCCCAGGCTGTCAGGACTCAGTTATGCCCATACGCATTAACGTAAACTGTGATACCTGCAAAATTAGGCATGGGTTCATGGAAGCCAGTGATACATGTGAACAGTTGTCTTCTACCCTGTTTGAAAACTATGCTCTGCTTGTTGTGGGAGAGCTACGTGAACATCTTTGTCCTCACAGACCTTTTTTCTGCTGTCAGCTGTCATTTCCCAGGCCCCAACAGCTCTCTTCAAGCCACATGCCCAGCAGCTGTGTAGGACTCTACCCCCATGAGGATGTGTGGATGTATGTATGCAATCCTAAGGCAAGGGCCTTAAGTTATCCAATGAAGATGCAGTAATGAGATGAAGAAAGGTGCCTTCTGCTCCATGTTTGCTGAGAGGGAAGCGACTCATTCAGTTGCAGGGGTAGGCAATTGAAATGCACAGCACATCTCTTCATTTAAGGAGGAACCTACCTTAATCCCATTGCAATTTTATTTATTAACAGTGATGGAAGAGACTGCAAGAGGAAAGTCAGCATGTTCTAAGGTGCCAGTTGGGTATGGTTTCTTACAACTAGCCTCTTAACCCTAAAGACTTAGTTGCACTACTAAACCCAGAAATAGAAGAGAATTGGGTTTAACGAACTGGACAACACACCAAAGGAGACCTCCTTGTGCTGAGCTGCTACTCAACAGGAACAGAAACTGCCTTAACATAGCAGCTAGGTTTTGTTGTTTTGTCTTCAAAAATCTCATCAATGCAGTCCTTCACATTCTCGTTTGTTATGTTGCGTTTTAACAAGGTCCTGACTATTCCACCTTGAGCTGTCATTAAAACACTCGTCTCCTGTCATGGCCAGGAGCCTGGAATCATCCTTGCAGTGTTGGGTTAGAAGACACTCCACTTGTGATACTTGATACTTCTAGGACACACATGGCATAAAGGAAACATCGGCTCCAGTAAATGAGATGGAGGAAGCGCATTAATCCAGCAGGTACTCAGAATCCCAAAGTAGATTTAGGGAGTGGGATCAGCAGCTCTAAATACAACACTCACCCTTGCTTTTGAGATAATGGTAAATAAAGCAGTAGTGCTGCACAGTCACTGTTCAAATATTGCACAGAGAAGAGATGCCTGCTGAGATTAAGGTTACAAAGAACTTTCCCACAGTTAAGTAACAGGTGACTGGGCAAATGTTTATTATGCTAGCCTAAGGGAAAAAGGATCAATCTCCTTTTAGTCAATTCTGCAAGGGAAAAAACTGTAAACAAGAAACAAGTGAGTGTAAATGAAAGGCAAGTCACTAGCACTTTATCTTAATACAAACTTAGATCAGCAACTTGCCGTTGAGATGAACAACAGATCAATTAATGACAACAGAATAATTTTGCACAGAGAAGCAAGAAGTGAGGTTACAGGCAGTGCTGCATGTACAAGGACTTGATAGCTGCATGCACTTGTCCTACTTAGAATGGTAAATTCCAGATATGCCTCTACATCAGGCAAACTCTCTACTCCCCACTCGGCTATAAAAAGCAAGATTGTTTTAACCAAAAAGCCAAGAAAGGAAGTGTCTGGGTGCTGCAGCAATGATTCCCTTAGATTGAGAGGGAAAAAGCACACAGCAGGGACAAGCAGAAAGAATGTATCTATAGATATGTACATATACCACAGTGCTGTAATTTTTGTATGTAGCAGTAATGTAAATAAATGTATGGTTTTTATAAGATACATATTATAAAAATCTATAAAGGCATATTTTTAGTAAAACAATGCTCTACTTCTTTTGTAAATAGTTCTCTTCAGAATAAAACAGATCATTTATACAATACTGTCTCAGCTCTCAAGTCACTGCTTATCTTGCCTAGCTGCAGAACAAGCTCACTTTTTGAACTATCATCTTAACACCCAACAGCAGCTTTAGTGCTTCATCATCCCAAATTCAGCCATGTAAAGCACTTGCATGTGTTCAGAAGAGAACGGTCCTGGGGAAAGAACATTTGAGGCATTTACGTCTCCTGCCACACTGGAAAATAAGACGAGCATGTAAACACTCTCCACCTTCCACCCATTTGTATCATGTACTGGCCTTTATATGGAGGGATATTCAAACTTTAACAAGTTTAGACACAAAACACAGATGGACAACAAAACACCTCCAGCTTGCACCAGCTGCAGTTCAGACCATCTGCATGTCCTCAGGGTTCCCTTCTACATAGTCATACCAGAACAGAGCAGACAGAAGAAAAGGCACCTTCCCACAGCAAGTTTTCATCACACTTCTGGAGAAGTGAGGACTTGCCTTCGGTAGCCCACTTGTGCGTTAAGGGCAGGCAGGGGTAAGTGAATGCTAAGGCCAACGAGCACAGCAACAGCTGCGTTAGTTTCTCTACAGAAACATGTTCATTTCCTGGGAAAGCAAGGAGAGACTCCAGATGTTTTTTAATCAGCTCAGGGTCTGACCCCTACTGCCTTTGAGGAGAAGCTTTCAAAGCTCACTCAACGCTTTTTGTTGAACAGAAAGACAAAAGATTACAGCAAAATCACAAGCATCTCACTTCCACGCAGAAATAAGGTTACCATTCCAGCTTACTCTCATTCACATTTAAAACTAGCAACGAAACATTTGAAAGCATTAATTATGGTTTTCCCAATACCCCCTCCCAGGAGAAAAGACCCTCTACATACAGCAGAAGAGCTCACCCCTGGCTTGCCACCCTCCACCTCCAGATGCTGGACAGCAGAGGAAACAGAGCCTCAAAAAAGATTTGGCAGCTTGTAACCTTTATTTTTAGTTTTTTAAAATTATTTAAAAAGCATAATTAGAAACTTTCATTACAGAAATAATCCTAGCAAACCAGTTAGACATTCCATTGCTTAACATTTAGGAAACTTCACATCAGCACCACTAGAGACACAGTCCCCACCCCTTCCAATTGAATAGTCAGTGAGTGGCAAGAGCAGAGAGGTAACTGCTCCTCTACAGCCAGCTCTAGGAAAAAAAAAAAAAAAAAAGAAAAAAAAATCCCACTTTAAGCCAGGAAGTTGGACACCTGGATTGGCAGAGTTCAAACCATGGCCACAAAGACCTGGACTCAAAGAGGACCAATCTTTCCATATAAGAGAACACTCCAGGCTTGGGTGCACCATTTCCTCATTTTATTGCATCATTTCCAGTAAATTCAGACATTTTCTTTACTTCTGCCTGTATGAAGTTACTCCCTCCTAGATCTGCACACATGCTACCACAAGAGTCCCAGAGTAATGCAGCTGGGCCCTTTAATCTGAAAGTGGTAACCATCACAGGACAGCTTCATTTCAACAGGAAGGCTTTGAGGACTGGCCCCGCTCCTTCCTTGGGCACACACCACATTCGACATCAGAAAGCAGACAGGATGGACTGGTGTAACTTAAGCCGCCACTTTCCATAGCCGCTCAAGTCTTACAATTATCAGAGCTCACACTAGCAATACCATCCCAACTCATTCTTATTCTTGGGTTACCAATGAAAGATATGTGAAGAAAAGAGATGGGTGAAGGCAGCTGGATACATACTCCCAGCACCTGAACTGATTAAAAAAAATAAGTGTTGCACATTCATTGTTTGCATTTTTTAAAAAGTCTTTAAAGTGATTGATTGTGATGTGATTGTATGATTAGGGCTCTTACCACAACCCGAAAAATCTAAAAAAATGCAGGCAAAATAAGTGACTAAAATTTAGCCTCTCCTGGGGAAGGGGGAGGAAGGGAGAGAAGTGGGCTGATTCAAAGCTCATGGACATTGGTGAATCATATCCTACCACACTAAGGCCAGCAATTCCATAGGGCCACTTACCAACAAACTGAGCACGTCCACCTTCAAGGTCTTAAAGGAAGCCATACCCTCCATGCCTTTTAGTAATTTTAAGGACAAATTTCTTTTTTAATTATTATTTAGGCAATTATTCAGGTGCTGAGCATGTACTTTCAACCCAGACATTTGATATTTTAGTTACACACACATACACTCTCCACCTTCAACTACATCTATTGAGGCTGATGAACTGAGCCCTTGTTTTCCCAGAAAGGCCAACAAGGGGCAGGAAAACGTTGCTGAGTATAGCAAGACCAGTTTGTTTCCAAGGGTGATCCTCCACCACCACATAACCCAAACAAGCAAGCTTTCCATTCCTTTATGCTAAACAGCAGTCCTCCTTTCTAACAGAAGAATCCTGGGAATGATCCTGCAGCAGCTTTCATATTCAGACATCAATCCAGAACAGCTGGATGTATTTTCATGCCTTTTCTTTCTCAAAAACAAAAGCTTTGCCACCAAAATTCACATTCAAGTTCAGATCGCCTATTTGTGGACAGGGCAACAAGGAGAAGTTTGGGATTTTTGGCAGAATCACGTGGTTTTTGTTGTTCTCAAAAGAAATGGACCCTCACTTAGGACCCTGGCAGAACCAGAAGCAGAGGTCAAAGGAGTTAAACTTTGCTTTTTTTTTTTTTTTTAAAAAAAAAGTTTTATCCAAATAAATCCCACTTCTGCAGGTCAGTTTTGTTTTTCAGTATCTTGATACAAACTAAAGGAGAGCACAGGTACAGCTGGGCTGCAGCACAAGAAGGTGAAACCCAAGGACCCGGCCACAAACCTGGATCATGGCAAACTGAAATTCAAGGCCCCAGCAGCAGCACCAGCTGCTAGCCCAGGGGCTGGTGAAGTGAAACCCCAGGCTCCAGCAGCAACACCTGCAATCCTGGTACCTAGAAAAACAAAACCTGAGCCCCAGTAAAAGCCTGGAACTCCAGGTGAAGCCATAGGCCCCAGGGGCACCAGTTGCCAGCCTGGAGCCCAACAGAAATGAAGCCAGAGGCCCCAGGAAGCAGCTGCTGCCAG
Organism: Buteo buteo; assembly: GCF_964188355.1. Taxonomy (NCBI): domain Eukaryota; kingdom Metazoa; phylum Chordata; class Aves; order Accipitriformes; family Accipitridae; genus Buteo; species Buteo buteo. The sequence goes on along the minus strand of NC_134181.1, from coordinate 40,328,413 downwards.
CCTGGGGCCAACTTGAATTAAGAACTTTGTACTATTTCTTTAAAAAGATGAATTCTGCAGTCCATGATTGGTTGACATTAAGAAGGCATAAGCCAAAGCGACAACAGGGAGGCGAGGCTGGTTAAAGCAATATACATTATATACAAACTCTTGGGTTAATTAGTCCACTTGGTAGGCAACGTCCTTCTTGTCTACAAGGCGCACTGGAATGAGCAGGGGAGGAGAGGGGGGCAAGATTCCATCCGATACCTTCTTGGCACTGAAGTGGTAAGGTGCCAGCGCCTCTTGATAGAAAACATGGAGAAAAAATAATCTTTAAATAACGGCACAAAACTGAGAAAGTCCTCCCAAAGCCTGCCCCAGTGGAATTGCCCGAGTCTAGCTGGAGGGGCTGATCTGTCTGAGAGCAGAGTCTCTGCAGCAGGGAAAGGGCATTAGCAGCACCGCTTCTTCCTTTTACTGTTCTTCGTTAGCTTCACCACATCATTCTGTTGCTGCTGTTGCTGCTTTGCTAAGTTTTCTTTCTTTGCTCGCAGGACTAGCTCTGTAATGCAATTAAACATCTGCAAGAGAAACAAGCAAGTTTAGACCACCCAGGAACTCAGGCTAGCTTTTGTGGGATGCTGTTCTTTTGAAGCAACTCCACTTTTCTATATATTTCAATGATGGTTCAGAGATCTTCCCCAACCCACTACGGGCCAAGCCAAAATCCAGTACCTTCCCGACCCACTCCCAAACTAAATCAATAACACTTCTATCCCCTTTCCCAAACCAGTAAATAAAAACAGGTCAGTTTGGCAACCAAGGCCAAGAGTAAAGACGGGGCAGTCCTACCTCCTAGAAGCATTCCCCCTAGTGACAAGTCTTTCCTGAGACCATGCCTAATACGTTAGCACTGTAAAGCTAGTGAAAATGCAATGTGGGCTCCTTCATTGCACTTCCCCAACTCTTCCAAACACAGGCGGATGTCTCTTTGACATTTTACTACTCTCTTGCAACTTTTACAAAGCATTTTATCTTTCCTTCTTAATGGGAAGAATGTAATTGTTATTTTTTCCCAAACCATTATCCCCAAATTATTTTAGCTATACTCCTCCACATATTATATTACCTCTTCAACATTAATATTTTCTTTGGCGCTGGTCTCAAACAATTGGATCTCCATCTGCCCAGCAAATTTATAGGCATCTTCTGTTTCTACCACTTTTCGCTCTGGGTCATCATTCTTATTCCCCACTAAGAAAAAGAAAGAAAACAAAAAGTCAGTTTGGTACTTCAGCAGGTCAGCCCACTAAATAAGATGTTGTAACTCTGATTAGAAACTTACCTAGTATCCGGCAGACATCATCACAATTTTGATTAATTTCATGCAACCACCGTTTTACATTCACAAAAGATTCTGCACTCGTTACATCGTAGACAACAATGACCCCATGTGTTCCTCTGTAATACCTATGGAGCAGGAAGAGACAATAAATGTTAATTCAAGCTATATATCGTCTTCTCAGCTCTTTCTCTTTCACTTGGCTTCTACAAGATTCATAACAAATCCTTAAATTACAGCAATCAAGTGCCCCCATTTTCCTTCCACTGGGAGTCATTTAATTCTTTTACAACAGCTAGATCACATGCTATTCCTCTAAACGTACAGATTTCCCTGCTCATTTAGTCTATACAAGTAGGTTTCAAAGTCCAAAGTCTGCTGTTTGCTTCCTTGTTCAGGTTCTTGAGACCTTCAAAGATGAATACTGTCTTCCAGCTACGTGAGCAAAAGGTAGTGGTGCCCCCAATATGTCCTCAGAACTGGCTGTGATGTGAACCTTCGCATCATACAAGCCACATCAAGTTTTTGCAGTAATTTTGTTATCTGTGAAAGATCACTTACAGACTAAAATTTCAGCAGATCTCCAAATATATTCAATCCTCAGTCACAGTTCTCTTGAGCTCACAAAAATTTCCCTCTTGCTGAGTGACTGTGTTCTGATCACACCTTCCTACTCAACAGATCGACTCCATATGTGCATTCACTGTGCTCTGCTACCTTTAGCCATTAAAAATAAGCTTCGTTTCAGTTTATTCCCATTAGCCTTGGGCAACAAGCACCTTTAAAAGATGATGAGCAATTCTGATATGCAAGAAAAATACCTGAATTCAAGTTCCAGCATTATCACCTGCACGAACCTACTAAAGGCAGACAGGATGTGCACCATGAGAATGCCACATCAAAAAAGCAAGCCCCACCTTCTCAGTTTTCAACCACTTTCACAGGGCTATCGGGTATTTTCCCTACTGCAAATTAGGCAGCTTTGACAAAAAAAAAAAACAAAACCAAAAACCAACCACCTCTTGCAGCACTTCCACTGCACTTTAGAGATGTCCACTGTGACCAGTCTGGTCCTCTTTGATAATTCATTTCAACTCAGCGAACACACCTTTCAACTTCAAAGTCTTTTAATCCAATCCAAATGCACTACCTTTCAGAAGATCTCAAAGTTTCAGCTCACTTCTGCTACTGATTTGCTTGAGCAAGTTACTATCTCTTCTCCACCTTTAGCCTCATCGTCCCTTCTATAACAGAAGCCACTTGCCTTTATAAACCATCAAAGCTGCCCGCCAGAAAAAGACCTGGGGGTGCTGGTTGACAGCCAGCTGAGTATGAGCCAGCAGTGTGCCCAGGTGGCCAAGAAGGCCAACGGCATCCTGGCTTGTATCAGAAATAGTGTGGCCAGCAGGAGAAGGGAGGTGATTGTCCCCCTGTACTTGGCGCTGGTGAGGCTGCACCTCAAGTCCTGTGTTCAGTTTTGGGCCCCTCACTGCAGGAAAGACACGGAGGTGCTGGAACGTGTCCAGAGAAGGGCAACAAAGCTCGTGAGGGGCCTGGAGCACACGTGTTATGAGGAGCGGCTGAGGGAGCTGGGGCTGTTTAGTCTGGAGAAGAGGAGGCTGAGGGGAGACCTTATCGCTCTCTACAACTACCTGAAAGGAGGTTGTATTGAGGTGGGTGCTGGTCTCTTCTGTCAGGTGGCTGGAGATAGGACAAGAAGAAATGGCCTCAAGTTGCGCCAAGGAAGGTTTAGATTGGATATTAGAAAAAATTTCTTTACTGAAAGGATTGTCAGGCATTAGAAGAGGCTGCCCAGGGAAGTGGTGGAGTCACCATCCCTGGAGGTGTTCAAAAAATGCATAGACGTGGCACTTCAGGACATGGTTTAGTGGGTATAGTGGTGTTGGGTTGATGGTTGGACTCGATCTTAAAGGTCTTTTCAAACCTAAACGATTCTATGATTCTATGATCAAGACAGAATTCCACAGACAGGCATACATCACATACAGAATGCACACATTTCCCCCCACCCCTTTCCTCTTGTGATCACTTTGTGTGATAGTCACTGGGTATCAATACTCTTCTGTGATACAATACATACTCTACAGAAGCAGGAGAGCCCACTCCTATTGCTCATCTGGGCACTTTCAGAAGACAGTCATGCCATTACCAGTAATTTATGCTGTACATTCACTTTCCTTGGCAAGAACTAACACAGGTAAGAATTACTTATTCCCAGCCCATAAGAGATCCCACGCTTTCAAATATTCTAGTCCCTTCACAATCAGTTCCTTTAATAGCTTTAAAACTTGCTACAGCACTGCATTTGTGCTCTACTTCGTTACAAGTTCAACTTTATTTCATAACTTAGAACCTTTAGAGGAAAAAATATTCCATAGCCTGAATCCACACGTTGCAAAAATAATCCATCCTCTCCCAACACTAACAGGTACTGCACACCGCTTTTGATAAATACTGTTTTGTATGATAGCATCAGAAAGGGAAAGATCTCCAGTCCTATCAACACACTAGATTTCTTTACATCTCAACAATAAACTAATTATCTTCAAACTCTCCCATATCACCTTTTAATTCAGCAACCCTCAGGCTGACCTACCACTTCCTAACACTGAGCATTACATTTGCAAAGGCAACACTCAGCCTTTAGAGAAACACAGTGGTTCAGCTACACCTACGCAGAGCTGCTTCGTTCTGCTGTACACACCATAAAACCATGCCTGGTATCCCAGTCATCCAACCCAGAGGACCCAACAGAGCATCCTGCTGCTCCTACCTTGCCCACGCACCTAGGTTTTCTCCTAAGCAAAGCATATGATGTCAGGGAGTAGAATAACATGCACCCTGCACATACAGATCCCCCTCCTAACATGCCGTCAGCACAGTCGTCGTTTGCTCCTAGGGATGAGGACTGTGGGCTGGACCATGCAGCACAGACCACTATGGCATGCAAAACTCTGCAGGAGCTGGGAGCTCCTGCCACAAAGCACTAATATTGCCAACCACCTCACCAGAAACATCCCCCTTTGTGCAAGACAGCAACCCCTGACTCCTGCTGAGTTCCTACCAGCTTACACTGCTTCTATTTTTGGAACGGAAAATTGTCTGGCACATCATTCTAGAAAGGTTGCCAACTCCCCATCTCCACTAAAATGTCATTTTCTCCATTGGCTGACATTACCTTTTAGCAGCCCGAGAGATAAGACCATACTACCTTTTATTCTCTAACTCTCAAGCCCCATAATACGCATTTTTCTCAAAAAGCTAGTCATGCTATTTTCTATCATTTGTTAGACACAGCCTTGTGTCCTAGATAAGATTTTAGGCTTAACAAGTACAGCAAAGATTCTCTAACCCCAAGTGCAGGACAGTGCTAGAAAATAAAATCTCATTTATCCTACCCCATCCTTCAAACTTCAGAATGATGCAGTGCAGAATTGCTTTTATAACAAGTTGTAGGCTTTGGCAAGTAGAGAACAGATGGGGCTTTTGGCATTCAGGGAGGAGTAGGTGTAAATTTTGTGCTTTTGGCAACCAAGAGGTAGTTGAGACTTTGACACTAGGGAAGGAATGCCTTATCTTCTTCCCATCCACATTTTAGGGAAGATGGAGACCACAGAAATGAGAGCAGAAGAGGAACGAAGTTCTCAACCTCAGCCTTCCATTCCAGGACTAAATGACTGATGCTAGCTGTCCTCTATATGTTAGGCATGCTCTGCCATGTACCCTACAAACCTCAAAGCTAGTACCTGCTACTACTCCTAGTGATAAATACATTAATGAAATACAGAAAAAAAAAAAAAAGGAAAAAAAAAAAAGAAGTTACAGAACAGTTATGTTTATAGTGTCCATAAAAGTATCCCACTGAGGTGAAAGACAACCAAACCTGACCTGTATATGCCCTCGGATTGCTTGGTAGCAGCCAACTAACTTCCATATGGTAGTAGCCAACTATCTTCCATATAGTTGGAAAAGTTACCTAGATCTAAAGGCCTTACATTTAGCTTTGCTGTGGAAAAGGCTTAAGAATGATAACATTTAAGTTGAAATAAACACAGCACCACCTAAATTCCTTGTTCTACCTATAGAATTGTATTTAAAGAAGCTTAAAGACATAAGCTTACTGCCTTTGAAACATTACCTACTAATACTGCAGACTTAATACAGAAAGTCTTCAGAACGGGTTAACCAAACTCACCATGTCCTTCAGCCATCTGCATCCTCCCCTCACATCTCTGAAGACTACCATTCTAAAGCAGAAGGGAACATTTTGCCATTCATTGTGGTACTCCCTACTACAAGATACCAGTAAGAAAGTTCTCAGATTTCCTCTTGTAAATGCTTCCCAAGATTAGCATCTGGAGCTATAATAACTAGTTTCATGAAGCATGATGGTAGCTAAGTCAGATTTAGAAAAGACGGAGGAGTATTACTGACTGCATCAGTTCAGTAGGGCACCTATGTTCATTTTTGGGGGTGGGGGGGTGGTGGTGGTGGTGTTGTAACTGGCCAACTTGAAAAATAGGTCATTGGTTAAATCCAACACCTTTGTTAGTATTTCACTAGTTTGTAGTATACATCTTTCCTTGTTTTTCAGTCCTCTAGAATTCTAAACAATTCCAGAGACTTCTAATAGTCTGTCTTCATACTCATCTTTTTTTCAGGTTCCCAGAAGCCCATCTATTGTCACAGGTCAGTTGACCAGTCTTTCAACCATCATATCTGGTTTACAAGACATAGCAATTCTATCATCTCAAAAAGTTTATCCCTCTCTTGAACACGCCATTCCACACAAATGCATGGCAGAAAGTCCCTCTGCTATCACTATTCATCCTGAGCTAGCATTTGACAGCTATTATTTAAAGCTTAAATCCTAAAACCACAGTCCCGAATCAGGACAAAGTAGTCCTATCTACAAGAGCAAATGAATTACAGGATCTGGTTGTTCATGCATCTTAAAGATTCCTGCTAATACAGCTGAATCCTGGCATGCTACCATCTTTGGTGAATTTAAATCAAATTTAGAGTTTGGATGACATTCCATGCCAATCAAATTCACGCAACTTGGCCTCTCCTCCCACTAGTCACCAGCTATCCCAGTATTTCCACATTTAATAGACAGTAAAACCAGCTGCTGTCTTTTATACTTGCCAGTCTGAAATTCTGATCTAGTTTATTTTTCCTGAGTTTCTGTAGAATACTCCACATCAACTTCATTTCTGTTCCTTAACAGTTTTATTCTGTTCTTCAGCTTCTGTCGCTGTAGTCAAGTAAAACCAACATAATATATAACCTTTTAATGTTTCCCGATTTTCTACTATTAACTTCCTACCACCTCTACCATTTTGCAGTTCTAGGTCTACACAGCAGTACTTCCAACCTATTACTATTATTACCAGATGGGCTCTAATTTCAGACTTCCTTGCCAGGCTTGGCTCAACATCAATCTGAACTCTACCTTTAACTGTACAGGGACTTCCTGGCCTACAGGAATACTGAAGGAACACCTTTTTATATTCTTATCCTCAATCTAAACCTCAGTCTAGTCAAAGACTCGACAAAGACTACTACACTGTTGACAGGGCACTCACACTCCACCCATGATTTGGTAGCCAAGCCCTTTCGTAAGCACTAGCATGGTAATGGTAACTCGATTTGTCACTCTGTTTGGGATAAGCAAATCAGTTACAGCATTACTTTGCCAATAATAATTAAAAAAAGATAGAACCATTTCTAAAATATGAATCTTGTTATCTCCTGTTTTTATAGGTGGTATGTTTAGGTCCAGAGAGCCTCTTGAAAAATATCAGTGAACGTTAGACAGTCACAGCTAGCTGACCTAGCAGCAAGAGGAGTCCTCATGACAATGCAACCAGCATTCCCAAAGTGTTTTCCTCAACAGTTCAAATGCACCTGGACACAAGAACTTCTTTGCTTAAAGTTGCACAAAATTAAAGTCTTTCTTCCCTAACCATGGAGGATTCTGTAACTACTATACCAGAGTTAAGGCAAGAAAACTGGGGCTTTCCAATGTACCTCACTTTGGTAAAAACCTATGCAAAAGAAAGTAGTAGCAGAATTCAAACAGGTCATAGAACAAATGCCCTCAAACCATTTCAGCTTATCTATTTTAAATGTTAATCAAGGAAAGAAATTTACATAAAACGCTGCGCAAAGTCCAATCTGCTGCTATTCCCGTTCACAAAAGGAAGCCTCCTTTCCTGGTATTCCCCGTTCAGCGCCGGATACCATGGCTTTCTGAACTAGCTGGCATCAGCCCTACGAACCAACGCTCATTAACGCAGCTCTGAGTCGTGTCAGGGAATCTGAAAACAGGAAGGCCATTTGCTGACTCAGCACTAATTGGGGCACTCCGTGACTAGCCTGTGCGCACAGCTGATGGGAGCCACAGCACTGCATTGCTGCCTCCCCCTCACCGCTTCCTGCCCAAAGCTCCCTGCAGGGCTGAAACAAGAAGTGATGTCACACACAGGAACCCTACAAGAGGCAACCGAGTTTTTTCAAGCTGAACACTTAAGAAACAATGGAAGTAATCCAGTAATATCCGTATAAAAGCGCAGAGGAAAGGGGCGGTGCACACAGGTTCAATTTTACCATTTCTAGCTGTTTAGACGTAACAGATGCAACCAATCTCATTATTTTTATGTCTCAGTAAGTTAACCAATACATCAGCTGAAAACAATCCTCCTCTCAAATAGGAGCCAAAAGAGAAGTCAGTCATGAAAGACCAAGTGAAACACCTAGGTCTTTCAAGAATTACTATTTTTTGTTAATAGCCAAAGGAAACAGAAGTTCCATTTCCAAGTGTATTTTTTTCCTCTTCCCCTAGGGCCATGGTGAGCAGTCCCACCTTTACTGCAATCAGTTTACAAACACATTTTATTCCTAGTTCCCACTGCTCTGGGTGTGGTTTCTTCAGGAACAGGAAAAGCCGTGCACACGCTGTTCAAAAGGACAATGAGCATGAAACCGAACTCAAACCAAGGAAAAGGTTAACTTCATGTGGGCGTCTGCTTCAACGGAACTCTGCACAGAGTTGCTAAAACGCATTTGTCCTAAAAGAAAACTAAGTATTGGAAAACCCATTCTTCGATCTCAAAGCTATTTATTAGTTACATGACACTGAAGAGGGTTTGCACTCTGTACTTCTTTCTACAATACATTCAATCAGAGGATGACTTTCTTGAACAGGCTTCAGAGACAAGTCTTCTACTATATGCAGAACAGTGAAATAACTCCAGTTCTACCATCTGGAAACAAGCAGCAGAGGAATAAGACAAAGCCATCACGGAAATGCACAGAAGAGTGAGGAATTCTAAAATCCCAGTTTCAAACCTAGCCACAATATCACCACCGCTATCGGTTCTAAAACAGCTGAGAGAAGTCCCACTGTACAGACAGCAAAGCTCTTGTTAGCTAATCGACTGAAACATTAAAATATCTAAACCGTAACTCTAAACTACAAGATCCATACACAAAGCTACATATCACAAAGCCCAGTTATACTCACGTTGATGTAATAGTCCGGAAGCGCTCTTGTCCAGCTGTATCCCAGATCTGTAGCTTCACCTTCTCTCCATTGATCTCAACTGTCCGGATTTTAAAATCCACTCCAATCGTGGTAATGTAGCTGCCTGAAGGGAAAGCGTGGATAAGTGAGAACCTAAGTCTTGTTTATTTTGGATGTCCGAAAGCACACTTCTGAATGCTATTTGGCAGTAGCTCTCAGATTGGACAGGAGAACCAGATTACCCCTATCTGCTTATTGTTTAAAATGCCCTATCAGGCCATGCTGATCTGCATATTTTTATCTGCAGTTAATAGCTTTTTTCTAGCCGTAAAGCCACTTCTCCCATGCAACCCTTAAAATTTAAGGCTCAGTGTGACAAAATAAAATTATTCTTCTACTTCATTGGTGGTCAAGAGTAAGAACCCAAATATCTCAAGAAATGGACAGTAACTATGCAAGTGTTTCACTTGTGAAAATTTTGAGACAAAGCTTCGCTTTAAATGCTTGTGCAATCACTTATTTTGAATAGTCTGTTCTAAGAGTTTCCTCCCAATAAATTAGTTATGTCACAAATGTAAGTGGTTTAGCCACAATAGTCAATCAATCTAAATTCCAAACGGCCAATAGGAAGTCTGCACAGAATACAGCATAAGCTAAAAAACCTAAGCTATTTCTGGAACCATGTCAGTATTTAAATACTGTGGGACTTGCAGTCGCAAATGAAGATCAGACAGGATGGCTTGTATAGGCTTATACCAAGAGAAGCAAAGTTAGAAACATGATGTATACCTAGTACAGCTATTAGTGGGTAAATGCAGAAGAACAACTCCTTGCCAACCAGCAGCACTGGAGCCGACCTTGACCATTTCACTTATTGAAGTAAACAAAATACTCACCTGAGAACGTATTATCTGCAAAACGCAACAGCAAACTGCTCTTGCCCACACCTATGGTAAACAAAGACAGCAAGATCTTTGAATACAGTCATCTTGGGTGTCGGGTAACATAATAGTATTTTACCCATCCATTGCATTTTTAACTCTAACTAGGATATTTTCTCAGCAGACAACTTAGGACCATCCACCTTGACTATTCATCTCGGTACTCTCCTTGAAAATTTGATCAAGCACACTGCAGTCACTCCAAGACTCGGTATGCTTCTTGTAGGGCGGGGGGGTTGTGCCCTCCTTCCTCCAGCCCTCAGCAAACTCTCAAACAGCAGCTTTTCAACTGTGGTCAGTTCTAAGAGGTCATAAAAGAGTAATAACTGAAAGCAAGTCTACGATCAGTAGGCTTGCATTTGCTAAGGAAAGATCCAAAAATGAGCACGTCCTGCTAATTAACAAGTACTCAGGACACTGCCCTAAACTACTTTATTGAATTCCACTTGCACATCATGCTTAACACCACTGCCTACCTCCCATTCATTATGCCATGCTGAACGAGAGTGGAATTTGGACTACTTTGACAATCACACTAGGGTTTGGTACTATAAAGCTTAGGTTATCATGGCCACAGTTTAACAGAAGCCTAAACCAAACAGAGGAGTCGGGAACAATTGTTCTGTATTGCCATCCAAAATAGGCTTGTTCCCCATCTAACAGGAAGGACACATGCCTTTCTGAAGTTGTACCTTTTGCCAAAATGTTCCATGAAACATTTCTCTAAGTGCTTTGAGTAGCCCTTCATCCAGGTTTTCCTTAAATGACTGTCTGCACCCTGATCTCACCCTGTTGCAGGGAAGCATTTTTCACAGTGCTTCAGACAAGAATTGTAAGAAACTCATTCCTGCACACCCAACCAAGGGAATCTGGGTATCAGAATGCCTCAAAGTTGTTATCTCTGCATAACATCTCTGCTGTTAATGTCCCTTCCTCTCCCTCCCCCCCCAAAAAAGAAGTCTGCTATGATATGAAGAGGAAATTCAACTTCACCAGGGTGATTATCTATTAAATCTTTTCAGGTAGAAGTTATTTAAGCTAATTATTTTGATGATGTATAATTTGAAAGTTCTTCTTAATAGAAGACCTATGCAAAGACTATATAGAACTCCCAACAGTTCTCAGGTGCTGGCATCTGAAGATAGCTACCAGAAAAAAAAAAAAAGAAGGAAAAAAACCCCCACACAACCAAAAAAAAACAACAAAAAAAACAAACCTAAAAATCTGCATGATTCCAGTAAGCCAGGTCTCATTTGCAGAGAGTTCAAATCACCAGACATCTGGAGAAGCCATGCTCATTTCTCATTGACTATTACATATGTTAAAAAAAAAAAAAATTAAAAAGAAAGAATGCTACTAAAAAATACAAAGTTACAATGTGCATACACTGAATACCTCTAGAGCTCCAAAAAGGTAGCAGAGCAGTTCCTGAACTTTTAACAGAGGACTGGTTATTTAGCAGAGCTAAACCTCTGCAAAACACCAGTTAGCTAAGGAAAGAGACTAAAAAAATAAAAAACATTAATTGAAAAAAAAAAAAGAAGAAAAAGTTTCAGCAAGTACTATGCTTCTTGATCAAGCAGCCTTGACCTCCAGTTTAGTAAAAAGAAAGTAGATGCTGGAACCCACAGACTTGTCAGACCACACCACCTTCTTAAAACGTCAGCCAGCCTCAGGCTACGCTGCAGAGCTGCATGGGCTGCACATGACCACTGCTTTGTCAGGCTGTCCACTGCTGCATGGACGCGGTCTTGTCTATACTGCTTTCAGCACTCAGGCAGCTTCTAGAGAAGACAAACCTCCTGAACTCAGGAAGTTCTACATGCTCCCGATGACAACGATCTCACTAAACAAACACCGCCTCTGACCCACACTGTTCACGTATAGAGAAACCACACTCTTCGTGACCCTTCACTTCCTACAGAGAGTTATTTGAAGATCTGAAAAGAGGCGGCTAGCAGGGCCTCTTTGCTTGTTGAAGACAGCAAAATGAAACCAAACAAAAAAAGGCCTACTGACTTTGCACAAAGTTAAAAGCAAATTTCTGTGCCATACCAGTTTCTAAAACCCGTATCTTACTGAATGGCGAGTGAATTAAAGAAGCACATGCAAAGCACGGATCATCTGTATTATTTTTAAATATATAGCACAACTGAGATTACTGGCTGCTTTTCAAGATGACCTGTCCTAAAAACATACAAACCTACTACCCTGTTGACATATTTGCATACAGGGGAAGGCAGATGAGACATAATCATCCTATCCAGTATCAGTCCGCTTCCTATTGTGAGGAATAAACATCAGTAAACAAGGCAAGCAAAGTGTTTTGTGGAAGCAGGGACAAAGCCTTCCAGTCGGGGTTAGGAAAAACAAAAAAGAAAAATCAATACTCAAACTACATAGTGAGATTTAATTACAACAAGGGAGAACCACAGGCAACCTGATAATTCTCACAACACTTTTTTTCCTCTCACTGGATACACTACAGGTAGTCAAAAAGACTCAGCTAAGAAATTTCATTTAGTTGTTCAAAATGAGGAAAAGTCTTCTTCAGAGTTTTCACCATCCTGTTTATCTTGCCTGAACAGTTTTGAAACTCATCAGCAAGCAACAGAGTTACTGCTTTACTCAGAATGCAGCATTTGCTTTTAATAATCCATAGGCTCCCAGAAGCGCCTAGCATTTTAAGCTGTTCTGAAGCCTTTGCCCTTTCTCCCTCTTTAGATCCCTTCATGCAGACGCAGTTTAGTATAGAATAACATATTTTTACATACAGCTAAAGCTTCTGGAGGTGACAACTGCCAAGATCATGCAACATTACACTTTTACCCAAGAGCCATGCCTCACTGCGTGCTGGGACCTGCTGCCTTATGGACCACACCTCTATTAAAAGAAGAGGGTGGATGCCATCTTCTCCAGTTTATGGAAATTAAACTGTAAGCTATTGGAGTGTTATCAACACTGAACCGGACTGAAGGCAGGAATCTTCCCAGTCCCAACTCTTATGTACCTAAGCGAAAGCACCAGACACAGGCTGAGTTCACACGCTAGCCCTCCAGCAGTTTCTGAAACTGCTGCAGAAGTATTTACAGGTCTATTTTCAAAAATCCATAGCTACCCCTTATCCGTAACTATTTTAGGTATTTGCACCCAATGCTATAACTAGAAGTACAGAAAGCTACCAGCTCTTCAAGGATTTATTAAAAAAAGTGACAAACTCTAGAACTGAGACTTCAGGTTGAAGCAGGGAAGGAGTCTTAAGGAATAATTAAGATATTAAAGACCATTAAAACGTCGTAGTTGCCGCACTGGAAACAATGCTCCCTAGGGCTGAGGAGCAGCCAGCCCTTCCCACCGACGCCTTAAACTGTCTGTCACAGGGGAAGGGAATTCCCTCCTCATCCCAACAGGAGACGAGTGGGCGCCCTCAGAACGCGCGGCTCCCCCAAGGCCGACGCCACCACGAAGGCGAACTTAGACGTGCCTAATCTTCCTTCTCCTAAACCTACCCACGCTATTTACCATAATATCCCGGCGGCAGCCAGTTCCGCAGGTTCATCAGATAAAAACTTTACGAAGCCCAAGCGAACGCGCCCTCTCATTCAAAGCGCCGCGTTCCCCCGGCGACCCGCCCGGCCACGGCACAACCCAACGGCGCCGGAACACCCACCCACGGGGGAACCGACCGCAGCGGCCCCACCGGTGCCCCGGGAGGACGGAGGAGGCCCTCCCCGCCGCCCGGCTCGGCCCGGCCCGGCCCCGCCGCCGCCCTCAGGCCCCTCACACAGCTCGAGGGGCGGCCACCCCGCCAGCGGCCTACCCCCGCCCTCACCGCTATCGCCGATGATGAGCAGCTTGAAGAGGTGATCGTAGTCCCTGGCCATGGCCGGGGCGGCGGGAACGGCCGCGGGCGACGGAGCGGGGGGAGGAGGAGGAGGAGGAGGAGAAGAAGGAGGAGGAGGAGGAGGGGGCGGCGCGGCGGCTCCGGCCCGGATCCACTTCCCGAACAAACAGCCGGAACTGACAGCGGTGCTCACGGGCCGCGCATGCGCATCCCCGCCAGCTGCGCCGGCACAGCCGCCGCGGGTGCCGCTGGGCCCCTCCCCGCCCGCGCGCGCGCGCACGCGCCTACGCGGCAAGGGAGACGCCCTCCTCTTCCTCCTCTTCCTCCTCCTCCTCCCCCCCCCCCATTCCTTTCCCCTCCGCCGCGGCCGCTGCGCATGCGCCCGCGGGCGGCGCCTGCGCAGAAGGCGCGGCGGCGGGGGCGGGGGGGGGCGGCGCGCGGCGAAGGAGGGAGCCTCGCGCGCTTTGGCGGTCGCCACAGAGCTGTGAGGGACGGGCTGTGGTGAGGCTGTCGTCCGCCCTCCTCCGACGGTAGCTCGTCTTTCCCCTGTGTTGAGCCGCCGGGCCGTCTCCGGTAGGCAGCGGTGTGCCCGCCTCAGCTCCCACAGGCACTCGAGTGAGGCCCGTGGATGTAGCAGAAGGGGAGGCTGCCCCCGGGAAAGCATCAAAGGCGTGAGGGAGCCCCAGCGCTTTCAGGCGCTGTCAGCTCCGCTCCTGGGAAGGCACGGGAACAGGCCACCGTGGCTAGGAACGTGTTTTGCTGCTTCAACACGACGCCTGCGCACCAAGGCAGCGAGTCGCACAGCGACAAGAGCAGTTCCCATCAGAGCCCAACCTGCAGGTGAGGAAGCACACAGCAAAGTGAAATGAAATGCCCAGGCCTGTCAATTCAGGCCAGTCTGGAACTAAATTCCTGGGGTTTTTAATCCAGAGATGTGCCTACTATGGCTCGGGAAGGGCCTTGACCTCACACGCATTGGCAGCTGCGCCTGCACCATCCACAGCCCAAATCCACAGTTTCAAACAGCACTCTCACCAATTGTCTAATGCACAAACAGCCTGAATAATTTTGCTATCAGTTGCACAGATACTGACTATACAAACTCTGCCACAGACTATGATCGCTTTCTAGGTGATCTCCGTGTTTAGGTGGAGACATGGCACAAGAAGAATGCTGGTTTTCTCTTTGACTATTTTTCTACAAAAATATTTGTTCTTACTGGTACTTGAACTCCTGAGATCAAACAATGCAGTGCTTTGGTGTGGAATATGTAAATTACTTAGGACTTCCTTTCCCAGTTATTAAGGCTTTTCAATACATATGTAAAAACGCAGTAACAAAAGGCAGTGTGCTAGGTTTTGCATCTATCTTAAAAGTAATTTTAGTTTAGCGTAGGTTCAAACCAAAATATTGACATGGTTATTTAATTAAACTAAGTTGATTTTTTTTTCTTATTTTAACCATAAGTTTATGATCCATTGACACAAGTGTCTCATTAACATGCATTTGTCTTTCAAATGGGGAGAGCTGTATTAGCACTGAAGAACACAGACCCTTATGGTCAAAGGAAAGATGACACAGAAAGCAAGGGCAGTTAACTTGAAAGTACCAATCCATAATGCTTTTGATAATTACAATCTAATTAGTTGTTCTAAAGATGCTTGGAGTAGGATGTGCCTACTTTGAGGATCTTTTTGGTAGGACGCAAGCACAAGTAAAAGATTGAAATCAGTGGAGCATCACCACTGCAAACCGTGTCACTGACGTTGGAGGGTGTTCACACACCAGAACAGGTTGCCCAGGGAGGTGGTAGAGGCCAACCAGGCTGGACAGTGCCCCAGGCAACCTGCTCAACGATGCTTTGAGCATACAGGTTAGACTAGCTGAAATCCAGAAGTGCTGTCCAGCCACAACTGTGCTATGATCTGTGCGTGTTTCTTAGAGAATGACGGACAGTTTTTAGCAGTATTGCTTTTTCCCTTAACATTGACTCAAAAGCTATAGACTCTTTTCTCTGGATTTATACAATAGGGTTTGGTTAAGAGGAGTAAGAATATTTTTTTAAGGCAATTGTCTCTAACCAACTCTAATTTCCTATTTCTTCTGCATAGGATATTGTGGCATGGTTCCACAGTTATATTTGTCCAATTCGTGTGCAATTCATCTGGAAACAAACCAACCCAGTATGGCTAAAATAGCATGTCTGGGTTGAAGATATTTTTTTTTAGCACATAAAATGGCATCTTCTAAATACTTCTGATCAACAATATGGCTAATGTCTGTGGTTTTAATTCTAAACCTTCCTTAATCTCAACCTTCAAAAAAGTATTCTAGCCTTCAAAGCTCACCCCTGTGAAGTCCCACACATCCTGAAATCCACTTAGATGACCTCCATTTCACATTCACTCTGCAACTCATTCATTTAAAACACCACACCCTATAGCTCATTCTGCTTTATCCTCAAATGTATGATGTAGCTGAGGAGCAGAAGAAAGGCTGGAGTGTTACCAGACATGAGTGTGTGTTATTTAACAGACTTATGCTCACAGATACCCTGCTAGAAAAGGGTTTGCAGCTAGCCCAAACCTAGCCCAGTGCTAAAGCAACCCTCACCACGTATCACCCACCCCAGTAAAGCACTTGGGCAGCCCATCATATGACCCAACATGTGCCCCAGGCATCAGGGTAGCCAAGGACGCTGCTGGGCTGCAGGGAGATCCCTTGAATCCAGCATACAAATCACCAGCTCAAACCCCAAATGATAATGACTCCTATTACCTTTATTTTTAAGCTCATGAAACCTCATCATGTGAAAAGCGTGAGATGACATGAGATTACCTAATAAAACAGACAGTATAAACTGTGACTTATCTAAAAAAAAAAAAAAATCAAAATATTAGAATATTTTATGCTTTCACCTTTGTCTCTTTTCCATTGAAATTTTTAGCACTTTGTAAGTTTAAACACCTCATAAATTATTTTTTTATCTTCTTGAAATACACACAGTTCAGCTGTCACTCAGAGACAGTTGCTTGACAGTTCAAAGATGTTATCACAGTCAGTTGTGGGGAAAAATTATCTTTTACTGACAACTAGTATTTTTAAGACATTTGAAATGAGAAAAAAATTAATTCTTTAGTCTCCAAGTTGGCACAATCAATTTATCAGATCTCCTGTTGTGGCAAAAACTATGGGTATGTTATCTCTGATGTATTGTACTGCAGTGTATAAATAGTTTAGTGAAAAGTAGCTATCAAAATCCAAATTCAGTGTTTCGCTGTAATTGAAAAATCAGCATATTCTCAATAAGTGCAAGTGAGCTCCTACCTTTTACTCCTCCCTCAGAAACAACTAAACTGAGTGCAGAAATTCAGCTGCTGTTTGGAAAGATGAATGAGTTTTTCCACTTGCTGCTACATAAGGTGGAAATACAAATCATCAAAATACCCTTAATTACAAGAGCTCTTACTGGCTAAAATTAACAAGTTAATAACAAAGGCTTCTATTTAACTGTAATTTTCTTTCACATGTTTATGTGGAGCATCAGTTAGAATCCAAGATAAAATAGGTAAGCCAAGGTGCCCACAATCAAGAGCTCAAACAGCCATTCTTCAAAGAAACTTGCAACTTTTTTCTTCCTTCCCATCTGCAACGATGAAGCAAGTGATTCCAATACAACCACAGAGCTTTTTGCCACCTGTCTAGTAGTTTTTGAATGCCATAAAATTTTGTACATGTTTCAGCGCACAAAAATTTTTGCATTGCATGGTTTAACTGCTGTTCCTCTGTTATCCCAAAACACAGCTAATTCATTATACGTGAAACTAATTCCAGTGCCCCAAGACTGCCAAATCCTTAAGAGCATTTAACTGAGTTTTCACTCTTTGGTTATTACTAATTCAGCGGAAAATACATAGTTTTAAGATGGTTTAAGATTTGCAAGTATTTTGGAAGGCAAAATCAGAATTAAAACCCACCTTCAAAATGCAGATAAATGTTATGAAATAACTAGAATACAATTTCAGTAAGACCAACTGGAAAGTACTGCAATTTTGTAGAAATAGCCAACTGCATAAATACAAGATTGGAGATAAATAGCCAAACAACAATTTTTCAGCTTGACTTCATAGCTGATCACAAACTAAACACGTCAGCAACACTCTGCTATTGCAAAAAAAAAAAAACCACCCAGACCTTGCGTTGGGATAGACAACATGTTGTGTGTTACATAGGGCTTGCAAAGTAGTACTCTCCCCTAGAAGACCTGGTCCAGCAGTGGACACCACGAGGCAAATATGAATCAGACTGGAACAAATTTGGAGGGCAGCAGTGTAACTTTAGAAAACATGAAAAATCTATGAGAAAAGACTTAGAAAATCTAAAGTTGCTTCATCCAGGGGTAAGAACACTGAAGTGACGATGCGGTTACTGCAAAAATGAACTATTTTCAGTGTCTGTGGGAACAGGACAAGCAGCAACGGACTCAAGTACCAGCAAGGAAGATTATTATGGGTTTTTTTAGACACGAGGCAAGCTCTGTCAGTCTGAAAAGTTTATATAATGAAATAGATGGCATAGAGAGGTTATGGGATCTCCATCATACAACACTATAAAAAACAATTTTATGGAAATCAGTTAGGAATGGTTCAGTTGGAGCTGAACCTATCTTAGGTAAGGGGTAAAATAGCCAATTTTCTCAAGTCCCTTCCAACAGTATTCCAGTGACTCCTACAGCAAATCTCTGTTGCCAGGAGCCTACACCACAGGCTTGGGAACTGACATAACATCAAGAACGCTTTGACAGGTTCTTGTACTTTTGACCAGAACAAAGCACAGCACTCCTAAATATCTACTCGAGATTGTATCTTGCTGTTTGAGGCATTAGTATGGTGAAGATAAAATGTTTTTCTGTTTGCTGTAACTGCCATAGCAATCAGCAAATTGGTTCTAGTGGAATGTGTGTTCCCATGTGGTTGCATTTTATGCTGTCAAATTTTATGATGCATAGTGTTGTGTTCTTCTCCCTTCATCATGGTTTGAGCCATCCAGTTACATGCAAGCAATGTTCCCACACACATACCACCCACCTATTTGAAACAATAAACCTTAATGCTCTGGCTTCTCAGGTGCAACCAGCTTCTGTGTAGTTTCATAAAATAGATAAGGCTTACTTAACTATTACTCTACATGGTATGTACAAGCTCATTTTTCCTTCTAGAAATTTGTATTCTGCAACAAGATTTTTACTATTTCCATCAAGTGGCATAAAAGGTATTAGTAAATTAAAAGAAATTTTTAAAAAAGGGGTATATGTGGCCAGGTAAAATAAAATGCTGCTTTCTTGGAGCAGTGCAACTCATTGACAAAAAAAAAAAAAAAAAAAAACAAACCACTGTATGTTGGAAATGCCAAGTATCTTATGAAGCCTTTGAAGACATAAAAATAGAGGACTTTTCACAAGTTGAATAACTAAGAAGCTGTCTGTAGTCAAAAATACTTTGGAAATTAATAGGAGTAATTACTTACAAATTTCATTAAATGTCAGTTCTGGCTTGGTGTTAAACCCTAACTTGCCTCAGTTTTGCAAAAGGTTTTTATAGATTACAGTGCTACCCACTCTACAAACTGTATGCCCTAGAAAAAGCAGGTCCAAAAAGTAAATGACAGTATAAGTTTGTTGACAAATGAATTTGTAAAAAGAACAGTTTACACCAGAAAGATCAAAGTCAGAGCCTTTATTAAATGTTCCTTCTTTAAACAGACTGCATTTAATCCCCCTTTCGCATTTGTGATCTAAGGCTATTTTAAATACTTTGTTTTACAGGGATTTTCAGTCTTCGGAACCGTCACAAGCAGCAAGTTAGCAGTACACAAAAACAATACGCTTTAACTTTCACCAAGTTCTATTCCTGCGTCATAGGGTCCATGGAAAAGACCAACAATACTTCCAGTACTGGAGTTTTTGCACAGACCCTGGAAAGGAAATAGGTGTCACCAGAGTTTAAGCCTGATGTGCTCTAGCCACATCTCACAATTGGCCACAATTTACTAGTATTGATTAGTATATCTGTTTCTTGCGCATTATCTGTTTCAAAAAGGGGACCAAATTTTCAATTTTCAGCTAATGTGGGTCTAATTAAGGCTATTCTGGTATATTTGATACTAAAATACTCTCTGGGAGTCCTTTTCATGAAATCCCATCAGAATTAACATTTTCAAAAATGAAAACATTTAAAATAGGTGTTTGAGTTGAAATGCTGATGCAGCGGTTGGTTCAGTGTTTTCTTGTCTTCTGGAGCTTTATTATCACGTCAGTATAGTGTCATCTATCTGTTCATCAGAGTCAGCCTGGCCAGCCAGCTTCTTCAGAGATCTCCTGCAGCTTTCGTTGAGAAGCTCCAAGCTGGCAGCATCTAGAATCTTGGAAACCGACTGTGGAAGAAAGATAACACCAATTACCAATTCCTTATGACATACCATTCAAATTAAGAATAAATCTAAGTGCCTTACAAGCTGTATTTATCTAAAATCTTTCATACATACTAAAATCCTTCATCTGATTTTATGATTCCAGACATGGGAACTATCCAAAAGCAGGTAAGACTTAGAAAAGCAGTCTGGAAATGGATGTTCGAAGTGGTCCATCCTAAAATTCTCTCTCTAGCACCACTGGTGGTGCAGTAGGATTATACAAGTGACAAAAGCCATAAACTGGCAGTCCTAGCTGAGGTAACTACAGCACAGCAAGGGAAATTTGAAAGGCATTTTGAAAGCAAGGCTATTATGTTAAACATGGGAGGCATGTTAAATACCTTGATTTTATTAATACTGCACCAAAAGGTTGTACAGTATCAGTACTGCTTATTTCCTCAAGGCTTTGCATGAGAATACTGAAGAAGGCTTAAAGGCAAATAGGAATGTCCCACTCCATCTATTCCGTAAGAGACTGCCAGCATATTCTGAGGCTCCAGGCACAACACTTAACCATACACAGAGCAACGTGACACAGCCTTGTACCAAGGATTACATTTTCTTCTGTCTCATACCTCAAGCACTTCTTCACCCGCTCTCATCTTCAGGAGATTGACAATAGCTTGGTCGCTGTAGGCTCTTACACTGGTGTTTTTGTCCTTTGTGTTGTCCAGAAGTGCTTTGAGAATTGGTTTAATTGTCTGAGGATCCAGTGAGGGAAGATGGTTTTTATTTGCCCACCAAATCATCTTTTCTGCCACTAACTTTATGTCACTGGATGAGTTCTGAAGACACTGAAGGAGACAAAGGTGGACTTAAATTCACATATACCAAGGACAGGTATTTAACACAGTAGTTCATCTTTTTTTCTAATTTAAGTATTTTAAACTATAACAATAATAGCAAACAGTTTTCAACTCATGGGTACATAAGAGACAAACTTGTTAACCAACAAGCTTGACTAAACTGCGTAACAGTAAGTGAAGATGAAACCTTGAAAACAAGACACCTTTTCAAAAGAAAACTTTGAAAAATGTGGTTGACGACAGGGTCACACGCTCCTCTCAACTGCCTCAGGAAATGACAATGACCACTAAGCATGGCAAAAGCTGATAGTGTTAGTACCTCAGTAAAATACACTCAATCAGCAGCAACAGCCAAGTCAATCTCTGGTTGGAGTATAAGATGCGTTTCAGCAGTGGATTTCATTTAAAAATAAAATAAAAAAATAGAGCTTTGTATTTTTTATTTAAATCTCAACACATTTAAAACATGAAAGCTGACATCTGAATGTCAACTGCATTATTAATCCCACGATAAAGGTATTGTGACAATTGTCATACTTAAATTTTATATTTTAATACAGTACTATGATACAAATTAACATATAAATTTAGGATTTCCAACAAAAAGTCTGCTTTGAAGAATGATGGCTTGCATCATGTCAACTTGCATGTTTGGTAGTTTTTCAAGTAAATTGAAAAGGAATATAAAACCTGAAAATGTTACACGTTTATATTTACAATAAAGATGACAGACAAAATAAAAAGCAGCTCTTCTGTTCCAGCACTACGCCTCACTATCTTCCCCTATCTTTCCTAAGACATTAAAAACATCCTGAGGTTCTAATGTTCATCAGACCCTGTCTACTGTGAGGGATACTTTGAGGGGGTGGGGGAAGAAAAAACAAACAAACCCCCACTCACCAAAAAAACCCAGAACAACCAAGAAATAAAGGAATTTTGAGGTAGAGTATTTAAATAGATACAAATTGAAAAAAGCATTAACTTCAATACTCTCTTATCTCAGTCTTTCGGACCTACTCCCTTCCACAATAGTGGAAGTAAAAAATACTGCAGCAAAACCAGGTAAGGTGAGAGTTGGTATTTGATGCATTTCTAACAAAGGCCCTCTGACCTTTAGCAACCTTAAAAACCTGACAACTCCCCTCAACTCTTCTCTGTCAGCTGTTTGTTACTGCAAAGGGAAAAATTAATTTGTAAGAATCAAAACTAAAGTTTACCACAGAAAGATCAAAAGTCTCATTTCCATATTGCAGCAGGGATAGTGGTATATTATTCACATCTACAAAGCAGACTGATAAAGTGGTTCTGTCTGTACTTCCCCACAAAAAGAAATATCTAGAGTTTCCCAAGATAAAGCAACCGAGCTTTTAGTTTTCATGCTGGGTTACCATACAGAAATTTGGTAAGAGAAAGCCACTCATGAGTTAACTCAAAACAAAGATTCAGATCACATGAGAACAACACCAGGTAGTCATCATAAAAAGTCTTACCTTAATAAAGAGGTTGGAAAGTTTTGGAGGCAGGTTCCCTCCTCCTTCCATGTGGTACTTCATAAGAAAGCCCATCCCTCTGATGCCACTAACTGCAATGGGAATCTTCAACATAAAGACAAAAAACTGGTATTACTAGAGCGAGTTCCAACAGCCTTTATAGTTAGGCTCATGGTCTGGTAAGCTTTTGCAGAAGGCTAAACTGATCTTTCAAAAAAAATGTAGCATGCGAAGCAGGAAAACATTGGGTTAATGTTACTGGGTAATATGATGAAAAAATCATAATGCGAGTATGAGCCACATGGAATAAAATGGCAGGCCCCACAGAGACCCCAAGTGCCCTACACCAAATAACTCATTCAGCCCTAGATTTAAAGTCTTCTTCCTAAAATGAAATATTTGCACTTCTTGCAAACCTGGCCCATGAATGAGAACTTTAATAGAGAAACAGAAGTGTAATTTACTCCCAATGAAAGCTACTCTGCAGCTGAAGATTGTTTAATCTTTGTCTCCACAGAGATCAGAACTCAAAGAATCGGGACAGTCGTGTAATTTCATTATAAAAACTACATCTAGCCAAGGGAGAATCTTCAGATTGCACTTGGGGACTTGTGTTCTGTTTGGTAACACAGAGAACCTGCACACCTTTTAAAACTACTCCCAACATGCCCTTCCAACAGAACTCACCCACTCTCATGTAGCACTTACCCTGTCAGCAGTGGCATTGCTGAGGATCATCTCCTGAACGCTGTTGTAGTATTTGGGGGAACACAGCCTGCTAGGAGCAACATTTACAGCCACAGAGAGTGCCAGGCTTCGTCCATGTCTCACCATCCAGTCAATGCCAGAGACATCTGCTGCAAATGAGAGAAAAGAACAATAGCTAGGCTCCTGCTATCCATTCCTTTTCATCTAAGAAAGCTTTTGTCAGTTTGTCAATTCACTTCCATAAAATGAAATAATAAGGAGCATCTAAAGCGATACCTTGCTTCCTCCACTCCTCCCAAAAAGCCATACAAACAGTGCTAAAACACAACACCTCTACCAGACAGGAACACCTTCTGGGCAGATACGGAAACCAGCCACAAACAAGTGACTTGGTATTGTTCAACCCAGTTACTTCTGATGGTCTCAGTCACATGTAATCAGCCCCACAATCACTTAGTGCATGAAGGAGTTTGGCATCGGAATTACACAAGCTTTGTCTTTCTAATAATATTGTAAAAGTCATCTGTAATTGGAAACCAGCTAACAGATTCCCTTTTTAATACCACAGAGGGGAGTAATCCCATAGCACTCCCAACCACTACGAGTTCCTCCAAACTTCATGGGTTTTACTAACTTAGAGACAAATTAGTTAATTCTCCAAAAGCGTGTGAAACCATCAGATGTGGTCTGCAATTAGCCTAAGCCAATCTAAGATCACAGTGTCATCAAAAAAGGTGGAATGGCCCTCCCGTCCACCCTGCCCAAACATCCTGTCACCTCCTATCCTCTCTGTGTCAGCACTAGCAATCACTCAGCCATGCTGGTACTTTCAGCAACTCATCTAAAAACAAATCCAGGAAAAAAGTATGGGTAACCCCAAATTACAACCACCACCCTGTGCTCAACTATGTACCACAGTGCACAAATGAACAGCCACGAGCAAAGAAAAGTACTAGAAAATCTAGAGTAGAGATTCAGGTTTAAGATAAAGAGGAGGAACTTATATAGTTAGTCACAAAGTTTGCCTGAACCAGTGACTAAGAAGGTATCTTCCCCTGCTTTCTGAATCAGTTCCAGTCACCGAAAACAGCTTCACTTACCCAGTAAGTGCTGGTGGAGAACAGTGCTGAGCTCCTCTTCTGACAGAAACGCACACAGTTCTGCTAAGCAGCCAGCTGAGGCCATGCGGGTGGCATCCTAACGAGGAGAGGAAGGAAAGAGTAACACCAGTTAAGCTCACCACACATCAGAGATAAGGAGCAAGAGCAGCAAGGGACAGAGGATGATGTGAAGTAAAAAGAGGAGGAAATAAACATTACTAGTATTTCACTCCTAGTACCTGGGGATTTCTGTCAGTTCGCAAGGTTTCTTGTACATAATGGAACTTAAAGCCAAATCCACAGTAAAAAAAGCCAGCAGAGACTGAAGAATTACAGACCTTATATAAACTCTGATTTGTTAAATGGAGAAGTGAATGTTGTAAGACGTGTTAAGAGTTAAGTTTAGATTCACAGCCTAGAAAGTAGGCGTTAGTTCTAGCCATCTCTAGAGGAGCTTATCTCTGTGATAAACTCATGCTACTTTTAATTTAAAACTTCCAGGCTTTTGTTGTTTGGCTTGCTTACATAACCATCCCATCACTGCTCCTCTCCACCCTGAAACTTACTATCCAGTGGGAATTTTTCAATTCTTCTATTTCTAGCATGCCAACAGTTGCATGTCTATGTTGCACAAATTAAAACATAAGAAAGAAATTAATAGATGATTAATTTTAATCTCACAGATGATACTGTTGCTATCAGCCATATAAAGAAGACCCTGTATTAAACTTGGAGACCTTCTTGCTCATTGGAGAAAAATCTGCCGTTATCTGAAAAATTTCTCACACTAAATGATACGCCCCACCTGAGAGCCCACAAACACACATATGTGCATATGGTGAAAGTATTGCAGGGTTTCTCCAAGATAAAAAGCAAATCCTGACTTCAGAGCTGCCTCAAACACGTTGGTGAGGAGCTGCAGGTCAAACCCACATATACGGTTGCTAAGGAAACATTAAAGTCACAGATTTTCAGAGTCACCAGTGATGTGCTAGGGATCTCTAATTCTTGCACCTGACTCAGCTAACACACTACAGGGCTCCAACAAGATCGATTTTACACACTGTATTCAGTTTAGTGAGTAATGCCCAACCACATGCTTCTTTATGTAAGTTTCTTTCCACTCTATCATTAGTGATTTCCCCCCAAAGTTATTTTAGAAAATAATTCTGGTAGAAAGTTCAGATTTTAAATTTAAGAATGTCTACAGCAGGGATCCTTTGCAGCTGGCTAAAGCAGTACCTCATCATGTCCCAGCATCCCTAGAAGCACCGTGCTGATATTCTTCCTAATTGCAGCATCTACTTTTGCACCAGCTCCTCGTGTTACAAACCGCAGAGCTTGCAGCATTGTGTCCCTAGAAGTGATCACAACATACAGTCAGACACTGCCTCTCCCTCCCACCCTAAAAAAGAAATTGAGTTCTGGATACCTGTAACAGTTTCTTACACAGTGGGCTGGTTTTGGCTGGGGTAGAGTTAATTTTCTTCACAGTAGCTAGTATGGGGCTGTGTTTTGGATTTGTGCTGGGAACAGTGTTGATAACACAGGGATGTTTTCGTTATTGCTGAGCAGTGCTCACACAGAGCCAAGGCCTTTTCTGCTTCTCGCCCCACCCCACCAGCAAGTAGGCTGGGGGTGCACAAGAAGCTGGGGGGGGACACAGCCGGGACAGCTGACCCCAACTGACCCAAGGGATATTCCAGACCATACGACGTCATGCTCAGCATATAAAGCTGGGGGAAGAAGAAGGAAGGGGGGGACGTTCGGAGTGATGGTGTTTTGTCTTCCCAAGTAACCGTTACGCGTGATGCAGGCCTGCTTTCCTGGAGATGGCTGAACACCTGCCTGCCCATGGGAAGTGGTGAATGAATTCCTTGGCTTGCATGCACAGCTTTTGCTTTCTCTATTAAACTGTCTTTATCTCAACCCACAAGTTTTCTCACTTTTACCCTTCCAATTCTCTCCCCCATCCCAACGGGGAGGAGTGAGCAAGCAGCTGTGTGGTGCTTAGTTGCTGGCTGGGGTTAAACCACAAGACACAGCAATTACACTAATATGCCTTACAGTTTAGGAGACTGACACTCTCTGCACTGCTGAAAATTCCATGCTAGAAGTATTTCCATGTTTGTGTCCTTGTGTCTGTCTGTTACAAAGTCAATAATTTCTGACTATTCAAACATTTAAAAAATTCTCAAATCAGGAAGTTAATTTCTTAGGGATCTGTGCACTTAGGATATAAGAACAGCTGCATTACTTCAGGTCAGACTGACAATTGATACAGTCTCGTATCTGAGAGTGGGCTGCAGTGGGTTGCTGGGGGGTGTGCAGGACAGAGGAGAACTGGGCAGATACCAAGCAATGCTTCCCCTGATACGTGGTCACAGCTTAGCTTCTGACCCAGGAAGTCCCTATCATCCACATTCTTTGTTTTACAACCCTTGATTAACAGTCAACTGCTTTCACTAATAAGTAAATCTCACTCTCGGAACTGGGGGTTTTGTTCATTCATCCTAGCCCTTTCTTTCATTCTTAGTAAGCAGGAAGGTCTGAGATATCACCTTCAGCTTACCTGATGGCAGAGTCATCACTGGAACGAATTCCGTTCAGTAGCTCCGTAAAGAGAGGATCCACTTTTACATGGATAACAATGAGTTTACCGAGAGCATCGGCAGCTTTAAGGCGAACAGCACGGTTTGAGTCTTGCAGAGCTTTGGTGAAGGTTGTTTGCAACTGGGGCAAAAATGGTTTCAGGGCAATCTCAACCTATACAAGAGATGAAAGAAGGGAAAGTGGTGCAGTCGAGTCTGAAACAATGGCTAGAAATCAAAGCCTGAAAACAGCAAGACCTCTTCTACAGCAGTTAAGTTATCACAAATAGCCCTTATTCAGATCTAACACACCACTAAAATGGGAAAAACATGAACAATACTTTACCACAAAACTTCTAGCCTTTCCAAATCTAATCTTATTTTCCACATACTGAAATCCAAGGGTAACGTTGCTGAAAAATTTTACACTATCATGAACAGCCTTTTGTATGCAGAGCGCTAAATAAAAGCTCAGCTCATAGATATGTAAGATGATCATCTTTGGACTTAACAATTCATTAAAATGGTGGACACAGGAGAGATTAATTACATGGTAGTTTTTAATCACTTGCAAGTGGGATCAGCATTTAGCAATATTTCTAAGAAGCCCAGTGATTCAAGTACTGGGGGCTTTTTTGGTAGGCCAGAAGCTGCCGGAAGAATACCATCCAGTTACAGTGCCATTCCTAAATATCAAATCCATACCAGCAGACATCCTAGCTGTATTTACATGAACAGCAAGAGATACTTCTGAAGGTTACCATGGAAAACGTTCACAAACCACGGTCAATTACTTTGAATCTTACCTTAGCTAAAAGAAGGCTTAACGTTTCAAGCAAAGCCACCTTGACGTTCCAGCTGAACCGATCTCCCAAGATCCGAATAAGTGGCCCAGTAATGCTCACCACAGATGGTTTAAGAGCTTCAGCAGAAGTCAGCTTAATAACCAGCCCTAAGGCCTTTGCTGCCTCCTCCTTCTGCTCTGGATTACCAGTTAAAACACCTTCCCGCAGCACCAGGAGTATGGAAGTCACTCCCTGTCATGAAAATTGGATAAGAAAGCTTAGAAGCTAAGATGCAAAAAATATGTATCTTATTTTTTGCTCCTGTTATACACCAGATGCACAATTGTGGAGACTTTCTCTCAATTTCCTGTTGACCTTCAGCTGCCTGCTTCCACATTTACAGATCTACTTTTATTTGGTTTGATTTCACGCATCTACGCTTACTAAGCCAGTTGCTATGAGAAAAGTGGTGGCGGCTCAGGGAATTTATAAACCAGAGAAATTTGGCACAGAAGTCCAGCTTTACTCCCCCACAAAAAGCAGCCAGCGACCATGACTTACATGCATAACAGAACTGTCAAAGATCTTGTTACAAGAGGAGTCTTCTGTAGGGTAACTCAAGAGCAACAGTAACCTACAAAAAGTCTCTCCAACATACAGGTTTGGAATGCCCCAATAGACACTGCTTCTAATAGCTGTAAAGTCATATCAATCAGTTCCCCCAAAAGGTGGGTACTATGGCTGTGACAAATCCACACTCATTCTGATACTTTACCTTCTTCGGAATACAGAATCCTGGCACATGCTCGCCTTTGGCCTCATTCCCTACAATTCGGATATCCTTGTGCAGGTCCTCAATGAGAGCAAGCTGGTTCCCAGCATCTAATTTCTGAGGGACAGAGGGGTAAGACAAAGTTGAGACAACATGGCAACCAGCTATTCTTTGTGAATTCTTCTCAGGTGTGTCAAGAGAAGACACCTGTTTCCTGCCTCCTCACTCACAAAGCTGAAGTTAAGCTCATCTTACAACTCTCAAATCTTTGCAGCACTTGCAAATGTAAATGTAGTTTACAATCAAAACCGAAGGTTCAATTTAGGCAGTATTTTACCAGCTATCCCCATTTCCTCCTTGCCAGGCATTACCACCGTAACCTTTTTAAGCTGCTTCTCACCTTGGTGATGGAATTAAGCGCATCCCAGCTTTCATTCAGAACTACAGGGTTGGTATCGTTAAATAAACGTATCAAGCCTGAAACCAAGCTCTTGAGATGACCAGTATAGTCTGCTTTTGTCTTGGAGCAGTAGATATTCAGAATGACAGCTGCTGCCTGTCTCATTCCCAGCTCAGGGCTGCGGGTAGCTTCTAGTAGATCTTCAGTTATAATTCTTTGTCCAGCATCATCTTCCACAGACAGGATTACTGACTGGCAGTTTGCCATCTCCTAAAGAGTCCAAATTAACTTTACATTAACTCTCAAATAGAACAAAGGCAGATTTAGCCCCGGGTTTCCCCATATTATCCACAGCATTATGTCTTAGAGAAATACTACAACATATCCCACTTGCTAATCGTTTCTCATTAAGTAGCTGGTCACATCACCATTAAAGGCTCAATTCAGTCCTGGAGCAGAGACAGGTGTATAACCAACTCTCAAAATTTAACAAGTGATCACACTCTGCTAACCTGATTGCTGCACAGGTCACTCTCCAGCCGCGGAAGGGCTAATTTACAAAAATTAGAGTAGCTCAGTCTCCCCCATCTGAGTCACCCATCAGAGCATGTGGGTCTTGTCAGATAACATTTTTTTGATTTAGGTAGTTTAATGCTGTGCGTCATAATACTAATTACAAGCACATCTGTGGGTACATTAGAGATCTCCAGGCAGACTTGGGGCTACAAGCTGAGCTAATGGGCATCTACAGGAGACAGACAACAGGACTCTGTCACTAACATTCCTGATTCACTAACTTATGTGCATATCTATCCGCAATCACAACTCCAGGACGTTCTCTGGAGTCCAAATACCAGATGTTTCAGAAAGCAGTAAAGGAGGACTGCTGCATGCAAAACAGGAGATTTCCTCCCTTCAGCCCTTTAATCTCTCAGCCTTCTATACCAAGAATAAATACAAAGTTAACTAGATGCTCTGGCAGTTTTCCAAGAATAAGTAAACTGAGAATTGTATCTTGTTGCAGGCCAAAGAGACTTTTATATGGATACAAATAGATTTGGAAAGCATACGTTTTTCGACTCACAATATGCCACCAGGCAAAAAGACTCATCCTGAAGAAGCTAATGGACTGAATTAAAACATGCAATCTGTGAATCTAGAGAACACAGATTCTGTGCTGGGAAGTAAACCCAAAGCTCTATCTTTAGGCAACCTGTCATAACAAAGAGCTGAGCCATGCTACTTGCCAACTGCTCTTCACTGGTCCCCAGCTTCTCTTTCAGTGCAGACATCATAGCAGGCAGGATGACACTCAAATGCCGTGTCAGAGCGTCCCCTGCCACTGATGAGAGGAAAGCTAGCACACGGGTGTTCACAGGGGGAGTAGTCAGCTAAAAAATAAAACAAAACAAAAAAAACCAAGACAAGCAGAAAGTTTTTTCAGAAGGACTCTCAATTCATCTACAACATGAAAAATTTAAGTATAAAATGCATCACAACCCAAATGACAATGTTTTGAGCATAAAATCAGAAGAAAATTTCAAACTATGCTCTTCCTTTTGGCATAGCAGTCTAAAGAAAACTGGCAGCAAGCAGAGGAAAAAAGCACAGTTCTGAAGTTAAAAATGTCTTTCCAATTGTACCTTTGGCACCAAATAAGGCAGAACCACACGGCTCTTGACAGCCATAACTTGTTTAAGACCATCCACAGCAAAGTCAGATGTCTCTTCATTATCCTACAGGGAAAGAGAAAGTTACAAACCTGAGAGATGATTTGTGACACGCCAAGATAAACCCTGTTTCAAGTGACAATTTACCACATGATTGTATAACCAACACACAAGTCCTATCCAAAAATGCTCTCCTGTTATATAGCAAAAACCCAAACCAAGCTCTTCTGTCACATCAGAAAGATATTCTGTATCAGGAGTGGTGGCCAAACAACTTAAGCAGGTGACAATGGCAATTCCCTAGCAGGCCAGATGTAGCAATTCTTAGGCCTGTGCTTTAGCCATGGCTAGGATGACTCCACGGAGGAGACAAAATAGAGCTGCCATTCCCTGGAAGGTCTGCCACTACAATCCTGCTTCTCCTTTAAACTAATTATTCAAAACCTGTCCCACAACATCACTAATCAAGTTGTTGACTAATGCTTACCAGCTGCTTCAGCAAAAATGGCAGGATATCTTCAAGAGCTTGATGTCCAATTGTTGAATGCAACTGTTCAAATGTTTTAGCTGCAGCCTCTCGGACTTCTTCCAGGGGGTCACAGAGTGCTTTTCTCACTGTAGGAACTAGGGACTCAGAGAAAAGCAGTACCTAAAGATGTAGAGATGAAATTACAGAATACCTAAAGCACAACAGACACATGCATCTCAGTAAAGTATCTAAGAACACAGAATTTGCACAACTGAAACTAAATTGCTGTTTGCTTGAAATATGTTGGAAGAAAACCAGGATTAATCAACACAAATATGTGCAGTGCTCTAAGGCTACCTAGTGGATGATTTCTATTATTTTATCTCACACAAGTCAGAACTGTGCAATGTTTTAATTTACCAACAGATACAAATGCATACATTTGCCTGAACAGCAGTTCCTGTTCGTTATAAGCCCTGAATTCAGTCCATAAAACAAAGCCCAGCACCAGCTATATTATTCTGTCTCAACTGCAATACCTGCATCATAACATAAATATCTAGGAAACTGGAGATTTCACCCTCCACATATAACTTACCGCATCCCTGCTGGTAGACTTCATTATCTCACTTAACCCAATGCAGACTCCTTGCCTCTCATCACTCTTGTCTGACCTCAGTCCATCTTCCAGAATAGGAATGATTTCAGGAAGGATCTTCTCTCCTAACTTTCGGACAAGGTCTCCTAATGTCCGTGCTGCAACCTGTCCCCAAAAATGTATCAATTAACTATTTTCCTGTTTTGTAAAACTTAAGAAGGTGAACTGTGAGCAAATGTTAACTTTTGACCACAAACTACTGTTCACAGTATAGACAGAGTAGTAGGAATGGAAACACTACTAGTATAAATAACCTTTTTTTTTTTTACCGTCATTTGTTTTGTACTGTACTGTACTGTTTGTACTGTACTGTTTTACTGTCATCACAGTCACCTTCAGCAAAGAGAGAACTCAGACATACTACTCAGAACAGTTAAATTAATGACAGCTTTGGAGTGATTTACAGAAAAGAACTATCCTGTGTTCTTCAGAAATTACTTTATACAGTCGCCTGCAGTAACAGGAAGGCATTGCACAATTTCTCACCGTTCGCTTATCTGCACAAGTACTGGCCAAGAATTTCAGCAGAAGCCCAAAGAGGGTTGGCAAAATTTCACGCAGTGTGCGAGGAGTGTTTGAGACTACAATCTTCCAGACATGTAAGGAGGCTTGACGCACGACCAGCTGGGTGTCAGAGCGGCCCATGTACAGCCCTGCCAGCACCCTGTTCCTCCTCTCCACACCAAGAGCATTAATAATAGCCTGAAAAGAAGTATCACAAAATTGTATTACTCACTCCTCAAACTTACAAAAAGAACAAAATACATGATTATTCAATATGTCTTCCCAGCAGGCTTTCCATGCTGATTAAAAAAAAAAAAAAATAGGCACAACAGACAAGAACAGCTTTACCTTGTTTGACTGGGCTGTTCCAAAGTTGTCATCCTCTGAGGCAGTTTCTGTGGTCATTTTGCCAGTGACTCCTGAGATATGGAATAGAAGATCTCCAAGGAGCTGAACTGAGCTAAACCTGGCAACAGGAGCAAGTCAAGTGTTACAAACAGGGTATGCAGGCAGTACCAGTCCAAATATGACAGTGTGTCAAATACAGATGTGAGCAAAATGCAAGGCAAAGAGCTAGGTCAGCACTGAAATGCTGCATGGGCTGATATGTGAGATCTGTCTGCCTACACAACTGAGAAGCATGCTAAAGAGAAAGGGAAGGAATGATTCCAAACTGGAAGGGGCTGAGAGAATTCCTGTATCAAAGCAACGAGTCAGGGAATAGCCTGGACTCTAAAAAGGAACACAACATTGCCAGTATTTGTCTTAACCCAAAAGACATTCACCTGGGATATGTGCACTCATCAGCACTCACCTGACACAAGCCTTTTAGTACAACTAATTTTTGAGCAATTGCTATTAGCTGTGAGTGCTCCACTGCACATTTCCATACACAGGAGAACAATAACTTACTCAGCATTTTGAAAAATGAAAAACAATATATGACAGCTAAATATTGCCACATCAGCTGCCTCGGAAGTGCGTTTCAGAGTCACTGCCACAATTAATAACCTAGTAGGAATGCTTTGCAGGTACCAGGAAACCTGATCCACTGCTAGCAGGGCTTTGCAGACTCAGTGCTATAAGGCATCATATTCAAATCAACGAGCAAAAAGACACACTTGTTTTTCCTTCCCAGGAGGTCTCTGCATTTCCTTGAAGAGCAACATATAGTCTAAATCACACCGGTTTTTCAACCATGGAAGAGCAATGTCTGTGGATAAGATGGTTATCCCTTACCTTATCCTCCACAAGTCATCAAACAGGCCATCCTCAAGCTGTGGCAGCAGAAGTGCAATGGCAGTCTCAGCATACATACTTATGATTCTCTGGCCAGCACGCAGGGCAGTGTCCCGCACAAACTCATTCTCATCTGCCAGTGCCTGAACAGAGGCAGAAAAATGTCTGTGAAAGCTGGTTTTTTCAGCACAATATACAAAGCTAACAGGAGGAAAACAAAATTATGTTTTCTCTCAAACACGAAAAGTAAACAAACTATAGAGTTGTGAATGCTCAAAGGTGATTTCAAGAAATTACTAGTGACTACAAACAAAAGACAGCAAGCAAATAACGTGGAAGAAGAAATAATTTATAATTTAAATTCTTTTATATTATTTTTTTCTGTAGTTCAGCAATGCTGGACAAGTCTCTGCATGTCCCACAATTACTGGAAATGATGCTTAAAATACTCTGGAGGCTTCTTTTTATTCTCTAATAAATAAAACTCTTCAGGCCTCTGCTACATACCTTAAGGATACAAGGAATGATGGGACCAACATACGGAGTGAACTTGTCTCCAAAGGTAATTGGCAGGTAGTTGAACATCATGATATAACCATCTCGTACATGTGGAGCAATATCCACTTTACTGGCAGTAGCTACAATCTCTGGCATAAGTTTCTCCAGCTTTTCTACCCCCAAACCAGCCATAACTTCAGCCAGACCTGGGAAAAAAGGCAGATAACATAGCTGATAAACACAAGAAAGAACAAGCTAATCTGATTTAATAGGAGAAAGTCTGAGCTCAGTATTCAGACATTAGCTGTCCTCACCTTGAGCAGCGCCAGATCGATCCACTGAGCTCTGCTCATATGTCAGTGTCTCCATCAGCCATGGCAACAAATCCTCAAAGCACGATTCTCCCATACCCTTCACCATGGCTCCCAGTGCCTTTGCAGACACTGTACGCACCTAACAGACAAGAGGAACAGAGATTTGCAAAATATCCAAAGTTACTGAAACAGATGTGTCTGATTACAGTTCTAGAGAAGATCAGGACAAAGTCTAACCTAATGCACTGAAAGACAAACTGTATTTGTACAAAAGACTTACTTCAGGTACAGGATCCAAGAGAGATGCCTTCAGTCCAGGAGTCACACTGGGTAGGTAAGGAGCCAGATCCTGAAACAAAGAGCCCAAAGAGTAAGAACTAGATTCAAAATGAGAAAGAAACCTAAGTCACCTTCATATAAAGGGCATTCAGGCCCTTATTATTAGCAATCATCCATAACATCCTGAGAGTTTAATCAGTTGCTTTCACAATCCTGCAAATAAGCCCACTGAATTATTCTCTAAGTCCAAGACACAATGCCAGTTCCATGCAGACCACTCAAAACCTTTTTGATGCTCACCTACAACCCAGGACTTTGTATCTAAAGAAAATCCAACACTCTTAACATTTACACAAGGTTTAAAGGTAGAGATTATCAGCACAAAAATTAAACACAGATCTTTAGCCTACAGTGAAGTTCTACAAATACTTTTCAAACAAACCCTGGATCCATTTGTAAGCAGCTGATCTGTGTTTCACTGGTACTGGTTTTGCTTGTTTGTTTGTTAAGGCATTTCTTATATGGTAAAAATTACAAGACCTTTTTGCAGGAGTAAATCTAGTAATAACTAGATGACCAAAGTACAAAGCTGACAGTGTTAAAGACAGTGACAATTTTCAGGTGCTTATGGACATTATCTGTTCATTTACATACATTTAATTAAAGAAGCTGTGTGGATTCTAATATTGTCTACCTTAACAGCAAAATCCCCAAACCAAATAAATTATCTCTAGTGCTTGCTCTGTTATCTCCAACACAGTAAACACACCATACAGTCAGAGAGCATTTTTAGCGCTGTACCTTCTGATCCGTCAGGGAGTACATGTTCCCTATGATCTGGGCAGCCATTTTCCTGGTGTCTGTGGAACGATCTTGAAAAGCTCTCTGAACAATTGGCATGATCAGTGCTAAGGATGGAGCATCAATGAAATGGACAAATTTGGTATCCAGTAGAGTCTGCAGGCACTTCTGGGTTTTCCTGGAGGGGTCAGTGAGAGCATCCAACAGAACTGGAGCGATTGCTGAACATTTTTAAAAAGAAGAGAAAATACTTTATTTGTACATAAAACAAAAATGCATGTCAGGGTAAGCTAGTGTTCTCTCATGGGATGTTTTAGATCCTTCTACAGCAACTAGCAGCATAGGAACAGAGGAAATCCTATTAACATTAGATGATAAAATGGATAGGAACATTCAAAAAGCCTTGAAGCAAAGAGCTGCTGTTAAGCTTTCATGTTATATTTTTTCTAGGAATAGTTTCATTTCTATAGAAGTTTGGATTTAAACCTAAATGTTGTGAACATAAACCTTGCTATTATAAACCACAGTCGTGTCAGGACATTAAGAGATGCAGACAGTTCTTACCCAGGATCTCTGGATTCCTGATGACAGACCCAATCTGCCTGAGAGCTTGCTGACCTGCATTCTGCACCTTCACATGAGAATCTGTGAGCACTTCAGTAAGTTTTGGCACAATATTGGGTAAGCAGGAAGAGAGTTGCTTGGGAGCACAGTACGCCATAGCCCCCAGCAGTTCCACTGATCCTGTACAAAAAAAAAAGAAAGAAAGAAAAAAAAGACAAAACACAAACCAATACACAGCATTATGAAGAGATATGAGGAGATGATCACATTTACTTCAAACTCCAATCTACCAGTCGGAGAACACAAGTGTTGGGGTTTTTTTTTTGTGTACCAGGCAAAAGAAGGGGGGAGAGGAAACTTCCAGCTTCTGGAGTATTTCTAGAGAGACAGGGGGTAAAAAAAGTGTCCCTTGAATCTGCTGGGGCAAAAAAGTTGCTCAAATGTGTCAGGGAACTCATTTGTATCTCTAAAGCTGTAAGTTCCACAGTCCCTTAAGAGACAATAAACTATCACAGCCATCTGCAGGGATGAAGGAATAAACAAGGGGAATGACAGCGAAGGGAACTGTGGGTTATTCTCAATCATGTCAGTCAGATATTGGTCCATACCAGCTTTAGTTCTCCAAGATTCCTCTTCTAGTGCTGCAAGAAGTGATGGCAAAACCAGCTTCACTCCATGAGTACTCAAGTTGCTCATCACAGCTTTGGCACAATCATCTGCAGCCTCCAAGGAGAAGAGAACATTTACAAGCTGTGTCACAACGCATGTTTTTTCCCTCCTCAGAGCCTCAATGGGAATAAAGCCTTCATGTAAAATGGTGTCTCAGTACAATGATGAAGCTGGCCAAGTAGCTCCCAATTAATGGCCAATGAAATAAGATGCTTTCAGTTATTAAGAAGATCAAATTGTTATTAGTATTGTCTCAAGGGATAGGTCACCTTCTCAATTTGCCTAGTTACAAAGAGCATTCATATCCATTTTATCTCAGTTTTCTCTTAACACCCTATGTTCTCAGAAATTTAAGGCATCTTACCTCTCGCACGTACTGGTTCCCATCTCCAAAACAAAGCAGCAAGTGAGGTAGCACATGAACCACATAGGGCTCAAAGAGCTTTCCAAGCATGCTGCAGAGCATCTCAAAGGCAAACAGAGCCCCTAAAGAAACAAAAAGGACGGTCAGAAGAAAACACAACTTCATTTAAAGGGGATGATAAGAGAAGATAAAATTTGCCAAATATCTGTAGAATTTCTCCAAAAGCACTTAAATCTCACAGCTGAAACTTTCTTGCCTTCTTGCACTTGTGGCTAGCGCTGCGGTGGGGATTTCCGGTGTCAGAAAGGACAAGAAGCCCAGTAGCATTAAAAACATAACAGCCCTCTGAGTCCTAGCTTAGGTAATCAGAAATAAGGACAGGAAATCTCCAGCAGCAAAAGGAACAACTAGGCTGCGAGAACCCTTCCGGATCAGCTGGGGCCGAATATGTACCATCTCACGGCAAGCAGGAGCCTCCCTAGCAACACCTGCCTTTGAAAACAGGAGGGAGGAGAGCATGCATATTGTCTAGGACCAGAAACCCTTCTTCCACCACAATGCAAATAGAGCAATTTTAGGACACTACACACAATCAATGGCCTCATGACAGACACCTCCCGTTTCTTTCTCTGCAAATCTTAGTAAAATAAATGTAGATAAACCAAGCACAGGGGTTCAGGTATCATTTGATCTGACTGCAATGGTAGTAGGTACAAGAGAAATACTAGGTATTTGGAGGTAAAAGCTTTTGTCCCTTACCCTCACGCCGACGAAAGTTCTTCTTGTCCTGGATAGCATCGGTCAGCGTGGTCATCATCTCCTGCTGCTTGAGAGAGAGGATGCCAAGGCCTTTCACCAGGCCTGCCAGCCCATAAGCTGCACCTTTGCGCTCAGCATACTTATCAGACTCTAAAAGCAGCTGCATTAGCTTCTGTATCATTCCTCCTGCATCATCCTTAATTGCAGGCACCAGAGGTGGTAAACAGCTTGCCACTGACTCTTGAACCTGTAAAACAATCCACCAGCTATCAGATCACAAAATATTCATCACCAACATAACTTCCCCCTAGACTGCACCCACAATGACAGCTTTCTGTCACCAGAGCCATTTTTCATCTGACATCCCCAAAAGTATCATAGTGTTAACCTGCCTCTGCATGAAACCTGAGAACTCCTCCAAGAAGGCACCTACCTGCTGAGATGGCGTGGACAAGGCTGCTATCAGTTTGCCAACAATTGGTTTCACTTTAGGGTCACTCTTGTCCAGATGCTTTGCCAGTGAACCCATCAGAATGACCACG
This sequence comes from Buteo buteo, assembly GCF_964188355.1. Lineage (NCBI taxonomy): Eukaryota > Metazoa > Chordata > Aves > Accipitriformes > Accipitridae > Buteo > Buteo buteo. The sequence goes on along the minus strand of NC_134181.1, from coordinate 40,290,302 downwards.
CTTTGCCTGACAGCATCATAACTGGCATCATTAGGAGCATTTTTCAGGAATTCTTCAAACACTGGCAAGAGAGAGTTAACATTGTCCTGAAAAACAAAACCACAGAACTTGCCACTAGAGTCCACTCAGAATGAGATTTGCTATGCTCAGTGGACTTGTTTGCTCTTCTCTGAGCCAACAAACTGAACAATCACACTGTATTTACAGTTCATTTAATGTGTCACATCACATAAAACCTTGTGCCAACCCGACAGGCAACAAATATTTCCTGCTAGAGAGGAGCTCTTAAAAATTAGATCCCCCCAAACCTGCCAGCATGATGTTCTGCCAGAAGTGATGCATGCTACTAGGCAAGACTGCTAGCTTAAACAGCAGTCCCTGCTCTTTTGCTTGCTCTGTTTGCAAAGGGAGAACAGAAAGCTAAAACAAACTTCACCCTGCTTTTCTAAGAAACAGAAGGAAAGAATGAATAATATGAAAATACTCCAATTGTCTTGGGCTTAACAGGAATGCAGAGGGCTGTCCAGAAGAGGTGACTTGCACATATGAGGAAATCAGAAGCTGAGCAATTTACATCTTGCACACCTCCCCCATCTAACACTGCTGGAGAAGGGCTAGCAGTGAGAAGGGTGGTCCTCAATTCTCTGAATTACTTCAATTGTTTTCAGTTTAATTAAGCCAACGATCAACAAGCTTTCATGTTTTGCTTTGCATGAGGCCTGAAAGGGAAAACTCACCTTCCCACAATTAAAAGATCTGTGGTCTGATTTTACTTCTATTACTCTAGTTTTACACCATTTTAACTCCAGTTAATTCAGCACTATTTCTTTTTTATTGCAATGACAGGGAAAAACTACACTCTTAGTCAACACTAGTCACCAACAGAACAACTCCAAACACACAAAGGTTCCTACTACATGAAAGTTTTTTAACTGTTACAAGTAACAGCAACCTCTAAGAAAAAAAAAAATTACAAAAAATCTATGGGCTCCAACACAGTACCTACATTTTTATCCCACTTTTTTCCACTGCTAGAGAGAAGCGTTCAGACTTACTTTGCCATGAGTGTTGAGCGTTGAAAGAGCTGCATCTAACATGCACTTCCTGACTTCAGGACTGCGATCATTCAGGGCATCCGGTACAAAAAACTGAAAGAGGGGCTTCACCTGAGAACTGTCCAGATGCTGTGAGAGCTTGTTGAGGGCCAAAGCTATGCCACACCTGTAAAGATGGTGAACTTGTGAGCTTACTGACTTTTGGCAGAATTTGCTTGAGGTCACAATCACATTTGCTATCAGTAGTACATTACAGACATTGAGAGAGAGATCCACTATGAAACCGAAGAGCTTCAGAGTGTCCAACCTACGTGCATTTCATTACAAAACCCCATGCCACAGGTTCCCAAAAGGACAACAATCTTTCAGCCATGTAATGCCTTTTATCCTGGTTAAGCATTAGGGATACTTGGGCCAACAGACATCAGGATCACTTTATCTACTGCTGAAATACAGCAGCTTTACAACAAGGTACATCAGCACTAAAGAACAGATTAACTTAAGACAGGTAGTGAACAAGATGATCTCCAATTAAACCTGTATAGGGCATACAAGTAGACAAAAAGTAATTATCCAAACTGGATTTTGTCCAGTTCATTAAAGCTCGCCACTGCTGCTCTTGAAACAATCAATTGCTCATACAGAGGTGGGAATACAGTAAGACAAGACAAAAATCAGACAGTCTGAGAAGGAAAGACACTGCTCTTATCAGAAGGACATAGGGAAGATAGCACCCAATATTTTGATGAAACTGAGAGCATTTCAGTTTGGCCTGCCCAGCCTGCTTGAGGGGCACAAATATTCTCTACCAGAAGGAAGCATGAAACCAGCAAGTGAGTACAACTGCATATATTTTGTTCCTCTAATATTCCCTTATTTCTCCACTGCCTGAACTTCTGAATAACAATCTGGAATATCTAATTTGGATGCACAGGAAGTGATGAGATCAATCTGAAGATGACTGTACCTTGCTTCCCACTGGTCAGGTGGTGATTCAGATATCACTCGTCCCAAAGCATCCAAAACTGGAGGTGGCCTCTGCAAGGAGAAAAAAAATTCATCAGAATGCCTTTTCCAAGGACACACGTGCAGAGAATACTGTCAGCCATACCTGCAATGCCATTTCTAAAATACTACACAGAGGTATGATACCACTAGCAGAAGAGCATGGTAAAAAACAAGCACAGAGCTAGCTGGAGCCCCAAAAGACTCAGATTCCAGCCCTTGCTCTGCCACAGTCTTCCTGTATCACCTAAGGCACATCTTCCACCCGCACAACAGTGCCATTACTGTCTGGTAACTTCAGGACCAAGACATTAAAGTCTGTGATAAGCAAACACACAGCAACAGTAGGCTTCATGTACACCCTCAAGACAGACAAAATGAAAAGTGATTAATAAAAGATATAAAATATAGCACCAGCTTGTGCCTGTCAACCCCTTAGGACAAGAGTACTTACGTAGAGCTTCTCCTGGTAAATCTCTGTAAGTTTATTCATGACCTCTGCTGCTTGGTTTCGATACTGAGCTACAGCTCTGGAAAGAGCTTCAGCACCTGCTTGTCGCACTGCCTCTTCATGGTAGATAACATCTTTGATCAGCAAAGAACAGAGGTCAGGCTGCAGCTCCAGACCCATGGACTCCCACAACCTGCAGCGCACACAAAGAGGTGACAGATCATGCTTCAGCAAGAGAAGCCACTGCTACATGCAAATATCAGGGTGACCTAAAGCTGCCCTCTGCCTGAGGGAGGCAAAGCCCCTGCCAGTGGAGCTCCACGAGGTGAGAAGAGAGGTCCCCTTACAATCCAATCAGCCAGGAAGAACTCCTACCTCTCCGCCAACTTCTGAATCTCATCCTCCACATCAAACTTTACTACCCAAAGGCGACGCAACAGATTCAGTCCATTCTTTTCATCACTGTCTGGGGTTGGTAGAACCATTTGTAGCTCCATCAGTCCCTGAATTAGTTTATAGGAGAATCAGTGCAAGGATCTGATTTTAGAAACAGATACTTTAAAACACTTAAAACCATTGCCAAGTCAAACTCTCAGTGGTTGGAAGTGTCAAAATTCATGCTTCCTTGTGCAGCACACTGCCCATGCAGATCAAGGTCTTTCTGACGCTAATAGGTGAGATGGTGAAACTCAAGGATAGTGCTCCATAGGCAGGTTGCAGAGAGGCAACTAGGCACGAGGTTGTGCTCTGGTGACTACAGTCTTTTCTGCTTCTAAGTACGGAGAAGCCAGCTCAGGTGAGCTAAGCTGAAATTTGTTTCACGGCAAAGAAAACCAAGCACCCTTGGTCTTTCTTTCTTTCTTTCTGTCTTTATTTCTTTCTTTTTCATGTTCTCAGAAGTGACTAAGCCTCAAGCTTTCCAAAAACACTGGGCCCAATACAGACATAGGAATTTTTTGACAGCTTCTCTCTCTAAGACTAAGCTCTATGCGATTATAAGGTGTTAAGTTTGTCATAATTACACCTGTTTTAACAAAAAAAAGGTGTGGATAGACCCAGAGTACTCCTTTTTGCAAGATAAATCTAGCACAAAGAGCATTACTTAGAGCATTATTGTTCAGTAGCTACTGCCTCCTCCTGCAGACACACTGCCCAAAGACTGACATCACAGCTGAAGCCTCTTTTCATCAGTGTTAGAGAAGATTCACCTCCCCAAATACTAAGGAATTCAGTGTGACCCTGAATGATTCCCACCTACCCTGAGAGCTGCATCTCGAACATTCATGCATGGAGATTGCAGGGCCTGAAGTAACACATCGATCTCCTCCTGTTCTGCATAGGCACAGCCGTCCTCCCCGCTGCTGCTTGTGCACAGGGTGGTCAGCGCATTGGAAGCCAAAACCTAAAATGCCGTGAGGAAGTATTAGAGATTCCACCACTGACTTCTCTCAAAGCAAGCGCAGGGTGGGGGTTGAGTGCTATCACAAGCGAAGAAATTCTCAGACAACAGTGACAAGAACTGACAAGTTCAGTCTAACTGTTTGCCTTTTTGTTATTATTGACCTTTCTGCCATCTCACCCCTCAGAACACACTCGGGGGAGCAACTGCTAAACTTCTGACAGAGCAGGGCCTTAGAGAAGGAATAAAATGTCACCTGTGGAAGACTGAAGAGTATTATCTGGTGCAATAAAACCCACAAGGAAAAAAGATGCAGACATATTATTCCAAGAATACCATGAACACAGGAGAAAACTGGTAATGTATCAACCACCAGCCTCAGAGATTTAAAGCAGGTGGGTGTATTTCCCTCATTTAGATGCTGATGAAACTTAGGCAGAATCCTGACTGTGGTTATGAAGCTGAGGACTCACCTGTAACCGTGGTGAACCTGTTCCTATCACCCGGGTCAGCAGAACCAGCATGTCCCTTCGGGGCAGCAGCTCTGGGCCATTCTGAAAGATTGGGGGGAGAAAAGGTGGAGGGAAGAGAAAAAGCCTTATGTCCTGTGACTCCAAAGTACCTTGTGTGTGTATGACACTCCTTATAAAAATCACAATCAAAACCTAGGGCTGGACAGGTAACCAAAACCTGTGACAGAAAACAATCTTACATTGTTAACTCCAAACTGTACAATTAACCTGCTTTGTCCAGTTTACACGTTAGCTGTTTTATCCCATACCTCATCTGAACAACTGTTGAAGGACGTCATCTGATCCCCATAGCACTCACTTACCTCATCCACCAGCAAAGCCTGGCCATTTGCTGATGATCTCAGCTGAGCATGGACCGTAAGGATCTGCAGAATCTTGACCAGGAACTCCTCCTTGTCTTCACTGTCATGGGATGTCTCAGTCATAACCGTCTTCAGGAGAGGAAAGACTAAGGAAAATGCTGGAGCTGATAATGGGGCAGCACCTGCGAAAAGGAAGAACAACCCTGTGAGCATAGCTGATCTTCTCATGTCTTTGTTTTGTAATATTGACTGGTATAAAATGCACACCTTGGTAGCTCATTGTGGATATGGCCAGCTTCAGCCTTATGTACAAACATGCTAAGTGACCTAAGTACTTCTATGCCCCTAGAAACACCCAGTCTAAAAGACACTGTGTCATGTATATCTGGACTTAACCCACACAGACAACGCTTAGCCTGTTCAAAGCAGCGCACACAGCTGGCCCGCTGTTTAGCCTCTACCACTTTTGCCACTTAACAGCAGAAACAGTATGGTTCCAACAGTGACATTTGGCATTTCAGTGTTAGGTTAACAGTTGTACTTGATGATCTTAAGTTTTTTTCCAACCTAAATGATTCTATGATTCTACCTAATGTTGCTGTTGCTTGCAACACCAATGAGCTGGCTTTAATTAAAGTCACATTAGGATTCCAAATTACTTCAAGTGCTTCAACAACGTCAAAATACACACTGCAAATGAAATTGAAACAATTCAATGGATTAAGGTAGACAGGCAAAACTGAGGTTTTGTCTATCCTGGAAATACTTGCGGGGAGCAGGGGACAGGACACAAAATCAAATCCATCACACAACCAAAGTTGAAATAAAATCTATTCTTTAAAGTGCATTAAGTTTGTGTGTACACTGAGAATTAAAATTAATTAAACTACAAAAAAATTGTGATCATTTTACTTCTGAGCAGGAGGATCCACACAGGGATCTGATACAATTTAACTGATTCACTTTTAAAGTTAATTTGTCCCAAAGTAGGGGCCCATTTGCCAGCTACATTTCCCTTAAACGCTTCCTACCAACCTAGCTAACCTGTCATTCCAGTCTTCAGCTGGATTCTTGAGAATGAGGTTCCTCTAATTCTGGTGCAAGTTTCAACTCCCCCTGCCCCTTAAAAAAAATTAAAGCTTTTGGATTCCCATTGTTAAAAATTTTGTTCCTTCCTTCTCACAGGGGCTTGGCTATGGGACATAACAAATGCTCCTTCCAGTCCTCCAGTCAGTCCAGTTAAAATTCAAGTATTAGATGTCTAGGGAAAACATTTACTTTCTACATCCTATATGTGCTGTCAGTGAATGCCAGATTTTAAATTTCTAAGATGCAGATAAAGAGCACTGCAGATACAATACTGCAGTATTAGTCAGCTTATGTAGGGCACAGACACTGCAAAAGTAGTTCAAGGGAGAAATCTTAAATACCAAACACTGTGAGCTCTTAACTATTTAACATGAATAGCTTAGGTAAAACGCCCTCCATTTCTGATGTGGGATTTTTCTCTCTGTTTGCTCAGTATCTGTTTGCTTTTACACTTTTTTCCTCTTTTTTTTTTTAATTATTGGCCAGATATTTTTAGGCTTAAGCAACTGTTCTCTCTATACGCAGCAGGAGGAACAAAGCTTTATCCGAGAATATAAATGTTCTATTAACACAGTAGCTGGTATTGACCAATACGAAAAAGGTTATAAGATATATCTTGGTATTTCAGCAATGAATGATAAATTTTATCATCCACATTATAGAGAGGTATGGTCTCTCTTAGGTCTCATGGTAACCTAAGAAACTAACCTCTACTAAATATATTGCAAGACTACACTCCAAATAACTTTGAAAGTGAGCAAAAATCATTTGGGAATATAACATGGCTTGTCCAACAAAGTGCTATGGAACCTACTTCCTTTCTCTTGCAGCAGTGAAAAAAATAATCAGACACTCATTTAATTAAGCACTGTAGGAAATCTTGAAGGATTGGAAATACTTCCACTACTTTCTGGAAATAAGCCTGCAAATGGATTCAAATGTTAATGAACTTGCTTTTACTATGGCAATAAATTGCATAGCGGAGACACTGACTTATCACTGAGATGTTCAGCAAGTGGTGCTCAACATGGTGAATTGCTACTACTCAGCTGTGAAGATTACGTGCGCCACAGTCACACAATTGTGGATCTGACTGGCAACAGAACAGTAAGAGGAGAACTGAACTACTGGGGTAAGGGACCAAACAGAATCCTACATTTCCTTTAAAAAATTATAAACCCTCTACACAGTAGCTTTTGATTGAGCTACATGATGAACAACTCCAAAGCCTGGATGAACCACCTCCATCGCTACAGTATACCAGATGCTTTAAGAAAGCCTAAGCCATCCCTGCCTCAAAAGAAGCAAACCTATCCTCCCTCTTCTGTACCATTATCTTCAATGTAGTGGTACAAGTATTTGCTCACCCCATCATGAAGCAGATTCTGGAAGTAATCTAGATTAAAACTAACCCAGTGAAAAAAACAAAATAAAAAAGAAAAAAAAAATTCAAGGAAAAAAGGTTCATTTTGGCCCAGATCATATTCTCGCACTATAAAAACACTGGCGCTTGCTTTCATGTTACAGAGGGGGAAAGAACTGCTTCTTCTACAACTGTGCCAGAATAAAATATTCATGAACTGCAGCACTACATAGCAAACAAGCAGAGGCCACAGGCACTTCACTGCTGAGATCACAGATAACAAGCAATTATTTTGTCTTTCTACTTAAGTCTCACTGAATCACTTATGCTAAGTGGTGTTGAAAGGCAGGAACGGTCCTTGGCAGAGATGAGCCTCAGTTTCACTACTATTATTTCTGTCTGAACGCTTTTAGGAAAAAATACTGTTATTTCATTTCTACACTTACTGTACTTGTAACATCATTTCTACTACTACCATCACAAAAAAACCTTAAGGTTTTTCATATCTATGAAGACTTCACTTATTTAAAAAAAAAACACAAAAAAATACCCAAGTGAAGTCTCACCTATAAAACGTTATACAAACCATCAAAACTAAAACAGCTCACAGAGTTATTGAGGGGCACGGGGAAGGTCAGCGGTATCTACAATACTTTTTACCTGGCTCTCCCTTGCCTGTTCGGCTAGGAATGGTATGGGCATGCAGCAGGCTAACAACTCTGTTCAGAGCAGTAGGCAGCTCTTCTTGACACCAGGATTCATCCAACTCACATTCTGGTTTCATCAGACGCAAGGTCACATGGCTCACTAAAGTACCTAGTATGAAAGAATAAAGACTCCATGAGAGGACTAAAACCAAACATTTCTCAAGAGAAAAATTCCCCAGGAACAGAGACCCAAGAATTATAACAAAGCTGTGGGCAACAAAACAGGCACAAAGAAGGAAGCACAGCCCCGAGGCTTATACAGGACAGCCTTCTTTACAACAGTTACATGTGCGATTTACACTCACATCCTCCAAACTCTGCACAGGGGAGACAGACCCATCGCGACCAACTGCTACTGAGAGGTAGTCACAATGACTAGAGAACTCCTTGTCTTTGGACCCAGTCCTATCCAGCAGTAGGATCTCTGGGACATCGCAGTCATCTCCCTAAGCACTGTTTCAGGGTGTTTTTTCCTCTTGGCTTTCTGTGGTACGTGGTCATGATCCACAGCTTGTAAAAGCAAGAATTTTCACCTCCCTGCCATAAAAATGATGCACCCTGCCCTTAAATAGCAACTGCAAATACCAACCAAAGGTTTTCAGTCGAGCCGGCATGACACATGAAGCTAAGGAAAGAAAAGGTTCCTTAATCCTTGGAGCAGCCAAAGGTGATCGAAAAAGTGGCAAGAAGGAACTGATGAGACCAGGGATGTACTGAGTTAGACCAGGAGGCTTTCTCTTTATAACAGTGTCCAGCAGTCCTAAAGCTGTTTCTAGCTCATTATCAAGCTGTAAGAGAAACAATTCAAAAGATTACCATAAAAAAATTCCATCAGGAAAAAATCAAGTTGTAAGATCAAATTTCTAATGAAAGAAACAAATACATTATTACCAAATATTCTCTATGCTACTCCATTTTCCTTTTATCAAAATGACTTGGGTCATGGTAGCTGCAGAGTTGGCAAAAAAGACCATCAAAACTTACCTCCTTCAGCCGTTTTCTTATCTGAGACTCCCTTTCCAGCTGTGCATGCATCAGCTCCTTCTGCTTGCTAGTCAGTTGCACCTCATCCTTTATTCCTTTCTTCTTCTTTATTTCCTGCAGTAGAGTGCCATGGACTTTATTAAACCAGGAGCTACTAACACCATCCCCTCAATTAGGTAGAGAAGAGAGTTGGACACATTGGGTTTTTTTGCAATTTACTTTTAAAACAGTATCAAAATATTCTTCCAAGCATATCACTCTTAAGTGAAGACACAAAATGGAAATCAGCAGGTTAACAACACTGTAGTGTCCCACTAGCAGCATAACATCAGTTTCTCCCACATTTAAATTGGTCACAAATTATATGATATCATCAAAAAGAGTTGTCCGGCCCTTTCTACAGCGGATGGGCATGCCATCCTCCCCAGAGCAAACAGAAGTCAACCTTTAGTAAAAGAATGCTCCAGTCAACCTGGTACATTCCCTTCCTTTCACCAGATTTTTGCCCCCCACCTACACCCATTGCTCTGGCCAGACTGAACAGAACTGCTGGCTGTCAACAAGATGGAAGCATCTGTTTAACAACCCCTACTGAAAAAGTTACACAAGATATGCTGAATAAGAAGAGATGAAGAGAAAAAACAGGTACTACCAACTAGTAAGCGTACTCACAAACAAGTAGAATACTACATAAATTGATACAAATACAGATGTAAGAGAAAAGAAACCGATACATACAAATATAAGAGAAGACAACACTTAGGTATTCAAAGTTCAGAGAATCTTTCCCAACAGTGTACACACATATGCCAGAAGCCATGTAACAGAACAGATGAGACAGTAGTGAAGGTACTGACCAGCCTGGCTTTCCTGTTCCCATCAACTCACCTCCTTCAGTTCCAGCTCAATGATTTGTTCCTTGAAGGAATAAGCTTTGTTCTCCCTCTTCATGTTAGCCTTTTTCATACTATCCTGTTGAGCACTGAGAAGGAAAAGTAGAGAAAAGAATCAGCACTGCTCTGGACTAAGATCCAGGCACACAAATCTGGGAACGCCCGTCCAGAAAGAGCATCTGACAAACCACCCTCACCCTTCTGGCAAGATGCCAGAAGCAATCAATCCCCAAGTGTACAGAGAAAAGAAATTATGAAGTCTTACCTCTGTATTATAGATTTGTCATACAGTTCTCCCTCTGGTGTCTTCATGATGGCAAATTCCTCTCGAGTAACCTGGCACAGAGCTGGATTCTCCATTGATGCTGAGATAGTGCTGATGAGCTGTGGGAGCACTCTACCAGGTGAGAGCAGAGAGAGAGATCCCACTGCGTTCATAGATGACTATCAAGAAAAAAAAGGAAAAAAACATTATTATCAGTATTCCTTGAAATTGTCTCAAAAAAGTATGCCCTGTTGAGGCAGCCCACATTATGTTCCAACTCCTAATTTCTTGTTCAGTGGGTACTTGAATCTTATCTAAAATTCTACTCGGTTGCTGGTACACATTCTTTCCCCCTTAAATCCTAGTGCCTTTTCACCAGACACATTCTCTTTGAACCTGCCTTTTCCTCACCTTTTAGACAGATCTCACTCCTTACAGACCAGTTAGTACTTAACTCCTCCAGAAAACTCTCCTGTTGCAAAGTATCTCCCAAAACTAACAAAAGGAAAGCAGAAGTTTATCACCTGGTTCTCCGGAGTGTAGGCAGTGATCCTGGGTAATATGTCATTCAGGTGTTTGGTAATGAAGTCTTTGGGATCTATCTTCATCTTGATGAGGAGGGTTGGCCAAAGACCTGGCTGCACTGCCACTAGCAAGAAGAATAAATGATCACAATAAATATGAAGCAGACTGCTAATACAATGAAACAAAAAAGTAAAATAAAAATCCCATACATTGGCCACGAGAATGGTCTTATCCCTTCACTTACCTACGGATGGATGATGGCTCACCAGCAGCATCTCCAGTGCCAGCTTTTCTGGCTCAAAGGAATCCACATCAAGCCCTGCCACACTCGAGATGACACAGAGTGCCTCATGAAGGACACGGGGAGGAATGTATGTCTTTCCTAGCTCCGACAGCTCTCCCGACTCGGTCACCAGGACCTCATGAGGCAGAACCTGAGTGGACAACTTGTCATTAACACATCACACCAAGCCTTCCTGAGCCCCAAGCACATGACCCCACGGCAACACTATACTGAATACCAACAATCAGCTCCCTCTGTCAGTACCAACAACCTGAAGTTTTCAAAGGAAAGAAGGGATAAAGGATAACAGTGGAACCGAAGCACAGAAGTGACAGTGACAGAAAGACTAAGAATGGAAGACTATACTAGATTTGGCAAGCTGGGGTAAAATAAAACTAAAACAATCATTTTTGGCAGAGAGGACTGCAAAAGGTTGAACCAGCTGGCTGGGAACAGTATGCCCAACTTCCGCAGTCTAATTTTACCCAGTGTCTTTTCAAAAATACTTTATTCAGGCGGTATCTGCGACATGGGAAGACTATTTACAAAGTCCCAGCCTTGGTACCTACTTATTGCAATTTAATCCATTATACAACTTGACATGGTGCTGGCTTAGCAGCATGCCCAATAATATAGCACTCATTGTTTCCTTTTTTTATTTTGTTTTTATTTTTTATAAAAGTTGCTACTAAAGTATTTACATTACACTTTTTTTAAATAGGCAGCCTGAGCTATAATCCAGGGCCAAAGAACTAGGATACCAAGAAAGGAACAAAGCACTTGGTCTTCCAGCAGGGATTAAATTTGGATTAAAATAAGAGAAGGACACAGAAAACTGCAGCTTCCTCCCCAGATAATTTTGAATAATATGTCTTCTGTGTATATAGGGAAGACTAGGCACACCGCAGACACGGATACAGTAGTAAGCAGTAATCTAGTAACAAGTGGCATTCTAGGAGATCATCTGGAACCGAATCATCTTCATATCATGCTGTATGTCAATACTAACAGCAAATCTAGGGTAGGGAGGTGACTGGCAGCATACAAACAACTGCCTAGGCAGAGACTAGGCTTCTTGACTACTCACCTTATGAGAACTGAGAACCACTTTCAGCTCCTCCAAGAGCCCATAGGCCAGTTTGTACCCTCCCAGAGATGACAAGAGCTTCTTAACTGTTTGATGGGCCTGTCTTCGAACATGCCAGGTCCGACTCAGCAGTACTGCAACAAGGGCACGGTGATACTGCCTGAAAACAGAGAAATAAACAGGTTTAGCAAGGGAGGCAGCTCTGCAAACTAACTGGACACAAAAGCACGAAGAGTTCAACATTTTGTGCAAAGTCCCAAGGCCACCCGCTCCACTGCCCGCATTAACTTTCAGGGATCAGACACAGATCGGTAGCAGCAAGTGTACTCTACGTACTGAACTTTACTTTCAGGCAGCCGTTGTGCATGATCCAAGAGAAGGCGCTCTGTCAGCTGCAGTACTGTACACATTGCTGTGGGAAGAGACAAATATTTAAAATAGCATGAGAATTCATAAGAAGCAGATTTTTCTACCTGAAAACAAACAAACAGCAAGCTGGACACATTAAAATAGCTACCCAAACTAAGCCTCCACATAATCTCCTCAGTGAAGCCAGAGACAAACCCAACTCAGATCTGCCAAGACTGGAAACAGAACCATGATTTCATAAAAATGTTGTTAGCTGGATCCCAGCAGAATTTTCCTGACCACTATGTGTGACCTATTTTTGTCTAAGTCAACAGAGCAAACCAAACGATAAATACCATGCTCGCTGCATCAATACTGTTAATTCCTGCACCCTGCTGAAATGTCTTCAGTGACAATAAAATGTATACTGAATCCATCCACAAGTGCATAATGCTATTTGAATAGTAGCCTTGGTATTTTACCTCATACCATCTTCTGAGCTTCAACTCTGACTAGGCCCTTTGGTTTGTATATCAGTGTTCAACCATATCATAAAAGCAGGAGCAGAAAGCCCTGAAACATGAGGTGGGTTATAACCTGTATTAATTGTGGTACAGGGGACTTTTGACATTCAAGGCATCAGATAGTTTGTGGATGTTAAGCATGTCAGCTGGATGTTTTTGCTTAAATAACCAATAACAAATCATGACACTATTTACTTTCAGCATTAGTTTTGGATCTAACATCTTAAGAAAGCAATACAAAATTTTCCAAATCACGCTGTTTCAGGATATTTGCAGACTTGGGAGAGAAAACGAATAGATATACACATTGCCTTCAGGAAACAGGGATTGCAGGAAGCAAAGGAGAAACAATGTTATTTCCTATTTAGAAAACTTTACCTCTTCAAAGCTTTGTACAAAAGATAAATGAATTCATTTCAGAGAAACGATTCATGAATTAATTTTCAAAACTTTCCGTTTAAAATGTATTCAGTAATGTTTTCTGTTGGGCACATTCCATTAATTTTTTTTTCAACTAATCTTTAAGCACAAGAGAACAAAACAAAGCATAGGGACACTAATTTGTAACCCAATTGATTTCCTATCTGTTATTACTCTTCCCCCACATATCTTCAGATTTTCACCTACGTGTTTTCTTCTCCAGCCTTATTTTACTTTTTCCCATCTTATTCTTAATTTTAGGCTTCTCCACATCCCTTAGATTGACTGCAACTATTTACTTACAAACTGGGACACCACATAGAGGCATTTTGTATTGGAAAGACTTTTATAGACTACACAAATTTGGAATTATAAATGTTTGATAACTCAGGTTCATTACAAATTAAATTAATTCATTGTCAACCTTAGACTACAACTAGTCTAGATGTACTTCTGAAAGAGTACGCTGTTCATTTTAATCTGAAACTGGATCCTCCAAGGACCACAGAACAGGGCCAACAGCAACATTAGCTCTTATAAGTACTAAGTAATAGAGTTAAACAGCAATCAGATACACAATAACTGACAATTTACCTTCCTCTGATGCAGACTGCAAGAACTTCTCAGATGTAAAAATCTGCTTTTTCTCATCCAGAATCAGCTGCCAGAAACCACTCAGCTTAGACTCTGACAGGAAAAGAATAGATGTCTATCAAGGATGTTTCAAAATAAGTGCGAACTCAAGAGCGTCATAAAATACAGTAGAATTCTCCTGACTCAAGTTACTTCTAGCTTTACTTGTCTTCAGTTGTAAAGCCTCTCACGCCTCTCATTCAGAACTATAAGCATGCCCAAAAAAACACCTGCTGACAAAAATATATTTCTCTGACTTACACTGGTGAAATGTAAAAAGACTGTTTCACCTTAATCTTTGATAGGACAAGCCTTCCTAAAAATGAAGGAAAGGAGGAAAGTGGCATGTTGCTTTTGATAGACAGAACACACCTGGATTTCATATCTTAGCAGATGTATGAACTCAGACAGTTCTTGTAATATCTTCTAATGGAAGACCAAATTCCAGTCCTCATGCTTTCCAAAGATGGTTTGTAAAAATACTACCCAAATAACAAGCAAGTAATACTTTTAATGCATCAGTCAGGTCCTAGCATGTCAGATCTGGGTGAACATCTTCTGTCAGAATAAAGAGGAATATTGCCCTAAATGAATGGAAGCTGGAATTTGCAAAGCCACAGAACAGCAAGAATCCTTCACTGACATAACTGAGAGAGATGGGAATAAATCTTTCCCTGGTTTACAAAATGTCAATGATTCTCTCTGCAGATACAATACAAAGATTAAGGAACAGTATCTCATGCACACTGTCAAGGAAAAGTGTTAAGCCTCGGAACCTGTTTGTATTGGATTCTACTAAATGTTTTGTGACCTTACCAGTTTGTCCCTCAATTACAGACATCCTGCAGATCAACAAAGCTGCAGCAACTCCTTCAGTTACCATGGGAACCTGAGTACTTTGAGATGCTGCTTTTTCTACTGTCTGGATTAGCATTGGCAGCAGGTCCATGCCCTGTAATAATGTGTCACCTGAGGAGACAGAAAGAGACAAGTTACAAAACAACATAATCCTTCACACTTTACACCACAAGGGTATCAATGGTTCTTCTGTTGTCATGAGACAAGCAAAGGAACTAGGCACATACTGGAAAGGCTATGAATCTCCCAGAGTACTTGCCAATCACTACTATCCTTAAACTTTAACTATGACAAGCTAGATGACAACCACTTTAGTCCCTTCCTCACAGACAGAAAAGTCCCATCTCAATATGAGTTTCTGTTCACAGGATGCAAAAGAAAATGCTAATTCAGTTACATTAAAGGAAGTGGTTCAAATCACAGGAAGTCTGCCTTCAAAGATTATGTTTCCCTAAGAGAGGGAAAGTAAATTCCTGGCAAGCCACGACCATCTGTTCCACTTCAAACAGTCACAAGTCAAGGAATCCCACTGATCTGCAACCCTTGCTTCCACAGAAACTGAGCTAGGTGTTCCTGGTATTTCCAGAAACAACATCTCACGCACAACACTGAGAAAAGAAACAAAAGACCTTGTGATTTTCTACGTTAAGTATTCGCAGGTAGTGTTTGAACCATAAATTCATAAGACTTAGAATCTCTATTTTCTTTATGTCCCAGTTGGATGCTTCAGTGGATGGGTCAAAACAATGGTAGTCATTGTTCCAGTGGTGAGTAAATCATTTTAGAATATAAGTTTCTTGAGCCTTGATCCCCTGAACAGCTGCACACATCACACACAAGTAATCCCCTTTGCCCATAGCAAGCTTAAGCAACTTCAGGTTTGCCATATTGATGTCTCTGAAAGGACCGCCATCCTGTGACATGTAAGTAGTTTTTAGAGTGTTTTTTTCAGCCCTATGATAGCACAGAAATTCCTGATAACTACAATAGAAAAATGCAGAATTACAATTTCGCTCATATTCATATTGAGAAAGTGATGGCTAATCCATTGTACCTATACAATACATTGAGTTATTGATCTCTTAAGCAAATGTATACCATCTTTTTGATTCACACTGCATCAACAAGAAAGGGAGATCTTGCATACGGGCAGACTGATCGCCTATTGACCCATGCATGAAATGCTGAAGTCAAAGGGGATAGGACCAACTGATGCAAATCTCAAAAGGACCACCAAAAGTTTAGAATTTCTTAAGATCTTCATTTCAAACACAGTAATATTATTTTTGTTTTTTAAAGCTTCCAAGAGCCAAAGCCACAGACCAGGATCCCAGCATGCTGGGTGCTATAAAAAACAAAAGCATGGTCCCTGAGCTAGAAACCTTACAATTTAAGCATAAGACAAAAATAAAGCAATCAAAAATTACTCCGGGGGTATATAAAAGACAGCATGATGGGCAGTGATGCTAGTTAAACAAGGAGACAAACCATCTTTATAAACTTGGAAGGCAAAAAGGAGTTTAAGGAGAAATACGAAGTAGGTCAGTGAACGGATACTGCCTTACAAAATCTTTCTTAATCCACACAGTTATCTACTTATATCAGGAAGCAGAAAAGTTGATTAGTCTTAAGCCACACAGTCAAGAGAGTTATTAATAGCTGCACAGTTTTACCTTTGAAAGAGGCTAGCATGCACTGCAGGTAGGCATGTCTCACAGCTGAAGTAGAGGTTTTAAGGCTGAAGGCTTTCTTTAGCCATTCTACCAGCTTCTTGGGAACTTCTGTGGTGAACCGAACACACCAAAGAGCCAGGACAGAGACTGCATGAACCAATGTGCCTTCATGGACTAGGAATTAACACAGAGCTCATGTCAGTACAGCAACTGCATAAAACACAGGAACATAAACCAGAAAGCAGGTAAAAATGTCAGGAGGAGGCAGGAAAAGAATGCATGTGCTTCTAACAGACACAGCACTGTCTCCATGGGGTTGCTCATCAAAACAGGGCAACAGATTTTATAACACAACAGGCGAGAATCCGGATTTATCCCGAATAACATGCCGTACGAAAATCCTGCTCAAGACGAAAGCAGCTTAGCAAACCCAGAACAAAGGCAAGAGGTCTAACCTTCTTGTTGCAGGAAAGGGATGAAAAGCTCAGCCACAGTTCCAGTCAGAGCTTGGCTAGAGGATCCCGAAACCACATGGTGACTAAGGCTGCCGATCCCTGAAAGGACAGAGTTCTCTCATTAGTTCCCAAACTACCAGCACTTGCTGCAAAATCTAAAAACAATCAAGAATGACCCTTCACATTGCAATCCTTGCACAGACATCTCTTTTTCTTGTCACTACATCTGGATGTCACATCTACCATGTACCAATACTGCAGGACCTGTCTTCGTTTTCACTTGGGACACAGTCATCTTCTTCCTTGCATAAAACACTTAGCCCACCAGC
This sequence comes from Buteo buteo, assembly GCF_964188355.1. Taxonomy (NCBI): domain Eukaryota; kingdom Metazoa; phylum Chordata; class Aves; order Accipitriformes; family Accipitridae; genus Buteo; species Buteo buteo. Next base: position 40,273,121 of record NC_134181.1, on the reverse strand, counting down.
CAATTATTTCCTTTGAATAGAAAGTCAAGAACTGGCATGTGGTATCCAGCACCCTCTGTGACATCAACTACAGCCAATTTGGAATGACAGGCAGGGAATCCTAAAGGCTTAAGTACAGATCCCTTTCGTTCAGCCTTCTGCTGAATTTCTTCCACCAGAGAAGCAGCTTTCTTCTAGGATTCTCACCAGAAAGGACACTCATCTTCTGAGCAACAACTGTCAGCTTCCCTTCTGAGCCTGCCAAATAGAAACAAATGGGTGATGGCTGACTTACAGACAACAGCTACGTGCTACATCAAGAATCTTCCCTAAAATACAAAACCTTGCCCCATTATACCTGATCCAGGTTGAGCCAACCCTACCATACAGGCAGCTAAAGACAACACAAAACACAATACACAAAACTCCTTGAAGCTGGCAAACCTTTATTCATCTCCACTGCTTATCCTACAATTTACTCACCCCCTAAGATGGCAAAAAGGTGTTTGCCCAGTGACTCCACAGCTGAAGGATCACTACACTGTCGAGCCAAGTTCTTTAATGCCACAACTGCTTCATCCATCAGCTGCACACTGTTGGATTTCAGATGACCTAGAAAATAATGCACATGCTAAGAGCTCCTCACGACAAACTGCATAAAATCAGCAAGGCAACTTATCTTTACATGTGGATTGACTCAGCTTCTGGAACAGTCACATGAACTATTCCAGTTCCAAATTACAGCATCATCCTCCCTCCCACATAAAACAACCTCTTCACCAGTAATCAAGCTGTTATAGGTACAGCCAGAAAGTTGAAGAAAGCTTTATTCTGAACTCATCATTCCCTCCAGAAGTTACGAGTACTTACTGGCCAGTCCTTTCACAATGTCTAGAGCATATTGGCTGAGATCCAGGTTCACAGATACAAGCAAGCAAGAGATTGCTGACAACAGAAGAGATAATGGCATATTACATTTTGTTAAGTAACTGTTTTTAGCATTTTAATACACCCTTCCCCACGGTTCACATCAAGAGCAGACAAGGTCAGTAAGGAGTAGGAAAAAAAAAACACTGAAATTGATGCCCAATGAACAGATTAATTCAGGATTATTCTTAGCACTCAGCTGTGAAATTCTGTCCTCAGTGCAAACAGTAGCTATCACATACCCAGACACTTGGGATCACACCACAAATGTTGCTTCTCCACATCTAACCCTTAGACACCAGACAATCCTGCTGCCTGTGCTCACAGGACCAAAAGCATAGTCCAGAGAGACGCACTGCCCCAACAACTCCAGACCTCTAAGGAACAACTATTCATGAGCTTTGACAGAACAATGAAGAAAAATGACAGACTCACTTTCAATTACATTCTCAGGACTCCGTAGCAGGGACTTCTGCAGAGTTGGCAAAACTAAGTCCTTGAATTCAGCGTGAGACATGTACCGAAGAAGCGGGGAACAGCTGTCCTGCAAAGGGTACAAAGCGCTCAGCACAGCAGCAGATGTGGCACGTAGGACAAAAGCACAAACAGCTCTGTAACAGTGTGTCTCACCAGCACGTGTTTCTGAGGCTTTGTCTTGCTCATAAGGATGGTCTTCAAATAGAAATCCAGAAGAGCACTCTGAACAAGCAGAAACACCAAATTACAGCCACATCACAACCTATACACAGCTCCCTGTACACTATCAGGAAGCCAGGCTTGACACCCCATCTCATTCTCCTCTGGAAGGCAGCCCTATCCACTAAGCAGAAGCTTTGCTTCCATCCTCACATAAGACAGTCAAGCAAAGATCAGTGCTCTCTGCTCTACCCTTCAGCCCAACACTCAAAATGCAAGGAGACCTAAATGCTGCCTTCCATTCCTACAACAGGGGAGAAGGCAGAAAGCTGCAGTGTTGGCTGTCTACATAAATGCACATGCCACAGCAAAAAGCCATATATCTGGCACCTCCTCTATAAATCTATCCCAGCTGTTTTAGTCAGAAGTGCAAGACTACTGAATTGTCAGATAATGAAACCAGGGGCAGATGCAAAGTACCAGCCTCACTGAGACATCTCTTCAGCCCCCTTCTCCATGATGTAAAGTGACACTACTTATTCCCCCAAAAAAGCAGTACAACAGATTTACCTTGTATCGTTTAACAATATCAATCTCTTTCTGGGCTGTGCAAAATTGCACCACAAGTCCCAGCATTGCAGCGTAACTCTGGTTTGGTTCAAGACCAAGAATGACAGATAGGTACTGATCCACCAGATCTTGGTTCTGAAGAGAAAAAGAGCAAGGCACATTAACACAACAGAATCTAGAACAGCTATTGCATATAGTCATACAAGGTATACATCACCTCTTTCCACAGCCTGTTCAATTTCTTCACAGCCCCATCCACCGCCTGCCTATGAGAACCTCCCAGGACTTCCAAAAGGAGCAAACACTGAACCTCCACCTGCCAAAGGAAATAGCCGAGAAAACCTTCATGCACCTGCTCCTCAGAGAGCTCATATCAAACGAGGCATGTCAGATGCCAGTAACTAGCTGAATCTGCTTAGGAAAAAGTCCTTAGGTCGTGTAAGTTCTCCCAATGAGTTGCCATTGCTTTCATCTCACACACACCACTTTGCAGAACCACACATAGCAGCTTTGGAAACTCTTACTTTGAAAACAGCGATTTATAACACATAACATCTCTTCTGAAAATGTATTCCAACCATATTCCAAGGTGCTATGAGCATGGTCACAGGTTCAGGTTGTTAAAGTAGGTGAAAAGAAAGGAAAAACCTACTTGACACTATATGACAGAGTATCACATGCAAATACTTCAAGGGAGGCACAAGGAATTCATGCCATGCTGCAGACTGCACCTTGAAGGCACCACTAGCACACCTAGTCCAGAAACAATGGTATACACCATAGTATGCAGAGCAACTCTGTGTGGGTGCAAGACTGCCCCACTGTCATGTTTTATACAACTCCTGCTTTCTCCAGCGGAACAGGAGAGATCAAAATACACCAGAAAGCAAAAAAGATTGTCATGCAAACCTGGATTTTAATATGACATTATCAGTTACGTTCAGATTTGCAATGTTTCAGCAACTTAAAAGACATTAGGAATCTTTAAGTCCTTATCTCCAAAGGGATATTTCTGTAACCAAAAAGAACCTACCAGTTTTTTCCATGTTTCTCCTTGTCTCTTTTCAGGTGTTGGAAAGACTGTGCGTACAAGCAGGCATGTCCAGGAGAGCGCCAGCAGAGCTGCAGATCCACTGCTCTTACTGTTGTACAAACAGGAGAAGGAGGTAAATCTATTACTCCCAGTGTGTAACTTACATCTACTAGTCCCCAACAGACTCATCTTTGCCCAAGTCAGAACACCACCTTATAAGCGAGGCAATTTTATCACAGAAAAATATAGCTAAAGTCTTAGCATTTAAAGCAAATAATTACTCTTCATAAGCTACATGTTCCAGCTCCTGTTTAACGCTTAGAACTTCTGAATGGCATAAACAAGGCTAAGTCTTGACTGCTGGGAATGAAAAACCTTAGCAGAAGACAGACCATTTTTGGATCTTCCCAGTGGCATTACAGAAATGAGAGTTAAATACTTTGCCAACTGAGAGTGCCCAAAAAGTGACTCAAGACTTCTCATCTGCTGCTCATCTTTACTGTCAGAGCTTCCCAGCCTTAGATTGCCAAATTGTTTCTCAGCTTACGTTCCCTCCTGGCACACTACTCAGTTCTCATTTCTGCTAACTCTCACCTCCTCCCTCCACTTCAGGTAATGGATCCCACCTCGCAGCTCCCCGAGGATCCTCACCCCATTTTGATCTTTACCTCAAAGCGAAAGAACGTAGAAAGCGTCCTTGCACACAAGGCTAGCTACTGCAACTGAAGGGTAAATACTGTATCACTGCAAGCCTTTAAACCAATATCAGATATTTTTCTAAAAGCTATACTTCTATTGAGCCATGGAGGCATTGCAGGACGACACTCTGTGGCCTGTATCAGCTGAACAATACCCTAAGTCACCTTTTGGAATGACTAGTGTTTCCAGAAGCTATCACAATAGAAAAGCCACGTGTTTCTCAGCTCAGCTTCAAATTTCATTATCTCCCTGCCTGTAAGAAGGTCTTGAATTCCACCAGCTGAACACCAGATGGGCGAGGAAATCCCCTTTCCTAATCATTTTGGAGACTGTTCCTTGGTAAAAGAGTTTGTTCCTCATTTCTCCAGACCTGAAGGTTAACAAAGGCAAAATCGTAACTCAGACCCAATCCACCAGCAGTAATACTAGGATAGTCCTTCTGCTTTCCCAGAAGACATGAAAGACGTAAGAGAGGAACATTTAAATGGTCATTAACAGCTTTGTCTCTAAATGTTTTCAGCGCCTCTGGCAAGCAGCAGCAGAAGAATCATTTTGAACACAAGAGCAACTACCAGCAACTCAGAACTGCTTCTACACAAAGCAACTCATCCAGCACCTGGGAACTCCAGCCTTGCCGCCGATCCCTGAGGACTGAAGCGACTGCAGAAGGTTTTTTGCTGTTGCATCTGGCTGGGATTCTGCGAGCTGCTGAAGCGCCAGCTGCAGGGCTCTGCGGGATGCTGCATCGCTAGAATGAAAAATTTATCTCCATGAACATTTTAAATCCTGCCAACATTACACATATTACTACCCTTGTGTCACACAAAGGACACTACTTTCTCATTTCAGCAGTCAAGCTAATAATTATTTTATCCATGCTGTTCCAAGTGGAGAAGTTTCTGGCAGAAAACTCCATTCCTTTCCTCAACTGACAGAAGTTATGTCAAGGCTCTCTGTCAGGTTGCAGAAGAAAACATAGGTTCTGAACGGCTTTCTCTACAACAGGCCACTATTTAATCCAATCTAGAAGTGTCCAAAAGACACCTAAAGGACACCTTAGTCTTGCTTCACAAGCATTCCTTCTTGCAAACTGAACCACAGAATGAAAGTTTTAATTTCAAAATTAAAGGTGAAACACAAGGTAAGTCAAAGGTAAATTAAAAAAACACAAGGTAAATGTCAAACCTGAGAGCCCAATTACTAGACAGCATCTTTCAGTGTCATACGCACCTATGTGACACTGCATGCTAACGTTTACAGCTGCTCCACACCAGTTTAACTAATAAATACATAAATACTGATAGATTAAATAACACAGCCTTTCCACATCAATTTACTCACCGGTATCGATGCAGAGTAAGGCAGAAGAGTTTGCAAAGGCCTTTCACTGCACCCTCTGGAAGATCTGTAACAGAACGTATTTCAAAACATTTCTTCATAGATCAATGAGCTCTTAATCTTTAACACTAACACGATTCACTTCACAACTGAAATCTGTGAACTGCTCACATCTATGAAATTGCTTGCAAAGATCATAGTAAAAGTTCTCTCTTTACAAATTTTATGCATATTTTTTAAAATAATGGCAAAATTAGAACACATGCTATTCCACAGTCATCTTCAGAAAATGGCAGAAATTTAAAAGATTTTTTAAAATTTGCTTCAACTGTTTTATTAAGACTATCTGAAATCTTCTACACTCTCCATCTCTCTACATATATATGTGTGTGTGTGTATATAAATACTCCACGAATCATTAAAAAAACAGGCTAAGAGTCAGGAGAGAAACGGGCAACTGACACACGAACGAAAAACCAATACACGTGATGCTACAACTACTAACTGAAAAAGCACACATGCTAGTAACCAGAGTTCTGTGCTACCTACAAAACCCATGCTTAGAATTAATGCCGTGAGAAAGCACAGGCTACAAACGCTGCCAGCCCTCTACCTCAAAAAACTATGGCTCAAGTTTCACACAGCCTTTGAAACAACACATATTAACATTCTTCTCCACCCTAGTAACCAGAACAGTGCCCCAAAGCTTTTACCTTTCCCAGAAATGCATTTTCCCAGCTCACTGAGGATCTCTCTCCGCTCCTTCACACTGGCTGTTGTTACTTTTACCGCAAACCGCTTCAGTGTATCAGAAATCTAAAACCACACACAGAGGAAAAAACATCAGACTGCCTTTGATATCAACACACAGAACGCAAAACCAGGGCAAGCAAAACATGTCATCTGCTGCTACATGATCTCTTAGTGACCAAATGTGAGCATCTGCAGTCCTACCTGCTGGGGAAAGGGTCACTGTACATCATACATGAAGAAACTCACAAACTTTCCCCTTAGGCTGAGGGATGACTGTTTTCTGTTTGTTAACCTGTGTCCCTGTCACGGCACTCATGCTCTGTAAGATACGCTTACCCCTCTAAAAGTAACACAGAGCAAGAGGTAAGATCAAGAGCCTAGAGTACAGGACCTTTAAAAGCAAAAAAAAAAAAAAAAAAAAAAAAGCACTTCAAGAACGCAAAGGTGCGTTTCAGTGTACGTTATCTCCTAAAGCCCATGCACCCCCAAAGGGGGACTTCTAACCGCAGATGACCCCGGGCTGACTGTAATCGCCCATCCTGAAAAAATCACCTGTGGTTTCAGGCTGTCAGTCATAGAATAGAACCATAGGATGGTTTGGGCTGGAAGGGACCTTAAAGATCATCTACTTCCAACCCCCCTGCCATGGGCAGGGACACCTTCCACCAGACCAGGTTGCTGAAAGCCCCACCCAACCTGGCCTTGGATAGTTGTGAAATTCTGTAGTCAGCCCAAGCAAAAGAATAAACTGCTCACATTCACTCTTTTCCCAAATTAACAGGCACATCGCAGGGATTTTGTAAATTGGACCCGCCAGATTACAAAAGGTTGCGCCTCACTATCAAACTCCTTCCATGCGCTATCAGTAGCGCTCAAGGTTACCCAAGCAAAATGAAAAATCACATCACACAACTAAATGTTTTTTTCATGCCTGTGCTACTAAGTGCCTATATCTGCCAGCTGGAAGGGACCGAAACTGCTTACTGAGTTTAACTCCTATAAATAGTTTGTTTCAGTTTTCAAGTGGTATCAAGACAGTGAGATACACTGTCTGGACAGACTAGAAAGAAGTTTAAGTTCTCAGCGACCTGGTCCTTCAACTGCTGAAACCATTTCCATGAACTTCCAAGTCTTCCAAGATATGCAAGATAAAAACTTTCTCTGGGCTGAACAGGGCTCAGCCAGGTCTACGTTCATGGGTTCTCTGCATTTACATAAATGAAAACACAGCTCTCCAGAAAAGGCTTTTAAAATTCACTTCTTAAACTGAGCAACTTTATATGTTAATAATACTCATCATCATCTTTAGGAAGGGCAGCAAGTAAACATGCCTTTATCAAAACTGTTCCTTCCGTCTTCAGGCAGAGCTCTACCAGTTTTGCCACAAATCTTCTTCGAAGCACAGGAAACTTGGCAACTGAGAAATGGCAACTGCCTCCATCCTTCTCAAGAGCTGTTTTCAGTGAAGTTTTTTTGCTGACATGCAAGAAGGGTAATTCTGTGCTGCAGCTACCCGGCATTTAGAGAGGCCGTCCACACTTGCCCGACCCTGTGACCATCTCCCACCCTGAGCTCTCCTTAAAAACTGGCTGAAAGCAGGGCTGCACCTCTGAACGCTAAGGCACAGGTCGACCAACGTTGTTACCATCAGAACTGACAGAACAAGTCGCCATTAAAGAGCTCATCTTCTTTTCAAACCTTTCAATTACGTGAGTTTGTCATATGCAAACTCAAACCAAGCTGCACTTACTCATGCTGCTTAATCAGAAGCAGGGAGACGTACAGACATGAAAAGCACATTAAAATTATCCCAACAGTCTAGAAATTAAAAATATAAATGATGTATAACACTACAGGACTTCCCAAACAGCTTAGTGACTTGCACAAACGGCACAAACTATGACTCCCCAGTCTCCAGGGAAGAGCTGCTGGGACAGGCTTCACCCATTTGCTTTTTCTTTTTATTAGGATGTACATGTACACGCGTTCCAAGGCTAGGACGCAAGCAACACTGCTGCAAACAAACACAGAGAACAAACTGCGGCATTTGTACTAGTAAGGACCTGATCCTGACAAGGCTGGGATCCGCCTTGGGAACATCCCAACCTAACACACCAAGCTGGAGAAAAAAAAGCCCATCGGGGCATAACAGGCAACCCCAGGCACTCGGGAGCAGTTCCACCCCGGCAGGCTCCGCTCAGCCACCCGGAGCAGGGACAGGGCTCGGGCTCTCCCTTTCCAAACGGGGCTCCCGGCTGCCGCAGCCCCCGCTGAGTCGCTGGGAGCAGGGGGGGGAAGGCCGCGGGCCCGCCGAGCCCGGCGTTGGGCCGGCAGCCGCAGACGAGACGCAGCCGGCAAGGACGCAGCTTGTGCCAGTCGTTTATCAGGAACTGACTTCGGGAGCGGCCGGGATCCATCCCAGCGCGGCAGCCGCCGTCCCGCGCTTCTCTCCGGGCCGCGGCAGCCGCTCACGGAGCGGCGGCTCAGCCCCGGCTTCCCGGCCACCTCAGAGATGGAAAGAGACCGGCAGCGGGGCGTCCCTTCCCTCGCCCCGCCGGTCGGGGCACGGCGCCGGTGCGGCCTCCCTGCAGGCGGCTCCAGCGGGCAGCGCCGGCGCCGCGGCCTTCCCGCCCCGGGAACGGCTGCCACGTCCCCGTCCGGCCGCGGGCGCAGGGCCAGGCCCCGCAAACAGGACGAAGGAGCGCAGCGATAGCGGGAACGGGAGGCGGCCCCCGGCGGAACCCCCCCCCCCGCCGCCATCACCGGGCCGCGACCGCCCCGCACTCACCTGCGTGTCGGCCGCCATGGCGCCGCCTGTGACCCCGGAAACGGTAGCAGCTTCCGGTGCGTGCCGCGCGCGCGGAGCCGGCCGGGGCGGGCCCGTCTCCATGGCGACGGCGCCGCGGCCTAGGCCCGGGCCTGAGCCTGGGCCTGGACCCGGAGCTTCGCCGGCCCGGAGAACCGGCGGAACCGAGCCCTGAGCGTTGGGAACGGAGAGGGGGCAGGCGGTGGCTCCACGGCCCAGACAAGCCGCCGGGAGAGGCCTCTGCTCAGCCCCGGCTGCACCCAGCAACACCCCCACCCCACCCTCGCAGTGATCTGGAGACTACACCATCGATGCGAGGACACGTCAAGGTGTAAAATAGCTTTTTATTTCTCCCACTGGACCAACTCTGACACAAATAAGACAGACGGCGGCTGTTGTTAGTCAAAGAGCCCGAATCCCATGTCCTCATCAGACTCCTCCGATTCCTCCTTCACCGCCTCCTTCGCCGGAGCAGCAGCAGCAGCGGCGGCGGGTGCGGCCGCTTCAGCTACCACAGGGATGGCAGCCACAAAAGCAGAGGGGTCTGCCAGGAAGGCCTTCACCTGCAAAAAGCAGGGGGAAAAAAGGTAAACTCAAAGGAAACAAACATTTTGAAGGGTTGAACCTTTGCAATCGTTAAGGGCAATGCTTGCAGCTTGCCAGAAGCCAAACAGGTGCACTTATCGCTGCCATGCATGAAGAATCAAAGACATTTCAGCTACACTCAAGTGCAACAGCCCCAGGGAGGAAGGAAACCAGGTAGTTCACCTTTCTCCTGCCACTCACACACAACATGTGGAAGCAAGAACCCCGTTTCAGGACAGGTCCCCCGCACACAGGCAGGTCCGAGTTCTTTCAAACTAGGTGACACGCAAGGTGTTTCTGTGAAAGTGCCTGGCTGCATTTTTAACACCCCTCTGAGCAGCAGATCAGACCCAGCCATTACCTTTTCAGCCAGCGGGAAGGTGTAGTCGGTCTCCACCGCCACGGCCAGGACCCGCTTGTACCCGTTAATGATGGAGTGGGGCACGGAAGCAATGGTCGGGTATCCAATTTGCAGACAGACACTGGCAACATTACGAACACCCTGTGAAGAGAGAGAATCAGGTTTCTGTGCTCTGAGAAATAACCTGGGCTAGAAACCACGACAGATGACGGCACATTTCCACGCTGCCAACGTAACGAGGGACAGCGTGCAATGCAGACAAGTAATGCAGCTCCAGTAAAATTAGACAAAGATTTAAATGGCCTCAAACGCTTTCTGAAATAGCTTCAGAGGAAAAAGTCTACACAAGGTATTCCCTGACAGACTGTTTCTGCAGAGCACTGGGGAGAGCTCCCAGCTCTGCAAGAGCCCACAGAAAATACCAGAGATGATACTTCATCCTGGGGCAGTGCTGGCTGCCACAGCAGTTAGGCAGAAGAAGTGGAACATAACAGGTACGGGTTGTGGCACTCACCTCCAGGAAGCGCTTGTGTAAGGTCTCCTCGGTGATGTCCAGCACTTCAGGATTGTAAATGCTGCCATTGTCAAAGACCTGCTGGATCACCAACCCGAAAGAGAAGGGAGAGATGTTCAGCATGTTCAGCAGGGTGGCTTCGCTGGCACCCACTTTGTCTCCAGTCTTGATAAGCTGGACATCGCTCTGAGGAAATAAAGAGAAAAGGAGTGAATACACGCAAAGAAATTCAGGCACGTCAATGCAATGGGACACAAATGTACATTTCCAATGGCAAGAGATGGAACTGAAGGAACAAATGAGCACAACAAAAAGAGGCTCCAAATTCAGCTCCACGAGTTGAGAAAGCCCTAGACCACACAAGCAGCTGCATCTCAGCGAGGAGAAAGGCAACGCCCTTCCTCCATTACCTGCAGGTAGCTTGCCTGCAAGTTCCTCCAGCAGAGCTTAACCACACAGCTGAGATCCAATGGAAAACTTAAGTCCCCACCGCACTGCATACTGGAGCCAAGCAAGGCCTCCTCCTTCAAATACCCCAAATACAGCAGTCAGACTGCTGATACAGCATTTCAGCACTAACAGGAGCTTTGACCTTCACAGCTCCGTCAACTGCCACAATCAGGGCCCTCCAGTCAAGGAAGAGCTTCGACAACAGCAGCATGCTGCTCACTAACCAGAATTTCAATGGTCCCTCTGGAGATCTTCGTGGTGATGCCCAAGGCCTGGAAAAAGGAGGTCTTCTCAGGTCCGAGACCAGTGTTCTGGGCTGGCACAGTCACATCACAAGGAGCAATAGCGCCGGCACGGGCAGCGGCTGGCACCTGGAAAAAGGGGAAAAGAGAAGCTGAAGGAATGCTCACCTCTCAGATCTCATGGGATGGCATCAAATCCCTCTTGAAGCACTCCTCCAGGATGGACGTCACCCAGGTACACACAAGTGAGGCAGAAGTTGAACTTGAACAGTTTAGCTTAGGTTGCAGAGGCCTAGTTGCCAGCCCTTGAAGGCTCCAAATAATCAGGTATCCCACACACAGTTTCAGTTTTATTTTTAATTCTGTATCTGCCAGCCCAGAGACACAGTGAGGGCTGATCTGCCCTACCTTGTTAGCCAGCAGCATGTCCCGGATCTCAGTCAGATCCTCCTTGGTGAAGACAAAGCCCACATTCCCACGGATGTGAGGCAGCAGCCTGAAGAAAAGATGACAGCCTTCAGTTCTACTTCTCAGACAACATCTCCTCCTCCCAGGTGGAGGATCCAGGAAAACATTCAGACAGCATTACCCACTTTTCTAAGGCAGGGTTATTCTCCAGATGACCACGAATAGCTTTGCGCATCATTGTATTCTTCCCCATCAGCACAACAGCCTTCCCACGCAAGGACATACGGATTTGCTGCATCTGCTTGGATCCCACGTTGTCTGCTCCCACAATGAAACATTTTGGGTAATCATCCAGGAGTTGCTATAGCAAAAAAGACACAAAGAAATCTGGACCAGCGCACAGAGCAGCATTAAAACCACAATATGTTAAAACGTAAAAAATCCATCGGGAGTTTTGAGAGTGCTCAGCTCAAACTGACGTTGGGTGCACCACAAGGCTGCACCTTTCACTCAGCTGTCTGGTTAGATCCCTAAACAAATTACCTCTGTAACTGCCACAGCAAATTCTCACAGGAACCTTAAAAACGGTCTGATCCGGACTATCTTCGTCTTTTCCTACCGCCACGTAATCCTTCCTCACACAGACAACCTATGGCACCCCACCTCTTTTTCAGAAAGCACCCCCCACCCCCCGCAGACACGCCAGCCCGATTCCCGCTGCCCCTCGCAGCGCCAGGACCGCTCTCCGTGGGTCGGGATCACCCCCGAGGCCCGGGCGGCGGCACCACCCCACGAAGGCCGAGCCTCAGCCCTCCGGAACCGCGCCGACACTCACGATGATTTTCATAAAGTAGTTGGACTTCCACGTAGCCCTGTCTTCCCTGGGCATCGCGGCGGTGCTCCAAGGATCGCCCGGTGGGTTTAAAGACGAGATGGGACCTGCCGTGAGAGAAGCGCGGCTCAGCCGGGTGCGGGTCCGCACCCTTCCCCTCCCTTCCCCAGCCTCCTCCCCGCGGCTCCGCGCTCCCCGCTCGACAGTCCGGCCGCGGCCCAGGACCCCGGGTTCGCTCCGGGTTCACTCCGAGCCCGGTCCGGCCGCCCAGGCCCGGCCCGGGCCCACGGGAGCCGCCGCGCCGCGCACCCACCTCCACGAGGGCTCCGGGAAAGAAAGGCCGGAGGGCGGGCCCACTTCCTTTTATACCGCGACTCACGCCCAATGGCAGCGAGCCGCGCCGATACCTCGGCTCAACCCATTGGCTGCCCGCCGCGTGTCAATCAGGGCGAGCCGCCGTCCTCATTGAGCACCGCGCCTGTCGCTTAGAAGGACCGGCGGCGGAAAGCGCGGGCGGCGCAGGAGGCCGCTGGCCTCGGGGTAGGCCGCCCCCTAGCGGCCGGAGGACCGCGACAGCAGCAGGGGGACAGAGGGGTGCGGGGGGGGGGGGGGGGGGGTCCCTGGGAGCACCCCAACCCCAGAGGAGTGACCCGCTTTGGTTCTGGTTTCTCACAAGCTTAAGGGCTAGAAACAAGGGCAACGCACACGTGAGGATAACGGTAAAAATTTTATTAGCGTAACTGCAAGAATTTTAAATGGAAAAAAAAAAAAAAGAAAGCGGAGTTAGAAGTTTACAAGGGAGAAAAGATATCAAAAATTAACTGTCGACCCAGCGGAGCATCCCCCAGCCCAGCCCGGACGTGGTGTGAAAGACCTTCCCCAGGTCCAGGGGGGCTGCACACAGAGCTGAGGCCTTTAAAGACGAAACCCACCCGGGAGCTGCCTGCCACCGCAGCCCCCCCACCCGTCTCGTCTCCTCTCCTCTCCCCACCCTGGGGACACCCCACGGCGCAGGTCCCTCCTCCTCCAGCACTGTCCCAGCCCTCGCACCCCGTCTCACCCCACACACCACCCTCCCGGGCCGCTCACTCAGCGCTGTGGCTGTGCTACCCTAAAACTGCATCTGAAATCAAATTACAGGCATTTTGGACACCCACAGTGGCAACAGCCACCAGAAGTCATTATTTGGCAGAGTAGCATCCACATAGCACCCCAGCACATCAGAAAACAGATAAATCCAGGACACGCTCAACATCTTGCTCGGGAGGTTAAGTGTTTAACGATCTCCGTTAAGCACCGACGACAGACGAGCCTCCCCTTCGGTGCTGCGCACCACCAGCACCCCTCCGCAGAACCCTGCACCCAGGGTTTTCCACACGTGCCAGAAGTGTCACTTACACAAGCCTCAACTAGCAGTGAGGTAGGTTAAAGACTCCCCGGACAGGGAAACTGAGGCACATGATTACACAGTCTGCAGGTGTCACTCAACAAGTGGTAGTGCCAGAAGCATCTCCTCTTCCCCCTCCGGTACTCCCGCCACAACAGCTTTTTGTCCTCTTTAGCAGGGCTGAAAGAAGTTGACATTTTCAGCAAGACAAACACTCGCAGCTCAGAAACGTCCATTTTAAGTCAAATCGATTTCAAGATGAAAAGACAAACGCATTAAGGTTTCTTGCCTCACAAGCTCTTCAAGAGCTGCGTTCAGCCCAGCTGACACAGCTTTAGCTCTAGTGCTTTCCTTGCACAGCTATCTTCGGTCTCACAACCACAAACTGAGGTTCATTTGTACAGGGAAACTGGTGAAAAACAGTTTCAGTGACCCAAGCAGGGCAGAAAAGCACCGCAGCAAGGTTATGCAGGACAGTAACCCGCAGATTCTAGCCTAAGGTCGGGCTGGTTTCTGACACAGTTGCCCCCGGACCCCTAGTGCACCTGCCAAGCTGAAAAGCACAACCAGATGTCGATGGTGATATTGCTGTAGCACTCTGGAGGAGTAATTCCAAACACCGCTCCCTGGGCTGCTTTGGCTGTTACCACACAACACCATCAGGTATTTCAACTTAGTATTTCACCTTCCATAGCACCCTCCAGCCAGAGACCTAGAAGTGCTCTAGCAAACGTGAACTAAGCCTCAAAATAACCTCACAAATCCAAGCTAAACTGCCCCCATTTTACAGATGGGGAAACTGAGGCACGGTAAGGTTTAGTGACTGGCCCAAAGTTACACAGCTAGTCAGGAACAGAGTCTGTCTCTCCCAGTTTCTTCTCCTTTGTCACAAGACCTTTCTTCCACAGTAGAAAAGGAACCCCTTCCCCAGTTAGCCCTGCTCTGTTTTCAGGTAGCTGAAGAGGAGAAACTGAGGGCCAAGGTCTGAGCTCTTCCCCCCTGCAGGATCATATTAAGACTCACTGTAACATCCTGGAAGCTGGGCTTTGGGAGAATGGCAGGTGATTCAATTACAGCAGTTTACAGGTTACAATAAAACCCAAAAAACACACTTTTAGGTGACCTGTGGGGGAGGTGGGGGGAGAGAAAAAAAGCTATTCACAGTTCACCTGCCTGTGCTAGGAAAAAAAAAAAAATACAAGTCACATTCCCTTCCCCATAGATTCCAGCCCCTCCCAACCCACAATAAAAAGAAAATATTGAATGTTAGTTAGGCTTAACAAAGCATTGAGGTTACAGATTCAGTAAACCAGCACAACTGGCATACTGCCTAGAACAGCACAGCTTGATATAAAAGTTGCTTTCTTAAAATCACTTCAAAACCGATTTCTGTATAAGAGGATTAAAAGTAAATTAGGTATGAATTCAAAATCAGTGTAGAAATCTACAGTTCTTATCAAAGACAGGATACAGTATTCACTTCGATAGTAAAACTCCAAGTGCGTCACACACACCTGACCCAAGGGACTCGTTATACCAGTAACAGTCAATATAAAAGGTTATTGCTCTAGCATCTCTCAGTAGAACATGTTTAACAAGAGCACAGAAAAGGGAAATACCAAGGGGCTGACAGGTCTCATTAGCAAAGAGAGGAAGAAGAAAGGATATAAAGTTTGGATTTTTTTTTTTTTTTTCCTGGCTTCTTAAACCCCTCCACTTCTCCCCGCTCTTGTGACAGTTTCAGGCCCTGATAGATGGGAGAGTTTCAGGCCAGATAAACACACACACATCACACTCACTCATGACAGGGATGGATGAAAAAGGCTGTGCTCTAACCTCTCTGCACTTGCTTTTAAAGAAGGGACAATGTCTCTTCCTCTCTCCCAGGAGCAGCAGGCAAGGGGAGCAGATGCCCTGAGCAGGCCTGGGTGCTGACGGAGGTCCCTGGCATAGGATGTCACCCACAGGAGCACATATCAGTGCTGAGGGATGGTCGGGGCTTACTCCACCTCCTGCTCCAGTGTGTTGAGAAAAGGCAGGGAATAACAAACCAGGGAAAAAAAAGCCCCACACAGTAACATTTTGATTCCTCTTAAAAAAAAAAAGAAAAAAAAAGAAAAAAAAGTAAGTGGTATCATCTCCTTACAGTGTAATGGAACTGGAGAGACCCTTGCAGGGTCTTGGCTGCCTGTGCTGATGCTCTGATCTCAGTAAGTCACACACGCCACGTGGCTCTAGTGAGTGGAGCCAGAGTGGCACGGAGATCACAGGGTGCCCTCGCTGTGCTATTGCTCAGACTGCACACATGCAGACAAAAGCCTGAGAAAGAGGTGTCAAAGCAGAGGGCTGTGTTGTCTGCAACTGTCACGATTCGCTCAGGGAGCTGACACAGGCTGAAACGTACTGGCAAAGATTCCTTCTGCCAGGAGGGGGCTGGGTAAAATCTCCCTGTTGGAGCCCTCAAGCTAAGCTCAGCTGTCAGTCACACACACAGACATGCACACGGTAATGAGGGGACTCAGCCTCTCTCTACTGAGACACAGCAAGGGCATTTCCAGTTTAATGGTCCGTCTCATCTCTGGATCTACTGCCTCTCCATAGCAGCAGAAAGCACTCCCACCCCACCCCCACCCCACCCTCCTCCCCTGCCTGGTAACGTTTCTAAATCACAGTAATGTTCAGAGAGACAGAACTGCCAAGGGGGTGGCAGAAAGATGCTTAGCGCCCATCTATGATGCCTCTAACAGAAGAGCTTGAGAAAGCAGTTCTGGCAGTAGGGCTTGTCGTTCTGTTCTTTGAAGGTTCCTTTGTTGAGCTGCTTGAGGCAGAAGGCACAGACAAAGTGTTCGGGGTGAAATTTCTTGCCCATAGCAGTGATGCAGCGTCCTGTGATAGGCTTCTGGCAACCGGAGCAGAGCGAGCCACGACGCTCGTGGTAATGCACCTCGCAGTAGGGCTGCCCATCATGCTCAAAGAAGCTGCCATTGATGAACGGTGTAAAACATTCCTGCAGGAGGACAAAGCAGAAGGGAACAGATTGTGTAACAAGCTGGGAATGCAGGCAGCTCCACAAGCCTCCTCTGCCCTGTGGCACAGCCTAGCTCTACTGTGAGCAGGGTGAACTGCTGCCTTTCAGCGTTGTCATGCTGTTCAGAGAGCCAAGCTCTCTACACAAAGAAGAGTTTCCAAGGAAAGGCTGAGAGATGGAGAGATACAGCCACAAGCAAGGGAATTAACCATGCTCCTTCCCCCAGCTGGTTTCATTTCTACAAAGAAAATAATACAGATGAGCTACCAGATGTGCCCAGCCAGGAGAACGAACGCTCCTTCCCCTGAGATGGGAAACACTGCAGCACCTTTCCCCCCCCCCTTTTTTTTTTTTTAAATCTCACTCCAGCTTCCCCACAATGGCAGGCAGAAGCGGGAACCAACACAACTTTCACGCAGCAGAATTCTGATGAACGTGCGGCTGGTTCCAACTGAGAAAATGAAGCACAATTCATTTTCACAAGTGATCTCTCCAGAATGGCTGGCATTCCGCCAATACACTTTGCACAGGATCATCCATCCTGAAACATATCCACCAGGGTACACAGGCATCGCTGCTGGGAGAAACTGCTGTTTGTTCTACAGTGCTAATGATTTTGAATAGATGAGAAGAGGATACACCAGCTATGTACTTATTAGCATCCAGAGCTCCTCACCTCCCTCAATGTCAGGCAGCTGAGGATGCTACACTTCAGAACCTGCACAGAGGCACCCACTCACCCTGCAAGACTGGGGGGACTCCCCTCCTTGTACAAGTGGGAAGCTAAGGCAGCAGGGTGTGGGGGAGAGTTAAGGATACTGCCAGAATTACCATACATATCAGCAGCAAGGCCCAGAGGAGAAGCCAGATTTCCAGAATCCTGGTTTTGCTCAGCCCCAACACCATCCTCTTCCCCAGGAAGGACACATAGTATCACACAGCTGGACCCCAACACATACACAGGAGTCCAGCAAACAGCATGCAGAGGCATGAATAGCTAAACATTTGCAATAGTAGGACAAATGCAGTTTGTCTGCAGCAAGTCCAAGACTTTTTCTAATGCTGACAATTAGCTCAATGAAGTCCCCTCCCTCAGTCAGCAGGACAGCTGAAAAGTCTGCTCTGCTTTAGCAAAAACAGGAAGAGAATCCCATCTCGTGTCCTGGAAGACATCAGTGCTGGCCCCACTAATAGTCACAGTGTGGCAGCAGGGGGAAAGGAAAGCAGAACTGCTTGACGATAGTCTCAATCTCTGCACAAAAAGGCACACCGCTCCGCAGCCCCGCACCGCCAGGACTGCCATCTTCCGGCTCAACTCTCTGCACACCACTCTGGGAGCCACAGATAGTTCTGGGCAGTCAGTCCCAACAGCACGGTGACAGTCCGCTCTGAGCATCATAACAGGAATCAGCAGCTTGCGGTTCTGCTGCTTGTTCTGGTCTCTGCCTTTCTTTCCCACTCTAGCAAACACTGGCTGATTTTGCTCAGCTCTTGGGGCTTGTAAGAGTTAATATTTGCAAGGCTCTCTGAAAGAGTGCCAAGCATTTCATCTGCAGTATTCCTGTTTATTATGCCTGTTGTATGGAGCCTGCCACTATTTCACTGACTTGCATGTTTGTCTGAACAAGGTCAGTCTCATTAGTTTACATTGTCAGATGGAGCATGGGAGGAAGATCCTCAAAATCTCATCGCTGAGGCAAGTGCTTAGAGAGAAGCTTAGCTTATAATTATTTAAAGGTCACAGAAAATGTCTCTGTTTATCTGTGAGCTGCTGCAGAAGCCCATAATTGCAGCTGGGAACAGAAAGACCAAAGCAGCTAGAAAGTTTAATGTAAACAGGCAGAGGAACAAGAAGGTGTTTGGTTGCTGACATGTTTTTATCTTGTGGGGCTGGCTGCCCTTCACTACCCCACAGACGCCTTTTCCCGATAAGGAACCAGATGCCTGCAGGGTGGAAATGAGAGGGGTCGTACAGCAGCAGCAAAGAACCTTGAGTTTCTTACCCGACAGACAAAGCATTCAGGGTGCCACAGGGTGTTCAAGGCAGAGATGTAGTTCTCCAGGATAGCCCGGGCACAGCCTCCACACTTAGGAGCAAACATGTCAAAGTAGTCTTTGCGGCAATAGGCTTTGCCATCCTTCTCATGAAATCCTGCCAACGGAGAATAGAGGCAAAGAGTATCAGCTCTTGATCTTTACCTAACAACAGCCAAGCTCCGCGGCGTAACCAGCATGGGTAGGATCATCCTTCCCTCTGCTAATGCACAGACACAGCAGGTAGCTGTTCCTTGTTCTGCCTGCTGCCCTTCCTGTCCCATGCGCACACATGCACATGCATACCCTTCCTCTCCAGGGAGAAAAGAAGATTACTGCTAGCATCCTTCCCCCATAAACTGCTATATCTCTTGGAACTTCCATCTTCAGTAGTTCCCCTGTCATCAGTCAGACTGGCCCCTAATAGCAGCTCTGCCTTACACACTTGTCTGCAGTTCAGGGAGGAGATTGCATAAACCAGCAATACCTTCAGGTCCAAAGAAAGCTCCACACTGGGCACAGAAAAAGTGTTCAGGGTGCCATGTCCTGTCCAAAGCCGTCACCACTTTCTGTTCAGAAGAAAACAAAGTGCAAGTCATGTAAATGATGGCTTCAGCTTGGAGGTAAGGGGGGGCTGGGTGGGGGGAAGAACACATTAATGTTGGTACTGACAAGAGCATGCATTAAAATAGACTGTCCTTTAGAGAGCCGAGTCAATTCTCCCCCGCCTCTGGCTCATTCAGGCTTTCCCCACTGCACACTTTTTTTTACCCTAAAAGGATCTTAGGCATTGCTTCCTCCCTTATACAGGGCCCCGTCCAGCTCTCAGGACTAGCACTGGTGCCTGTTACTACAGGCTACCAATAGACAAATGCTGAGGAATCATTATTGGAATGATGGAGCGATGTGGGGTTCTGAAGGAACTTCAGCGAAGGTAAGAGGGACTAACTCCTCTTGCTAGTTTAAGAATTTGACTGGGCCAAGTTGTTTCCCTTTCAGAGCCAGGACAAAGGAAAAATAGAAGTCCCCAAACAAAATCTTCCACCCAGGACACATGGGTGGAGTTTTTGACACCCAGGCCTGCAGCACCTTGCCAGCACCCTTAATCCCCCTCCAAGGAACTCACATCAAGGATCGGCCCGTTGCAGTAGTAGCAGCGAGGGGAGAAGAGGTTGTGATAGTCCTTCTCGCAGTAGGGCTGACCATCCCGCTCAAAGAAGTTACGTGACCCGATCTCCTCCTGGCAGTGGGTGCAGACGAAGTGCTCAGGGTGCCAGGTTTTCCCCATGGCTGTAACTACCTGTTGGGAAGAAAAACTATGAAGAGCGACTCTATCTCCCTCTCCCCTAGACCACATGACAAGATACCAGCTGGAGGTCAGCAAGAATGACAAGTTCTACTACTCAAGTGAGCCCTGGACTGGGGTAGCATGAAAACTGAATTACCTATCATCTCAGGAGAGGGAGTCCCTCAAGGGCAGGGTAGAGGTCACTGGAGGAGCTTACAGCGTACCTAGCCAGTGGATAAATAGAGTACTTCAGTTTCTCCAGCATCTCCAGTCTCTTCAGCCTCACGAAACAGCCCTCCCCATTACTCCCAGCTGCAGCCCAAGACTGAGCAATGAGACAGCACCTTCAACTCACCTGCCCAGCAATAGGCTTCTTGCAGGCTCCACAGACACCTTTGGCAACCGTAGCTACACCCAGTTTGTTCAGGTCAGACTGGAGACTTCCCAGCATGGTGTCCAGCTGACTGCCAGGCTTGGAGGCTGTGGATGGAGGGGAGCTGCTCCCGGCTTTCCCCTGCGCCATGAACTGCAGGGAAGAGAAAACAAAGACTGTAAGGCGAGTGCTGCTGAGCTTACAAGATAAATGCCTGCTGTTGCTGCCAGTGGCTCCTCTGTAGAGACAGACAGGAGATTGCTAGGAGACAGCTACACTCTCTGCAGAAGCCAGTGATAGTCAGGACCAAGTACACACATGTATTCTGTCCATGCAAAGACGTGCAGAGACCCTGGGATGTGTAATAGCAGAGCTGTGAACCGAGGATTTGATTTTCCTTCACTGTCGTACAGCAGAAGTCACTAGCAGATCCCAAGCAGTGAGTACAGTGCTCTCTAAGCCTCTGCCAAAAATCTCCCTTTACCTCATCAGTTCCTGGCCAGCTGACAAAGCAGAGACGCCATCCAGAAGGCCCCTTCCCCTTGACCCCTCTCTACTTCTATGCTGTTGCTCTCAGTTGTCACTCTCTCCTCTCTGATGGAGATCCCTCTCCTCTTCCTCATCTCGCCTCCCTTTTGGCCAGAATATCTTCTCCCTTTCGGCTAAGAATATCTTCTCCCTTCCCCTCCCTCCCTCCCTTTGCACCACCTTCTGCAGATCTTTTTCCAAGTCTCCTTTGCCCCCATCAGGTGGCTCTCATCCCAAGTCTGAGCTAAGCAAGTGGAAGCAGGAAGGAAATAACTCCCTTCAAGTTGCCTGCTGTTTACCTACAGAGAGGGCAGTGCATCCACAGTAGAGTCCCAGCAGACAGGACTGCAATGGAAAGACTGCCACGTCTATTGTTGGACCGCTGGAAATGTACGGGTGGTGGGGGGAAAGGGATTAAGATACTTGTCTCAGAAACTGTTTCTGAAACACACCACCACAGCACACACGGCTTGGAAAGGCTTCCCAAGAAGGAGGGGGAGAAATGTTTTACTTAGGTTCATAACTTATAAACAAATTATATGTTCTCTTTGGCCACCAAAGCCCCCTTTTGCAGGCTGTCCTGGTTTCAGCTGGGATAGAGTTAATTTTCATTCTAGTAGCTGGTATAGTGTTATGTTTTGGATTTAGTATGAGAATAACCTTGATAACATACTGATGTTTTTAGTTGTTGCTAAGTAGTGTTTAGACTAAGTCAAGATTTTTCAGCTTCGAATGCCCAGCCAGAAAGAAGGCTGGAGGGGCACAAGAAGTTGGGAGGGGACACAGCCAGGGCAGCTGACCCAAACTGGCCACAGGGGTATTCCATACCATGTGACATCATGCCCAGTATTTAAACTGGGGGGAGTTGGCAGGGGGCTGCTCGGGAACTAACCGGGCATCAGTCAGTGAGTGGTAAGCAGCTGCATTGTGCACCACTTGTATATTCCAATTCTTTCATTATTATTGTCATTTTGTTATTGTTATCATTATTATTGTCTTCCTTTCTGTCCTATTAAACTCTCTTTATCCCAACCCACAAGCTTTACTTTTTTTCCGATTCTCTCCCCCATCCCACTGGGGGGGGGGGGGGGGGGGGTGGGGCGGGTAAGTGAGCAGCTGCATGGTGCTTAGTTGCCAGCTGGAGTTAAACCACAACACAGGCAAATTGCAGTAATGAAATACAGATTATTTTAGCTGACTTTGCACTTCAATAGCTCCTGTCAGGTTTAGAGACACCCAAAGAAGTCCCTCCCTGAGATGTTGGTCTGGAGCACGTTTTCTCTTACTAAGAGGATAGATTAAAACAGACATAAAATCTACACTTGTGAACAACCCATCAGCCTGCTGCCAGCACAGCCAGGGGAGCAGGGACACACTGAAGTGCTTCACAGCCTTGGCAGAACCTGCCCTTTCAGCCACAGGAGAAGCTCTATTCCCCGTCCTGCAGCTGGTTGTACTTCTAGTCAACCAGTTTACTCAATGACAAACGCTGGTTTCTGCTCCTTTGTATAAAAATTCTCATGATATACGTAATTTTAGCTTTTTTTACACACACTCCTCATCAGCCTTGTCTCGTGTGCAGCATGAATACCAACAGCGCCTAACACACAGCTTTTCCCCTCCTCTCTCCTCCCAGCCATCCCATGACTTGCAATCTCTCCTAGTCCAGCAGCACTGAATGTCCCCATCACACCGCAATGTCCTGAGCTTAAAACAAACGCTCCACCACACAGCAGTTATTTGCCACCAGACAGTTACAGTGAATGTCTCCAAAGCACACCACTGCAAGGATACTTCTCACAAGAGGGAGACAACAGGCCTTTGTACACAAAGCCAGAGTCCCAGGACAAAGCCAGGGCTTGCTGCACGGCACAGCAGGAGGAAAAGGGCTAGACTGTGTCAATAGCATCATACCCTCTCTCAAATCAGGGGCTTGAGGCCACCAGGCTGGGCAGGCACACATGCCACACACAAATGATAAATACTATCTGGAGAGAAACGAGATGAGATGAATTCAACATGTAGCAAGAGCACTTCACCCTTGCCTGCAGACCACATGCTCCTGCAAGCCACAGCTGACCTCCATGCAGGCACAACCACCCGTGCACGCTACAATTTCCTCGTGGCCTGGTGATCCAGTCTTCTTGACAGCTCACAGATGAGTCCACACCTAAAAGAGGTTTGTTTCCACCTCCTGCACACAATGCCTGCTGCTTACAGGGGACACTCAGCACAGCATCCACGTAAATTCATCATGCCAATGCCCTTCAAATTCCCGCCCTTCACCCATGAGATCTGCCATCACTCAAGTTCAGTTAGGAGCTCTACGAGCAGCAAACCATGCACTACAGGATACTGTCTACGTTAATGGCACTAGGAGCTCTCAGAGCAGATATAGCAGCATCTGCAGCACACACATTGACCAGAAAAGCACACCATGCTGAGGAAACAGAAAGGAGGTCCTGCCTTCTCAGGGGCGGGAGGGCCCAGGGGTGCACGAGCAGCCAGCGGATTGGCACTGTGGACCAGGGGAGGAGCAGAGGTCACCTGAAAAGTACAACAGTTCAAGATGCAGAGGTGTTTCCTTACACACTGCCCGAGAGCTGCTTGTACACATAACATAGCACACCACTGCACTGCTCATATACATTAAGACTTCCTAGCATCCTGGAGCTACAGCCCTTCCCTGACAGGAGATGCAGAACACAGCTCTTGATCATACCATGTCCTCCCCAAAATCCACTCGCACTGTGGACACCTGTCTAAACGGGCAAACACAGGAAGGACTGCTGATTTGCTCCTTCCAGTATCGAGATGTTGCCAACTTTTACTCCCCCGACTCCAAGAGCGACTGTGGCAGGGTGAGTTGCAGCCTGTGTTTCAGAGTTACCTTCTTCATCTCAGAGGGAAATACCAACTCCCTGCTGCATAAAGTGATCATCAGGACAGACAGGAACCACACACACAGCAGCAGGTTATTGCACAGACATGTACTTTGCAGTGCTAGACAGGCACAGCTGGGATTAGATACTGCCAATGAGTCCTCTCTCCTATGTAGGAGTTCAGTATCAGCCTTTACCTGAACATTACATCTATTGAGCTGTCAAGTTGGGAGCAGTAATAGGACAGGAAAACACTGCTAAAAAAACAAACCAGAAGAGAGAAGCCTGCCTGCATCTGTGGGAAGAAAGCATCATCTTCAGTTTGACAGCCAACAGAAACTGTCTTGGTACTAGGGGTCCAGGTCTGGGGAGAACAGGAATGCCTAGGATCTTCAGGAGGGGTGCCCACAACAGAAAGCTCATGGTAATCATCATCAGAAGTTTCCCACTGGAAGGGAGGCTGGGGAGCCAAGGTGAAGGAAGAGGAGGAGACTGGACTAGGAGCTGGGGTAGATGGCACATGGGAAGGCTGAGGTGGGAGTGGGAGGAGAGGTGCAGGGCCAGAGACATGAGAGGGAGCAGCGTTAGCAGGGACTGTCTTTGCAGCTTCTTTGGAAGGCTGGAGCTGGGGAGAGGCTGGAACAGAGACCGTCCTCCTTGGGGGGAGCGGGGATTCTGGAGGAAAAACCACCTAGAAAGACACGGAGGAAGAAGAAAGGTGAATAAATCCAAAGAGGAACCAACAAGCACTTCCTGCAACAGGAAGGCTGGTTGTTACCAGTATGTTTATCTAAGGGCAAAAAGCAGCAAGAAAGAGAAGGGAACTAGAAAACATGCTTCTCTCTGCAGCTCAAGGAAGAGCACCATCTTATACCCAGAACTTCCTGCACAGGTACAGTACTAGAGAAAACAAAGCACGCCTCTATGACAGGCTTCCCAGTGTGGTTTTAAAAATAATCCCCACATGGACATTTGACATGTGATAGTAGCAGACTGCAAAACAGATACCATCACCACCATCCTCAGATCCCACTCCAATTCTTAAACATCAAGAACTAGGACTTGCAAGCTGGTTCCCTTTTCAGGCCAGACAAGGGTGAATAGAAAGAGTTAGTTCTTCATTTCATGTTGCTTAGGCCACTCAGAAACTTAATCTGCACCTCCACACAACGCTATCTGAAGAGAGGGACATGCTGGAATTTCCCAGCACGTGTCCCTGCTTTCTACCTTCTCTACTTGCTGTCCACCATTGTGCTCTTCCCCCTGGGGTCTGGCAGTGATAATGACCCCCTCTGTCAGCCAGTCATCCTGGCTTTTCCGTTCTTCCTGTTCCTGTTTAGTGATGCCCAGTCTGTCCTGCAGCTCTTCAATGAGGCGATCTTGGGACTCAGTCTTGTGAAATATGGCAGGACCTAGTTTACGCCTTGGAGAGAGGTCACGATACATTGGATGCACATTCGCAGTCTCTTTTGTCCTCTTGATTAAAGATTTAATCTAAATGACAAAGGTAATAGTATCAGCAGAGAGGAGCAATGTCAGAGCAAGCCCCAAGATGCAACAGCACAAACTCAAGCCATTAGTGACAACTATGAGCACGAAGAGTGATGACATTTATTCCACAATGCCAAAATTCCTCTTGGCACAGCCCAGAACAGTGACTCAGTGCAAGGAAAAACCCCGTAAGGATAATCACAACAGCCAAAAATAACTATCTAGAAAAGGAAGGGAAAGATTAATCAGCAGGAAGCCAAGATAGGAGGTGCAGCATGACCACTCCACTGAGCATTAAAGAAACCTCAGCATCACAAGGACACAGAGAGCAACCTCTCTGTGTTTGCCCTTTACAGGCATAAGACTCTTGGTCAGAGATGTCTGGTGCACAAAAGCATACTTCCAGCACTGGAAGGAACACTAACAGCTCCAGCAGTGAGACCTAAAAAGGCTAGCAGAGCAGAGGACCTGCCATCCCAAGTCAGGAACATCCTCCAGCGGCGCAAGACAGCTCTTTTAACTTTTCAGAGGCCTCTACGGACTGAGCCTCACCCCAGTTAGGGAATAAAAGTCCATTTCACGGGGAAGTCCCTACAAACTGCCATGTTCTGTGCTGCTGACTGACATGCAGAAGAGCCCACAAGATAACACAGAGGATTTCAAAACTCCATGACATGCAGCTGTCAGTAACATTGCTCAGAGCTGCATGCTGTTAGTGTGGGTGAGTCCAGGCACACTCACACCACACACGAAATGTTAGTGCACTGTGAGAACAGTCCTAGCTAGGACTCGTCCTACTCCTACATTCATTCACTGCCTGCCTGGCCTGATGCAGATATCCTCTCAATGGGTGGTTTGGAGATGCATGGCAGATCCCATTCAGCTTTCCAAATGTTTTCAGTAGATTCTGGAGCAGCTGCAGAGCTTCTGAACTGCTCATTTTCCTGGGCTCCTCCGGCTTTGTTCATGTTAGCAGTACTTGCCTTCCTAGGAGTTCTCTCTCTGCCCTGCCTCTTCTTGACCAGATCAGGACAGCCATCTACCTTGGTTTCATGTGGTACTTCAGCTTTTAGCTCCCGTCCTTGCTCCACTACAAAGCCCAATGGGTTTTTAGTGTCTGGGAAGACATCCCACCGATCCAGGGCCACAACAGAAGGTTCATACACAGGATTTAAAACACTGTCATTCTTTGCATGTACCTCTGGCACATGTGCAGACACCTCCAGGGCCCACAGGTCATCTAAAGCTGTTTCCACATTTCTGGCCTGGGAATGAAGTGCTGAATTGTCCCCGAATGCTCCCTGCTGATCCAGCTCTTTAGGTATCTGCCCCTTCCCTCGACCATTTAAAGTGTTTGAAATCGGTACACTTGAGATTTTGGGGTCAGTTCTCTGCTCCTTCTTCTCAGTCTCTTTTGCCAAATTGTTCTCTAGGCCTTGTGCCTCCACATTAGCAGATCTACACAGAAGCTCCACACTGGAAGCTGGCACAGCCTGGAAAACATTTCTAGAAGAGTCAGGCTTTCTGCTGAGCTGAACCAGGTTTGCAGAGGTCATCTGCTCCCCACGAGTAGCAGAACCAGAAGAGACTCGTGGTGGGGGCACAGGGACCATTTGTGGCAAACAGGGCATATGTGGAAGAGAGGCAGAATGCCCTGAAGTAGGCAGAACTACAGTATTACTGCCTTCCTCAATGCAGAGGACTGCTGAGGGCGCAGATGTTGGCACTGCTGAGTCCCCACTGTGACTTGCAGAAGGGTGTTTGGAATGGGAAAGCACTGTTAAGCTGTGAGGAGTGTTGCTGGAGTCTGCATTTGCTGAACTGGGAACCGGTTCTAGGAAGGGTTCAGAAATCAGAGACATAGTGGAACTAGTCTGCAAAAAGGAGACAGAAGGAATAAGGAGAGAAAAAGACAGAGGTAAGGAGAAGAAAAAAAAGCAAAGAATTAAGCATTATAGCAATCATGACCTCCAAATCAAAGAGTCACATTGATCCAAAGCCTTACTTCCAAGAGTAAGGAAGGAAAATGAGATACCAAAGAGCAGAACCAGTACAATGGGAGATTAAGTTCTACATGCATCGAGATCCTTTTTCTATGCCCTCCTTCTAAGTGATAGCTCATGTGTATGTGTTCACCTGCAGCTGTGATGGGGGCATGCAGCGGCCACTGGGAAGCCAGCTACAAACCCAGGAATGTCTAGACTATGAGTAAAGGTCACGTTAACTTACTCATAGTCAGACATGTAAATTTTACATTTCAAAGATGGAAAAAAGGCAATCAATGAATAGAACAAAGCATGACATTTTCTTCTTGATACACTAATAAAATGCTCCGGTTGCCTGAGTTCATGGCAATGAAAACAAAGCTTCAGGGCATTCACAGCGAGAACAGATGACGTGGGCTTTGTTCTATTCACATCACTAATCTCACCTTGGATGTGACACATACTGAATCTATAGAAGTCTGTCAGTCACTCCATGCCCTTGTAAGCATTGCTTAGGTGGCTAGATTAGCCTCTTCCCCTTAGGCCAATGACTCCACATTTACATTGTAATAGAATCAGTATTAATTTTGATCCAAAATACACTCTAACAAGAGCAACTGATACAGAGTTCTCTTTAGTTCTCTTTGACTTACAGGGCCTTTTGAGAACAAAAGATCATGGGTCCTCCTTTCCCCATTTTCAGTGATTCCTGGCTGAACTCTAGGAGACAAACTGGCATTCCTTCTTTTTCTTAAAAAGGGAAAATCAGAACAGTGGCTTGGACAAGTTCACACAGCAGGACAACCTAAGATCAATGCTGAGCCCTCCCAGTTTTAAAAATGTATCCACAAAGGACTTCCAAACTCAAGATCTATCAAGACCTGCTCTGATTCTTAGTGACATTTTCCAAAGAAGCCTCAAGAAGTTAGATGCTTATGCTCTGCGGCAGCAGGGCGTGTAACTTCCTAAGCCCATGCATGGTATCTCAGTCTTTACCTACCTTTCTGGGATACTTATCATGAACAAAAGGATAAAATTAACAAGACCATGCACAAAATCTACCAGCAGATGGAAGAGACATATACCTTCAGCTGACCTAAGTTGCTAACATCCCGAAGGGTCAGGAGCTGGCACGCACACACACATTTGTGAAGTCACAACAGCAGCGCTACAGGGAGATTGCACTCAGAAAAGAGCAATAGGGGACCGCAATTCATTACAGATTGCTCCTCCCCTCGAGTAGCACAGCAAGACCCACAGTCACAGCAGATAAGAAAAGGACTAATAAGTACATTCAGCAGTCGAAATGAAGGAGCTTCCCAACATTGCCCTCCCCCTGTATTTCACCTAAGCTGGATGCACCTATAAAAGTAACCTGGTTTTATACTGTGGTTCGCACTTAGCTTCCAGATTTCCTAAAATTCAGTCAGTCATTTTCAAGGCAAGACTACCATTTCCCTTAAAAGCAAGTATTTCCAGCATATTAGAAACATACTAGCTCCAAACTAAGAGCAACGGTTAAACACTCAACAGTAATAGAACAGTTAAACACAAGCATCTAGCTATGCACTAAGCAGGCATCATATTACACAGAAATGGCAGTGGTTGAAAAAACAAGTGCATTAAGTAATCTCAGTGGCTGCTGACTGACGAGCTAGATTACCAAAATCAAATGGATTCTGTAAGCAAAAAGAATGAGCAACTCATTAAAGCAAGCAAAAGACGATAGAGTAATGTATCAGCCTGTAATAGCACCTTTTACTCTGGGTTATGAGGGAAATTAAACATTGGTGCCTCCACTCCTCCCATCCCCATCTACTGCAACTTCTACCAATTACCAATTGGTACCAATTACCAACTCCAACTAATTACACATCATTCTTAGTTTTTCTGTTCTATTTCTTGCAACCGCACATAGGTCTGGTACTTGAAAAATAGCCTTTCATCTTTTACCTTTGCAAAGACTCCACTTCTCTCCCTTACAACCCGCCACTGGTACAGACTAGAAATATATTTTCAGACAAGCTAACACCACTAGTTGGCATAAATAGAGGAGGTAAAAACAAACAAAAAAGACTGAAGGGAAAATGAAGCAACTCAGAGGACAGGAAAAAGGAAAGTAACTTTTAAAAACAGTCAATGACAATCCTAACAAAAGGTAAATGATCACAGAAACAATGTTCTTTGTGCTTCAGGAAGAATGTTTAGACACAGATGAGCTCAATGCATTGCAAAAATACTAATGGTGTGTTTAAAAAGCCCAAATCTTAAAATCTTGCTGCATTTCAGTTTGCTCTCAGAGCTCAACCAGAAACTAAGCCAGGAAGGCAGGCAGTATTACAGAAAGCAACTCGTCTCTGTCATGCAGGTTTTATTGGAGTTGCACAAAGATTCTTAGGCCTTTTCTCAAGACTCCAAAGCATTTGAACACCCACACTGCGAAATGCCCTCTCCTTGTATCTTGCAAGGAAAACCTGTGCTGGGCAAGGTCATTCTCAGTTGCCAAGAGCTCACCTAGGAGCAAAGGCTGGTGGCAGCAACCACACCTTGAGCTTGTTTTCTGAGCCCTGATAAAAGCAGCAGGGACACAAGGCCACAGCGCTCAAGCTCCCACAGCACACGGAAGGAGCAAGGAGCAGGTGGGAACTCCCTCCAGCTTCTCAACAGTGCAGTTTTTCAACCAGACCAAACAGACACTTGTGGATATTCTGCACTCTACCCTAGGACTTAATATGGAGGAAAAAAGGCAACACTAAGGTGTCAATATTTGCAATTGACTAAATACACACTACAGTAAGCCTAGCGAAAACAGTGAGTAACACCTAGATTCTCACAAAATGAAGTACATGTGCCAGAAATAGCAGACTGAATTGAATTCCAGCAAGTGCAAGGCAAGTGAAGTGACCCAGAGCGTGCACGCTCACTGCTGGGTTCTGAACTCACGCACTTGGTGAAAACTCCAGGTATTGTAATGACCTCCGTGAAACCCACAGCACACATCAAAAGCACTCACATGAATAGTGGCACAGAGAGAACAAACAGCAAAGCTGTCATTTAATGTCCTGTCTACCTCCCCTCACAAAACATTCCTCAGCTCTGGTTGCCCCACCTAAAGTCATGGTAGGAGGAAATGGAGTTCAGCACAGACAAGAAACATCAAGCATCAGCAGAATCTTCCGCATGAGGAAAAAACAGAGAGTTAGGCACTTTCTTAGGATTAGAAAGCAGACTTGCACGTGTATGTAAGAAAGGCAGACCCAACAGTGACAAAAAGAATATATTAGATATTTGCTTTCTCTGCCTCCCTCAGAACAAATTCAAGTGAATAATTCAATAAGGCTATAAGCAAAGCAGCTGAAAGTAGAAAGTAAGAAGAGAAAATATTTTTCATTTTGCTATGATTATGGGTAAATGAAGCCTTATGAAAATACGCTCCACAGTTAACCATCTAGTGCAAGAATGATAACTTACCTATATGAATAAAGAACAAGTTATCCAAGTACATACGCCAAGTGCTTCACATATCAAGATGACCATGGGCAAGTTACTCCTGAGCTTATCCTATTATGGGATTTTTATGTGCTGCTTGTGACTGAAGTAGCAGTTCTTTTCCAATACAGTAGTTTGATTTCCAAACAAGATTCTGAATAGTATTTGCCATCCTCTACCCCCACGAGAAGCTCAGACTTTAATCCCACTTTGAGGTGAATAAGAGATACTGTTTTAAGATGGAAACCTTTGAAGTCTCCAGCTGTCTGATGCAAAGGCTTCAGTGCTCACATTACATGCCTGGAAGATCCTCCTCAGGGAAAGCACATCAGGGTAAAAATACACTCCCCAAAGAGGAGGGTCATCCCACAGAACAGAAGAGTCTGGTCTCTGTCAGTAAGCAGACTGGTGTCCCATGCTCCCCTAACTTCTTGTTAAGTCGTAGCACCGCA
This sequence comes from Buteo buteo, assembly GCF_964188355.1. Taxonomy (NCBI): domain Eukaryota; kingdom Metazoa; phylum Chordata; class Aves; order Accipitriformes; family Accipitridae; genus Buteo; species Buteo buteo. The sequence continues at coordinate 40,242,051 of NC_134181.1, read as the reverse complement.
AAATAATTCACCCTGTACTGAGCAGTAACTAAGCTCATTATCTTTGGCAAACAAACTGCAGAACCAAAGGAAAAACAGACCCTAGAACTGCCCTACCCTGCCAGCGATGAGAATTTATAGCAGTCCAGAACACCTACAGCAGCACTGAGAAAGCACAAATACCACCACAGGAAGTTTCTCAGAGCAAGTCTGAGAGGTGAAGAGGGCATTCTGGAGACCAAAGTCAGTAGATGTGGCTAATGGGCAAGAGAGCCTGGGGGTGGGGAGAGACAAGATGAAGTATTAAGTTGTCATGATAGGGTACCTTAAAGTCAGAGAGAGATGCCATCAGCTCATCCAGTTCTCGTGTAGCTGAAGAAGCAGATATACGGGTCTGCTGTTGACTGGCGGTGACCCGTTGAGGGCTGCTCACCTCACCTTGGCTCACAGTGATTGCAGGGCTGACCAAAAAAAAAAAAAAAAAAAGCATTTAAGCCTGGGAGAGCACTCCTAGACTGAAAGTCCCATTGCTTCCCCAAGCAAGCACAGCATCACAAATTTCACCAGCACAACACACACAGACCCTGTCTCTCTGCCAAGTCTAACACGAGTGTGTACAGACACAATCCCTGTCCATTAAGAAATGGATGATGACCAAACATTCATTTTGTCAGACAGTGGGTATTTGTGATCAGCTATAAATCCGAGTTTGAACAATCCACCTCTTTTAACATGACTTAGGTATTTTTTCATCCAGGAGTAGATAAAAGAGCACCAGCATCTTCATGCAGCTGCTTGATTTCTGACCCTTGAGACAAAGCCCACCTACTGTCACTCCCCTGCAGCATCTGCCCCTACACTACAATCACTATTCCCACAAGAGGCTGTCCCACCCCACCCAAGCCAGCAACCAGCAGAACACTACTCACACTGGACTTGGCACAGAGCTCTCCAGCTCATCCAGCAGGCTCTCCACACTGGGACGCACATCTTCGATCCCACGTGCACCATTTCGCTTTGGCTTTTCTTTTGTAGGGGGTGCAGCCTTCCCTCCCACAGAGCTGCTGCTCTCTGGGATGACATAGTGAGGTCCAGTCACGCTGGGCAGTGATGGGCTTCTGCTGGCTTCATCTTAAGAAAGGGGAGCAGAAAAAAGCCATTCAGACCCCTAGGTCCATACATACATGTTAATCACAGGCAAGAGCAACAGATTGCCCAGAAATCTTGTGGAACATACATCTTTGAGGATATTCAGAACTTAACAGCCCAAGGGCCTGAGCAACCTCATCTAACTTTGAAACTTTAGTTACAGCCAATTTTGAAGTTGGCCTTGCTTTGAGCAGGGTGCTGCACCACAGACCTCAACAGATCCCACCCACGCTAAATGAATCTTTGATCAGGGGCTGGAGGGTTCTCCCTCAGTAAGGATGTTGGAAGGAAAAATCAGGCTACTATTTTGAGAATCAAACTATCCACTAATACCAAATGTCTTGCTATTCCTCACCTGCTGGAAAGCCACTAGCAGGATTATGTTGAACAGCATTCAGTTCCAGAAGAAGTCTGTCCAGTTCTGAGAGGTTGCTGCCCAAAGAGGAGCTGGTCATTGTGGGAGATGGTTCTGCAGACTTCTGCTTGTTCGGGAAACTAAAGATAAAAGGGAAGCGTGAAACTTCTATGTCAAGATACAGCAGAAGGATGGAGGAAAACTTACATTAGGTTCACAAAGTTTACACATGTACTGTATTCTTTTCAAGCTGATGCTTTTAGCTCTGGAGGAAGAAGATGTGTGCTTTGTGAAATGACTACAACACAGCCACTGCTTAGCCAAATCTTCAGTTATCAGTTATAAAGAAATAGCACTGATGGACAGGGCCTCAGATTTTAGGACTGTGTGCTGCACAGACCTGTAGGAAAGAGTTAACCGTATGCAGATCCAAGACACACAGAACAGCAGCAGAACCATTAGCTCACATACAGGAAAATGACTTGTTTCTGCTGACATCACACCAAGCAGCAAAAACCTTCCCCCTGAAGCAAGGGAATGCAGGGCTAGCACAGACTGGAGAAAGAGGCAAAGTATTAACAAAAAGCTATCAACAAGAAGTCAAAAGCAGCAGGTTATGTGGTAGCCTCTTGCAGTACTCAAGGTCTCTTTTCAAGTCCTCAAACCTTTAATTTGGGGAACTCTAATCAATTTACAAGAAAGTAATTTGAAACTATTTTCTACTGTGTTAAATATACAAGCCTTAAAAGAAGTTTACCTGTGCACAAGTGTGTATAAAACACCGGATGTAATTATTGCTTATCCTATATGGGCGATCCCATTTACCACACACAACTGCAAACTATTTCATCAAAGCAAAACTTAGCACCAATGCAGTGATTTTTCTAGTAATTACACTGTAATAACAGTCTTCCCATCATCAATGGCAGGGAAATTATTTTCTCCTAGTTTTACAATTGAAGAAATAACTTCTAATGCTCTAGAGATTCTTATTTTATCAAAAAAATACTTTCCAAATCCAAAGTGGGAACTTCTGTCTTGTGCACGCTACCACTTTATGCTCAGAAAGTTAATATGTAACAGGCTTCAAGACTCTGACACCTGTAACACCAGTGACAATTATGAAATTCTGTAAGGGCAGTTATTATCTTTCTCTTCAGACTTAAAAAAAAAAAAAAAAAAATCCACAAACACAATCTGTGGAGGGCATACTTCATCCCAACCCAAGCACACAAGGTACAATTCACACCAGAACCAAGCCCTGCCAGACCCTTGTACAGGAGGACTTATGGCTGCAATTACCTCCATTTCGTAGTAATTGCATGCGGCCATCTGAAAAAATTGCAATTACTACTTCCATTGGGCCATCTCCGAATATGCCTGCCTCCACCCAGTATTAGTTCTGGTTGAAAGCAACTTCCTGCTTAGCAGAAAGAGCCAAGCATGCTTAGAACACAACACCAGAGAAACACCAGTCTCCACACTGTAAAAAGGTACCCAGGACAGAGTACACCGTAGCGGGCCATCAGAGATGAAGTTCTGGCAGCCTCTTCCTCACTCATCCCCATGTTGGCAGAAAGGTCTGTCCTACCATACAGGCTACTCCTCCAACCTCTCAGTGTAAGAGCAGCTGCCTTTGCAAGTATAAGCTAGTTACCTATCTATCATCTACCGAGATGAACGTTTTAAGAAGTTCGAATTTACCTGAAAATTCAAGTCATTGCACATCCTGCTGGGCTACTGGTAACTGAGTTCCCCAGGATAACTGACCCAAAGGCCACCCACCTCCTAAAGAACTTTTGTGCTGCTTAACAGAGGGATTGATTTGTCACTTGTCTCTGGATCATATCCTCCACAACACAATCCAGATCCTGTTCTGTCTGATGGATCCTTAACCTCTTCTGCAGCTGAGCAAACCAAAGGGCCAGATCAATGTTCGAAATGAGTGTGAAAGTTACAGTGGCCTCTTACAAGAGAGGTAATTAAAACCCACACAAGGCAACATAACAGATACAGGGAGCAGTGTTTGTTTCCACTTACAGAAGGCAGCTTGAGCCACAGCAGGCTCAAGTTTTAAGTCAGGCTTATCTCTTAACAGGGACAAGATACCTGTAGACGTGTTCCTCTTCACTGGCACGTGGAGAAGGAGAGCTGAGCCCGTCTCTAGGAATGGAGGCACTGGAGCTTTTGGCACTAGAGCTGTATATAGGAGACTGGGACTGAGGCTGTGGAAATGAGATTTGCATTGGAAACAGAAAATACAAAGCAAATATGTACACTACTGCATTGCAATCCCACACATGGATAGGGCAGAACAAAGGCCAGCAGAAAAAAAAAAAAAAAAAATCTGCTATATAGCCAAGCCACCCTCTATCAGATGAACTACACCAGGAACAACTGTTCCCCACTTGCTTCAGGTTTGCCTATGAGTCGCAGATCTGTGCTGGAAACTCCCAGTCTGCTTTCCACAAGCTACAAAATAGATGACTAACACTAATCTCATCACACTACCGTTTTGTCAGAATAATGACGATGGGTTTCAAATTATTTTTTGCCATTTTCTCCAACCAGTTCTATTAAAAACCCACACCTCCCCTCATTTCCCCACTCTGTCTGTAGTCAAACTCATCCTCACTTCTTGCTATTCCCTCCTCTCATCTACTTCCTTGAGAGATACTGCACCAACAAAACCAGCATGCACCCTCCCCAATCTGCACACATTCACTTACTTGCTGGTGGACGTATCTGGATACGTTGGGTTGCCACTGGTCTAAGGGGTCAATCACAGTGCCATTCAGGGCCTCATTGGAAGGTGGTGGGGGCACTGGAGGTGGCACAGCAATCTCCTGGTATGTGTGGTTTCCAGTTGGATAGGAGTAAGGCGTCTCCTCTGTTAGAAACACCGGTCGTTTGGAGATATGTGAGGTGGTGGATTCCAGGTCTGCCAGTAAGGCGTCTGCAGGAAAGCAAAAAAAAAAAAAAAAAAAAAAAAGAAAAAACCCAAAATGGTAAAATCCCGGACTACTGCTTTTTCATCTCATTCAGGATATCTGTGTCAGAAGGTCTTTGGGAAGACTTTTCATTTATGGTGATCTACTAAATACCCTGAAAAACGTTACTGCAGCCCAGGGCTGAATGGGTTAATCAAACTTCTGGTACAAAGAAAACACCAAGAGGTAAAAAAGCAGCCAGAAAAACTGTTGTCAGTCTCAGATTTTTGACTTAACTAGAAAACTGCCTAACAACAGGGACCCATAGCCTCACTGCACCCTGCAGAAGAGCAACCCAGGAGATCCAACTCAGAACAGGATATTGACAAAGACTAATTACAGGCCCCACATCATCACAGAGTCATTTACTGTGGCCGCAGGCACTGCTTTCTGCAGGAAACAAGATCTCGGGAGGGGTTTTCTCCAGAGTATAAGGTAGTGGAAGAAGCATGAAACTTTCAAATTAGTCCATCGGTGCAGCAGGAGTATGTTTTTCAGTTTTGTTAACAAAAATCCCCCCCTCAGTACATCACACAAACAGTTAACTAGTTTCCAGAGGCTGCCAGGTAAACGGCCATTTCTTGTCCTGGAAACAATTCTCAACTTGCTGGGTGGAGACTGCTCACAAATTCCTGAAGAGAAGAAAAACTTCCCCCAGCTAGAAACACCATCACTCATGCCAGGCTGAGGAACCCACGTCACACATTTAGCACCTCTCATATCTTAAAGCAGGAAAAAAATGCTCTCCCTTAGAGACAGGGCATGAAAAGGCTTTCCCACCATTCTCCCTGCAAACTACCCTCTGTCCATTCTCAACCCTGCACTCCTCTGCAGTGACTCACAGGCAAATCCCGACTTGTTGGACCTTCTGTCCTGTGAACCCACCCTGCGGAGCCCACTGCAGTCCCTGGTGAGGGAAACTCCAGCAGGCGACTGCAGGTCTGCACTGTACTCACTTTCTAAAGAAAGCCTCGCTGGCCGGGTGCCCAGCTTTCCACTGGGGCAGCAAGCTCTAGTGCACACCTCTTTAAGGCTATTAGAGAGGAACTGGTTCACTAGGGACATCAGCACTCTCCATTACAAGAGCATCAGGACATACCTGGCAGGTCCCTTTGGAGATGTGGAATTCAGCCAGACAAGAGTAACGCAACTTCAGCAGAATTAGAGAGGAGGCTCTCAGAAAGCCCCTGGATCTCCCTCCCCTCTGTGCAGACCCAACTGTCTTCAGGCAGTTTCAGCAGGATTTGTCTTTCTCCTCCTGCACATAGCAGGTACTTGATACCCAGGTTTGGGGTGTGGGGGCTCAGCGTGAGCATAGCCCTCCTGCAGTATCCTCCACCAGGGTCACAAGGAGCTGAAGTTATCAGGTGGCACCAGAATAGGAACTGAGCAACTGTTCGCCCTAATGGCTGCCTACCGGCACCTGCCAGCTCAAAGCCACTTCCTGAGCAGAGCAGACCACATCAGCCAATGCACTTAGCAACGCTTCAAGAAAATATATTAAAGGGTCAAATGGAGGACAGTATTATCGCATTACAAGACGAAGAAGGTGCTGCTTTTATATTCACACTCTTCCACGAACCAAAGCATCACGAAAGGAAAAAAAAAAAAGCAGTCCTGCCCTCAGAGAACAGAATACAGCCATTAGCATATTAAACACTGCATTAAATTAACTCTATACACCTTTCATTTAGTCAAAAAGATGCTCCAAATCATTTAAGCCACAGGCATTTTCCTAGAGGGGCCAAAATACCACAGCAGCAGATTATCCGAAGGGATACAAGCTTTCTGCAGCTGGGGAAAAATGAACTTAATCTTCTTTTTAAGCAAAAGAACAGCTGGTGGATTCCAGAGCGAAAGGCACATACCTCAAGGGAACTGCTGAAGAGCTACAATTCCTCCAACCAGGCAAGTCCTATGACTGGAGGTTTCGTGCACACAACCTCCAAGAGAAGTGCTATCCGAGAAGGTGTGGTTTTTGCTTCTCCCCACCAATGACAAAGGCAAATCAAACTCCACCAGGAAGTGAAAATCCCACGAGGGTGTTGGGCTCCTCCAGCCCTGCAGAGGGGACCCAAACCATTTTTCCACCCTCCACCCCCAGCCCTCACTGCAGGACAGGCAGCTGTAACCATCTCGCCACAAAATTCACCTCCTCGGCTCAGCACTCTGCTGAATGAACCATCGGACAGAAACCCACTGCTTTTTACTAACGGCACAGAAGTGAGTTCGGGTAGATGTACTGGTTTACAAGTCTGCAGAAGAAGAGGGGTCTGGAAATACCAGGAGCACTCTGCCCCCAGGTTGTGAAGGAGTTAAGAAGACATTACAGTTTAATGATTAACTTCCCCCCTACCCTCCCCCTTCCTGACTTGAGCAAACAAGGCAGAGCAGAGGAACGGGAAGCGGAGGGAGGAGAAAAGGCTGGGGAGGAATCACTCGGTTGCTCAAACTGCACTTCAACTTTACAACTGATACCGAAGCAGCTGCGCAAAGGCAGCACCCCACCCGGCGGGACACGAAAGGGAGCAAGCCAGGAGCGGGACAGGCGCTCACACGCTGTTGTACGGGGGGCAAAGGACCCCTCCTTGTGCTTGCTCACCCCCATGTTCTGCAAACCCAGGGTGCACCCTTCCTCATGCCCCAGTCGCTGCCTCCAAGCTCACAGCCACAACAGAGGGAAGGTCTTCCCCATTTGCATCCATCCCCTTCGCTGCTTCCAGCCGCACAAACTGTTCTCCAATCCAATCCCATCAGCAACCACAGTTCCTTGAAGTTTTGCTGGACCCGTTCAAAGTGTCCGACAAGGGCTGCAGAACTGCCCCGAGGAGGGCAGGGCGAGAGCAGTGGTGGCACAGTGCCCACTCAAGTCCACCCCACCTTGCAGGTCTTCACCCTGCCAGAGGGACATGGCTCTGCAACCCGCGGGCACGGGCTGCAAAGCATTCCCTTGAAGGTCAACCTAAAGAGTTTTGCAGTCCAGAGACCAACTCGAGGCAATTATTCAAAACCCAACCAAGGGGATTAACATTTTGTTTTCCACGCAACACCTCATCCCAAGAGGTCCCAAAGCCCTGTGCCTCCTTTAGCATTTGTGCAACTTTTTAACACTACCAGATGACAACGTGAGATAAGAGATGGGATGAAAAGAAGGGAGATGTATTAATGCAAAAAAGGTGCATCGCTCTTTCTTTCGCAGAAGGGACCAGACAGCTGTAACCTGATGAACTGCAACAAAGATGCTGCGCCTTGTGCAGCACTACATGTCACACTACAGGATTGAGTTCACTGCGGTGACTGCTCCTTAAATAGACTATTAAATACTTAAATAGAAATATTAAAGGTTCGATCGATTTATTGGGTAATGAAGTGTTCCTTCCCAAGGCAACTCCTGAGGGACAGTGCTGCAGGAGGTGTAAATCAGCCAGTTAGTCTCTCCCAAGCCGTAGGAAGCAGTTGACTGCATCATCCTAACGCACTGACGCAGACCAGTTCACACAACCACCAGCCATCGGAGGGCACCACTACATCCTTACATGGACAGAAAGATGAAACCCGACAGCAATGGCTAACTTGGCAGTAACTTCACCTCACTTGTTCATCCCCGCAGAGCCGGGAACCTGTCCCTATTTTAGGCACACAGAAACTTTCTGCCGGTGCCATGTGTGCTGCACCTCCCCATGGAGACGTGCATCTTCACACCAGCACACGCTGCAGCATCTTGGGCACTATCGCCCAGTACTCTGGGAACAACCATGCACACTGACTTCACTAGTTTTACCACTGCTCCAAATACTCTGGAAAATACTACAGACACAGCTCTAGGAGGCAGAATCTCCTCAGGTTAAAAGACCAGAGATTCATTTATCTCTAGAGGATAGATGTAACCATTTTGTAGCAATAAAATAACACAGACAGGGTTATACTAGATCTTCAAGCCATTGCTCCTCTACAGGATCACCGCTTCTTCCACTCTCGCCTCTACAAGAAGCTACTAACACAACCCACAGACAAAATGTCAACTCACAGACATGTGGACAGAGTGGAACCACACAGTCCAGTTTCCCAAGACTCAGCAGGGCTCAGCCTACCCACAGGCACGGGCTGTGCATACAGAAATTTGTATTTTCTACTCTATTAACAGTGCACTGCTCAGTGGGGTGTGGAAGACTGAGGGATACTTGCTAAGACACCACCAACCCATACGCTGCTGCTTGTCATCACTATGCTGTTGCAGTCACACAGCTGATAAAACCCTAACTCACTGTCTGCTGTAGCACAGTGCATCCCAACGTGTGCATGGCTGGGTACTCCACAGGCTCTGATAACTTGGCCAAGCACCTGGTAAAGTTGTATGCAAACATGAGACAGAGGCACAGAAGGACAGAGTCCTTCTCCCTCCACTGGGCAACACAAAAATTACATGCTCAATTGAAACCACATTCAGGACTGAGGGCTACTCAAACCACATCCTCCCCAGTATGGGAGGACATTTGTGTTCCCATTCAAGTGTTTTTTCTACACAGATTTTCCTGTGGAGGAGGGACAGTTAAAGAATCATATCATGTTTGATACCTTTACTGCTATAAAGCACTCCAAGACATCTGGAGATCCAGGTGCATTAGTTTGTCCCTCTCTCCCTTCCCTTCCTTTTGCCAAAAATCATTATTAATTATGAGGTCCTTGGGATCCTGGTCTTCAAATCCCACACACAGCTCTGCATATATATGAGTGGGCCTTAATACCAACTGCATTGCTTCAAGGTAGTTCCTAGCATCTGCCAAAGCTCTGCTAGTCATTTAGGCAGCTTGGGACAAGAACTCTCAAGCTGATGTCCAATGCAGTGAACCGCTCAGAAAAAAATCCCTTTTACCAAGAAAATCAGCAAGATGAAAGAGCAGGACAATACCTTAGGTTAAGTCCCATTTACCATTTCAAGCTGTGCTGAAAAGAACAATCATCTCCCAAGTTATATACTGCACATTCCTGCGCTATCTCCCTGGCCCACACCTCCATCAGGCCAAGGAACAGCTCACGCATTCCAGGGGCTCTGACACGGGCTCCTTCACCATCGCTGCGTGTCAGCACTCGCTGTCCTGCAAATGCAGTATCCTCCAGCAGAAACAGCCTCATGTGCAGCTGCAGGGGCACATTCTTCAGCTTCCCACATCCCAGGTTTGTCTGATAAAGAGCAGTAACACCAGCCTAGGGATCACAACAGAGTTCTGAGGTACAGAACAGGAACGGATAACACGGAAGCCCCTTTGTACTGATGCACACAACACACACACACACACCCCACAGGTATAAATCTGAGCCGCACTCAGCCCTCTTAAATAAAGTGAAGTTATTAAAAAGAAAAAAAGAAGATATTTACAAGTATCTTCCCATGCATATCAAAACATACTTGGTTCACTCCCCTCTTCCTGTGCCTTCTGTGCATTTCAGAAATGCTCCTGGATTAAGGTGGCACAGTGAAGCAGAACACATCAGGAACTAGTTCTGGAAAAAACTATGTGACAAGGCATCAACAAATCTGCATTTGCCAACTGGCATCAAGCAGCTTTTTAATGCTAATTTTTTCTCAAGCAGGAAATAGTTTTCCACTATTCATAAGCAATCTAGGATTTTATTTATTTATTTTAAAGTGAGGCAATTTAGAGAAATCTAAATTTGCTTTCCTCTTTTAAGGAGAAGCCTTCTACTACTGAGTGTCCAGCATAACACCAGCCTGTGCGAGGGCTAGAGAGATACAGCATACCCAGTCAGCTCAAAGATGACAGCATTAGTGCCAGAAGAGAGAAAACTACCTCAGATTTCCATATGCAGTTCACCTCTCTCAACAACTGAGGATGAGCTATTAAGCCATGCTGACACAGCAAATCAGAGGATTATCAATATAGTAAGTAGATCAAAAGGATGATGGTCAAATTTTCTTCTACATCTCTTCTACTGCTGGGGAGGAAATGGAAGCATAACTGAGGCAAGATACTTCAAATGCCTCAGATATCAGCCTTTCATTTTCAACAGCTGAAAGCCACATCTGTGCATCCATCAAACCGCACGGTGCCTGTAGCTCTGCTTCTTGCATGGGACATCTGGAAAGTGAGTGACACTGGAGACAGGATTCTTCATCCGACCGCCACACAGAGCAAACACCACAGAGTCCCGTCTCCCCCAGCATCTCTACTGCCACATGTCCCTGACAGCCCAGACACAGCACACTGGGTAATCAGGATGAGATGTCTGAGCACAAACTACAGTATTTCCTCTAATGCAGCTACAGAGAACACGTGTCTGTACCTCCTCCGTTCTTCCCCATGTCCCTGTTTACCCAAATAACTAGAAATGCTACAGGTTTTCCTGGCTTAGGCAGCAGAAGATTCCCAGATGATTGGCAAATAGAAATAAAAAGCAAGACAGCCATAAGGGCAGGTCTAAATGAGGACACAGACTTTACATGGTAATCATGTCTCCCTCGGTGGAAGACAAGTTGCAGACCCCTCATTTGCAGAATGTCACACCATTCTCCAGCCCTTTTTTCTTAATACCTGTAAGATGCTGAATTCAAATCCTTGGGTTTTGCGGTCCCCTAAAAGAACAAGGGGAAATACATCTCCAGAACTGAACCCTGAGCTCGCAGACTCATCTGAGCAGCCTCTTTGCAAAATCCCTGAATCCAAACTTTAAAAATCTCATTAGGTTCAAGTAAGTCTTCTCTCTCTCCCACCTCCAGGAGCAAACACAACTTCAGCTCACATATAGGGAGACAGCTTGGGGCTGTAACCCAATCCCTGGCAAGACAGTTTTACATTGTGAGTAACTGCAGAGGAATGGGGAGCTTGGGTATATTTATCCTATTAAATAGCCTTTCAAAAGAAACATTTGCAATGCTCTAGAAGAGCTGCATCAAAAAGACTTGTTGGAGCCTTGCTATAGGGCTTCTCACTGCCCTCGAGTTTGAGCCTGGAAGCCATGGGGAGCCCCAAAGAGCTACACTGATGACAGGAATTCCCTCTTTTACAGTGGTTTTGACTTTTCTCAGCAAAATGGAAGGGCATTATCACAGATAGGAAAACCATGAACAAACAGGTGAATGCAGGCATTGACTTCCAGGTAAAAGAAATGTAATAACAAGTTCTTAAGGCATTATATTCTAATCAATGACTTTAAATGCAAGAAGATCTGAGACTACAAAAGCAATAAAACACGAAGACTACATTCAAAATGAGACTTTAAAAATTCAAAGTGTAACTAGATGCTTTTAAAATCCTGAAGTTCTCTGGTTCGTATATATAGAAAGCATGTAAAATAGCTTAGCTTACTTTCTAAAACATTTTGAGAAGGAGACTTTTAAAAGTTTTCCAAAATTTAATCAATATGGTGAGAAGGTGGTTAGAATACAGGACACATAACAGCTCTCAGCTCTCTTGTGAAGCTGGGACAAATTGTTATTTAAGGTACAAAAAAAAATTAAAGATACAAAAGTTAAGTCATAAGACCTAACAACTGCTGGAGTACCAGTACGGAGCAGCCACTGCCATTTTTACTTCACGTTGCCTAGACCTGCCTAAAGGAAGTTCAGATGACACGGTCAAAAAAATCACTCAGCTAATTTCTTTAATGTATTCCAGTGACTGATGTTTATTCAAAGCCTTGTGCTTTCTCATTATCAAGGTATTGGTGCAAGTCATGCCTTGTGTCACTGCTTAATAAAAAGAAGTGTCCAGACTAGTATCAATACATGGTATGGTGAAGTCTGATAGAAGACAATATCCATTAAACCCTTGAAGCTTCTCTGTTCTTTGAAACCAATACTGCCCCTTAGAATAAGCAAGACTATGCATTTGTGACACTGATTTACAAAGTTGTGTAAAAGCTGAACAGCAAAGGTAACCATCTAGTAGTTGTTATGCCTAGCTACACCAGGCTGCAGAGAAAAACTGAACAAGAATTCATCCCATGACAGACAGAACTGCTTTCAAAATCACATGATGGCAGTCACCATGAATCTTATCTGCCAAACATCAAATACGACAGCCAAACCAGTTAGCTTTCCCCAGTACAGCAGCCCACGCACCCAGCTCTCACCGCTATCAGCAAATGCCTAAACAAAGACAAGACACTGCACTGCGAGATGTGGTCTCTACGATCAGCTGCAGCAATAACTGTGGCTTCCTGTCCCAACCACTGAGACCCAAGCTGGAGACTTTATTCTAGAGCTTGTGGCCAACTAACTGGTCACAACTAACATGCACTACTAACACCCCAAGCATGAGGCTGTGAAAGTGTGTGCAAGTATAGCCTGTTTAAAGCAATTTCAGTAACTGTTTATCAGTAACTACTCACTGCATGTTTGGGGATGAAATGCAAACCCTCTGAGTGCTCTGGGTGTAGTTTCAGCACAGCCGACACCACCATACTCTGCCAGTGTAAGGGAAGGGCCCAGAAAATCCCCCTTCCTCCAGCATGCAAACCCACACTGTTCTTGGAACTCACCCTGCTGATCACCAGATGCTTTCTGAACTAATTCAACTTACTAATCCAGAAAAGTTTGCTGGGTTGTTGGCTTGGTTTTTTTAGATAAATTCATTACATTTCTTGGAAGCATAGCTCCAGCCACTCTATGAACTAAGCAGCTTTTAGAAAATGTTTTAGAGACCAAGGCCAGAATTTAGCCCTTGTCTAACTAAGTGAATAAGACTTCTGCTTTAAATAGGAAATACTGTATTTCACCTCAAAAACTCAGACCAGGACACAAACTGTAAAATCCAGACCCATCCTGCCATTAGTTGAAAGTGATCACCCATCCTCCTGTCTGATTCCCATAACTAATCTGCATCTCAGATGCAGACCAGAAAAACTGCAGCCTGAAAAGGGAGTAATGAGCAGATAGCACAAACTGAAATGCTCTTAAATTCTGAAGACATCCCTCACCACTACCAGCCACTTCCACCTGAGCCTACACTGACATTTTATTTTGGCTTTGCAGCCCCAGAATTTTGATATGGCTCAATCAGTAGGGCTGCATACTTCATGTACCTACTGCTGCTATTTCATTTGTGCCACCAAGCTTAAGAGTTAGTTAGCTTTTGACAGAGACTACTCTTGACCATAAAACTTTGAAGATGAGCCAACTTTGTATTCTATAAACACCCAACAGAAGCTATCATGTGAGCTCAGACCTTCCACTGGATCCCTCTGAGGGGCAAGAGGGCTATTTGTACGTGTGCTGGAAAACCATAAAGGTCACTGCATCCTTCCTGGAATTGGCCACACCACTTCCTTTCAAATTAACACAAGCATTTCACTGAAACTCAGACCTGCCCTGTAACCTCAGCAATGGTGTATTTGTCAGAATGGTGAAGGTGCTAGAGCGCCAGCATCACAAGGGGTCAGCTAGTTCCTGTGTAACGCAGCAGCAAGGCTTTCAAGGGCACAGAGAGACTCTGTAGGAAACCAGCTGACCAGTTTGCAGCATGACACCAGCAGTCCATGGGAATCACACTCCCATTCCTTGAGCGAGAACCTCAGATCCACCTCTTGTCATCTTTGATGCAACAGGCTGGGAAATCCTTTGACTGCTGGCTCCATTCACATCACAGAGTTGGCAGGAAGGTAAACTAATCTTAACCAGACCCAGAGGGCATGGGATCATCAACACAGCATGCAAACTGAGAGACACTGCAACTGCCTCGAAGGTCTGAGTCAGCACAGTTTCCTGGATAGAACGACACAAATCCACAGCACTCCCTGGCCTACAGTCCAAGCTGTGTGAAGGAACCACAGAAGATTTTCCTGTAGGACCAGAATTTTTCCACTTAGCTCTTGAACACTAAATTAGACCCCAGCTCAAACTGGCTGAGAGAAATGAACCACCACCTACAAAAGAGAAATGCACAGGCCTTCTGCCTTCCTCCAACTTCCTTAGAAAAACTTTCAACCCCTTACCACTACCTCAGAACAGTTCATTAGATGGCTGAAATAACGGAATTCAAGTCTCACAAGGCACATAACTGCTTACATGGTCAAAGAGAAATATTCGTCAATATGTTACAGGTTTGTTGAGTATCCTCACACTGGAAGTGATTTGTGATTTAAGTACCATCTCCTTTCAGGAGGGATGTACCTAATGCTCCAGAAAAAAACAGTAAGGTTACCACACTAATATCCAAAGAAAATATAGTTTGAATATGGTATTTTTTGTTTTCAGCCAAAAAGCTGCTGAATCAAGTGTAGCCTTTTCAAGGTCTTCAAATTAACCTAAGCTGTCTGCTCCACTGCCATGGCTATCACATTCGAGAGCTGTCAACAGAAACATCAGGAAGAACAAACTCTTACTGGCACTGAAGATCGAAGGACAGCATAGAGCAAAGCAAGGCCATACAAATCCAGCTTAAGCTGGATGTTGTGTTCTTCACGTATTGCCTCCAAGAAGAGTACTTGAACTTACTAGCAGCACTGTGACATCTCTGGTTTCAGAGCCTGCTCCCTCCCAAAGGTGTGTCCTTCCATTTATTTCTCATTTCCAGAAAGCGCTGGGGAGGCAGGGAGGGAAGGGTTATTTCCTGTCATATACAGCATCCTCTTTTTTTTTTTTATAGCACAGCTTTCTCCACACTTGAAGTGAAGAGGCATCTTATATTACTTCCCTCTGTTTACAGTCCCGAGCAGCAAACAGCTCATGCCAGGACAAAACAAACACCCTATGCTAAGACCTGCTGCCTTAAACTGAATTCATGGTCCAGCTTACTAAACAAATAAATGTTTTCAGTTTCACAGCTACCATAAGCTTCTGAGAATGCCAGATCCCCAGGTACACAAGCCTTGAATGCCTCTGTATAGCAATTCACAGACAGATGAACCCACAGTTGTATGAAGCTAAAAGAGAAAGGAATCACACAGGGAGTTATTTTCTATCTAGATTCACTGTACTCTCAAACCAAGTTCTGAACAACAGGAAACAATTACCAAAGATGGATAAACTTAGTCAAAAAATTCTTCCACTGCTCGATGAACAATCTTCAGAAGAGTCAGGAAAAGTTTGTGAAGGGTTTGCAAGTCATAGCTCCAGCACACCCTGTGACACAGCGTATGCAAAAGCAGCAGGCTGAGCTAATCTCAACCCTTGTACAATGTTTAAGAGCACAAAAACAGGTTCTGGTTTACTGGACAGAGAAGTTGGAGATTGCAGAAGAAAAGTTTGTGATATGTGAAATGCTTCACACAGACTTAAACAGCCAACTCATGACCCTCCAGTGATTCAGACCACCATGATTTAAGTACTACTGTTCTCAGACAATTGTCCCACCCACAAGTTACAGTACTGATAACAGAAGTGGAAGTCATTTTCAGGCACATTTTTCAGTCACAGCAGTCGACAGCTCCACACCCTAACCCTCAACCTCCATGTACTCCATTTTATATCGATGTAACAGGTTGTGACCTGCAGCAACTATAGGCAGTAAAGTCTGTAGCCACCGCACCTGAATTCCAATGAGGATCACGAATCAGAATCCTCACCTTAACATTCACACCCCCTTGGTAGCACAAAAAATCGTCTAACTTTCAGAAATGGAGAAATGATATGCAGTCCTGAACAGCCAAACATAACATGGCAAGTCCACATTATATCAGAATAGAAAGCAAGTCTCACTCTCAGGCCTGTACTAAAAATACTTAAGTTGGAATTTCTCAGTCTGAATCTGCAGCCTGCTATGAGCTCCACCTGCTACCAAGTCTTTTGTCAGAATCCTCTCCTTTTGGAAGCAAATAGAATGTTGTTCCTACGGGCAGTTATAGTTAGCCCTGTGAAAGATTATGAGGAACAACGATCCACAAAAATTAGAGTCTTCATTTCACTCCCTGTGTGTCAACTGCCAAATTGGAAACAGCTTTGGTCTCCAAGGAGGGTAAGTACTGCCTCTGACCATCCTCTCCTAGAGTGGCTCTTCTTGTGCAAGATCTATTTCTGATCTCTGCCTGACAGCAAATAGATCTTCAGTCATTTCCAGGAAGTCCCAGACAAAGGAATTAGCAAATGGCCAATGTTGACCTAACTGTCTCTGGGAGGGAGGCGAGTTGACTCTGACAAAAGTAAGGGACATTAGCTCTGTTCAAACACAGCAACTCTCAAACTGAACAAGAGTCAAGTGGCATTCTGGCTGAGTTTGGTGGAAGGAACAGACTGGAGTGAGTGTAAACGTTTTACACAAGCAACTAAGCAGTTAATACTGTCTCAGTACTGACCTGGGCTGGATTTCAGCCAATATCCTAGATGGAAAAAAAAATTAAAAATAAAAATTTTAGTCACCAATACACTAACCTTTTTAGTCCTCTGCCTATCCTTACATGCACGAAATAGTAAGTTAACCCTCCTCATGCATGTCAAAGAATTTTTATTTGCTGCTGGCTTCCCTCAGAAAGTTCACAGAAACTAGGATCAACATTCAAAAAAGTCCAACAAGATCCCCTCTCCTCTGCCAAAACAAAACAAAAATATTCATGAAAACCAAACAAGCAGCCACTGAACTGACCCCTCTGGGACAATTTCCCAGGGCCAAGGCCTCTGATCAAAATACCAACTCCTTTGTATTCCTACAGGAAGAGGGGCTCAGCCAAGCCAGCTATCTGAAGAACCAGACCCTTCCTGCTACATCAGCACGCAGCTACTCCGCAAGTGCTAGGTCAACACACAGCGTGCACTGCCATTTTACAAACATCTAACAAATCTAGTACAAAGGAGACCTCCATTAAACAGAGCAAAGAGTCCAAGGATGGGTATAGAAACAGCAGGAAACAAGACACTACAGATTTTAAACTACAGCTCTGGTAAAGAGAATAAACAAAAGTCCAGGGCTCGAGGTAGTTCTAGTCCCTTGGCTGATCAGTCAGGCAAACATTCATGGAACTAGTGCCAGTGGGCAGTAAGAGCATCACAGTGCTGGGAAATTTATCATGCCTTACAATTTTGCTACAGCGGACGCCACTCCAAACCCGTGCTGCTCTCTCCAAGTCATGTACGTAAGGTTGATGCCATATAATTAGTATCTTGCCAAAAGTCAGTCTGCCCTCCTTGTGCAATGAAAGGAAAGACTCCTTCTACCTATTATTCTTCTTCCTTAGCAGCATGTAGAGCTGCTGGGAAAGAAAGTCATCTGTCTGCTCCAGCAGACTAGCCTTCTTCCTCCAGCACGGAAGTACACTCTTTAGAGACCTGAACTGGGCAATCTGTTCTCATGCCTTTCTGGAAAAGGCAGGCAGAGAACAGTAACAACTATAAGGACAGTAGACCAGAGTGGAAAATACTGCCATCATTTGCGTGCCAGACACTGCTCAGCCCTGGACTACAGGACTTAGAGAAAAACTGCCAAATGCAGAGGTGTGTGGCATCCAGCTACTACCAAGCAACCCTCTACATGCCCACTGAAATGAGGGTAAGACAAGGGCATTTTTTAGGCCCTGGGTGGACTGTATTTGGTTGAGATTTGCATAACTGTAGGCAGTTGGGTCTGACTTGAACTGAAAATTGTCATAAACAGCATTGAGGTTACAACACATGCTAATCCAGTACTGGATAACTCCTCTGAGCAGCCTTTAAGCAGTAGCTTAGTGCCATAAGCAGTGGCAAATCAGAACAGGGTAAACGCACAGCAGTGGTTTCCAAATCTTTGGGCAACAGCAAGTCTCATTTACTTGTGCTCCAGAGCCCTCAGGTGGAAATGACAAGTGTGTAAGTTTGACCACTTAAGAGGACACCTTACAACAGCTGTAGAGCACTTACTACATGGAGATGGTAATTTGGTAACTGCTGATTCTAACTCATCTAAGGGAAACATGTTACATCAGGGTTTACACAGGAACAGAGCACAGAAGTTTCACTGGACAGTGAGCACCCTGGAGTGAAGGATACAGTTTCACAAGATGCAGAAAGGCGAATTAACAGTTCATCACTGCCAAAAATGGAGAGGTTTTACTCCGTCTTCCAGACATGTGCTGCTGCCACTTACTTGTGTTGGCTCTGGCTCTTACAAGACCCCTCTGTGAACCAGTTCAACAGAATATACACCCAGCCAAAAAAATTGACTGTTTTCTTTGGGGTTAGAAAAGAGGGATGAGCACAGCAGTCAGCAAGAAGGAAGGGGTCTGTCCAAACAGCCAGACAAGGAAGCAGAAAAGGGGTAAGAATGAGTGAAAGTAAAACCATCCCCCCTTTCAGCAGCAGCAAGCCATTATATTGGCTCCACTGCCAGCAGGACCACCACCTCAGATACCCCAGCATCTCACCTTTGCCACACAGATAACCATAGTCAATAATAAGATTGCTAAATATCTATCCATCTGCATATGTAAAAACGGGTTTGGACCCAGTCAGAGACAAAACGCTGTCAGAGCTTGCACATTCTAAGTTAATTATCTACCTTTTAAAAAGTAACAGAAGCAGGAATGCATGTGGACCCTACAACCAATAAAGGGAAGGGTAAGTTTTGCATGGTTATGCAAGAATAGACACGAAACTTAAGGGAGGGGAAAAAAAGTGTCTTTTAAACAGTGGAAATCCTATCCAAGCAGCATAAACAGATCTGAATATAAACCCATCCAGGCAAAGTGCCAGTTACAAAATTTGAGACACACATAAAGGTGATGAAATGAAGGACAGAAATATTAGTATAAATTCTGAATTCATTAAAAGCATTAGAAGCACAAATTCTGCCCATGAGATATAGAATGCCTGGCTACCAGCAAAAGAAAGATTCCAGCAATAAAGAACAGGGACACTAAAGAGACACTGCAATCGTATCCATATTTAGTACAGTCTTATTGAGGCATTCCTATCCTGAAGGCTCTTAAATGTGATATCAGAATGCAGACTTGAGAGTTTAGTCCTTGAAGAGAGTATTTTTCATTAACTCCAGGAACTTCCCATTCAGTAAGTAACAAGCATATCTCCCAAGAGCATAAATGCAAAGAGCGTTCAATGAATGCAAATCTACCCTTAGAAACCAAGGTATTTCAAGTTTGAAAAGCCTGTGCCTATAAGGAGAAATAAAGTCCCAGCAAATCTCACCCAGATACTAAGGATGCCAGATAAAAGGTTAGGATATTGAGATTCAAATAAAGACAAGTTAAAAAGACTTGCCGGCTTGACCTGCCAACCACTGAGGCAGGTTGCTTCCCTTTTTTTAGAAAAGGAACTTTTGTCAAATGTGGTATGTGGTTTAACTAGCTGGTTAAAAATTTAATTACTAAGAAAGTACTCTCAAAATGGTGGATTTTTCTTTTTAAGAAGTTTTCGTTTCTGCAAGGGTTCTCTGCAACAGAGAGTGGGAACAGACTTGGAAGCAACACCGAACTCTTTATAAGCCAGAAAGTGTAAGTCATCATCAGCAACTGACTTCACACAAAGTGCTGCCAAAAGCACAATGTAAACTCACAGAGCAGGGCAGGGGGAAATTACAACAAAATATTTAACATTTTTCAGTCATGTGGATCTTAGTACCACTTACAACTATAATAGGTATAAAGTTTTAGAATGAAGCTTTCAATCTGATGAACATTCTACTAAAAAAGATAACCCAAGTAATTACAGACCATGGGCAAGCAACATAATTGAAAGACAACAGAGTACAAGGGGCCAAGAAGCACATGGTTAAAAATCTAATTAAAGCAGCTTCTTTTTACTTTAAAAGCAGCTTCTGGGAACAAGAGGAGGACAATGTGCCAGAAATTAATGTGGGAACTGGTCCCCCAGTCTACTTTGGGAGAAGATGTGGGTGGTAATTTGATGGAGATTGGTGATTGCTCTACAGCTCTAGAGCTCTGCATTATTATTTTTTTAGCATTGGCAGAAGAATGCGGCTCAAGAGTTTCACAATGTCATGACAGAGGCCCACTGAAAGAAAGAAAATTGTTAAAGCCAGACAGAAAACTAACAGTTTTAGAACTGAAATATATTGTAGCCAGTAGATGGAGAAGAGCTGGAGCATGTTTAAGGTTTTCTTATCTCTTCCGACTGTGAGAATGTAGATGACCTATTATTCTACCTATCATCTGGCATTGTGACAGAAGTATTAGACACTAGTCTCCTGCTTGTTTTGTCACCAGCAAGAGAAATAGTGAGGATTTCTTTTTACCAAGAGCAGTATTAATAAAGCAATTAAACACATGACAGCTTCTTCATCTTGGTGCCCTGCACAGAAGTTGTTGTTTTGTTATTAGACAAAGAAAAATTTTATTCTACCAACTGAAGGCTGTTTTACTCACAAGAGAACTCATGACCACAGAAAACCGCAATTAAAAAAAAAAATTATAAAGACCAAAGAGAAAGTAGATTTTTGAGAGGTAAAGATGAGTAAGAGAGACCAATCTCCAGTGCTGACCAAAAATGGAAATGTCAGCAATACTGAAATAGAAGCAGCATGAGAATAAACTTCCCTATCATAGGTACATGAAAGGAATCCTTCTTCAAATTACTTTCTAAAAAAGGGGTTTCAGCATGATCTCTGATTGTTCCTCCACCAATCCGATGATAAAAGTCAACAATCATCTGAGATAACTAGAGAGAATATTTTGCACTAGTCTACAGAAGTCAAGATTCCCAGCCCCCACATTTCTGCTTTGCTGAAAATTAAGTTGACTTCTTTGTCTCAACAGATCATATTCTTCCCTGCTATACAGTGAAGTAGGGCACTGTGGAAAATTGATTCATTTTCCTATCAAGTACCTAGATGCATATATTTTTTATATGGACGTGTACCTACTCACATCACTATCATCCCATTACTGTTGTGTACTTTAATCTGATCCACTTCAGAACCACACCAGCATTCACAACGCACAGAGAAACAGGGGAACCAGGCTCTTCCATTTACACATTGAATGTACAAAGACAACCTCCCACACACACACAGAGCAGTGCAACTGCCCCCTCGCTGAGAACAATATTCCACTCCTATCTCTGTGACAAATCCAAGCCTAACTGCTTAAAGCAGCTGGAAAATAGACTAACTCCAACTCCTTCCCCCCCAAAAAAATAGAAAATAAAAAAATAGCTGTTTCTGCCAAGCAAGCACTGAATACACTGCATTCCATTTCATTAAAACAATTACTCAGAAGCCAGCCAAGAATTACATAAAGCTTCCTCCCTGCACTACCCCCAACCCCTTGTCTTCAACCCTCCTCCCCAACAGCTTCCCAACCCTGCAAAGACAGGATCACACCAGAGCAATACCACTCCAGAGAAAGTGGCACCAAACACCTCACATCACACCGGCTATTCCATCCAACACAGAGTGTTTTTCAAACCTAAGCAATGCAATCAGAGGACTCTAGCAGATCCAGACAGCCTAGAACGTCTCTGAGTTTCACACCACCATAAGCCATATAGCATGGTGATCTGTTTCATGTAGTTTCCTCCCTCACATTTGATGGGAAAGTAGCATGCAACAAATTGAGCCCTTAACCAACTCTTACAGAAAAATGAATGATAACCTAACAGATTTTCTCTCTAACTTGCATGGCCAAGGCTTTTAAGCATGATCCCAAGGCAGAGAAGGTACTGGAAGCACCAGATTTAAGCAATTAAGAAGTACAGGAGCAGCATGCCAGAGTAGCTGTGCTTGTGAGGCACTGCCCAAGGGAACTGCTCAGGACAGCCAAGTAGCAAATCTAAGATTAAGCACCAGCAGGATAGATTGAAACGACAAACTTAGGATTATAAGAACCTGACTGACAAATTCATCCCAAACTCCACAGAGCTACTCCACAGCTCCCAGCCTGACAGCGCTGAGCTCCTCACATTTCACAGCAGAAATAAAAGACAGCTTCTTCTGGCCAGCACCGCTCACCCACCCACAACACTGAGTTGGCCACTGATAAGAGATTTCATGACGTGGATGAAATGGCATTTCGTTCCCTCCCCCAGTGCTCCAGCTCTCTGCAGGGATCCTGTCTAACTGCTGGAGCTGCTCACAGCCAGGCAGAATAGTTCCAGCTGTGTATCACACTGCCTAACCAGACCAACACAGCCCAAGAAGTGTCTCCCACATAAAACCATAATGAACGAGAGGGAGAGCTCCAAACCAGCAGTACTACTGCTAGGCATCTTACTCTTGTGGACCACCTCTGCCGAAAAGGGGTAATTTGCTAGCAGCAACAAAAAATCCCTAGTCCCAAGACAGGTGCTGGTGCTGAGGAATGGGGAGCAGCAGACCCAACTAATGGTCAAACAAGATGAGAAGTGGAGAAGACCAGCCAGGACATCATCTTATTCCAACTCATGGGGCACCAGCAACCTCAACTGACTTACAGTTAAGCTTTAGGCTCTTTTGTCTGACCCAGCCAAAATTAGTGGCTTCAACCTCAAAGAAACCTTTTCAGAGAGAAGCCCTGAACTTGTTTAGAACCATGAAAGAGGGTAGAACAAGGGAGCATTAAGCCCCTAATCCATGGCAAATGATTTACAGCCCTCCTGCCCGTGACCTTTTCTACTTCTGGCTTTATTTGCCCCCTCCTGCTCTTAGAAAAAAACAGCCTAATCACAGTCCCCGAACCACCACAGGTTTCCTATAGCATGAAGTGAAATTCTCTGCTCACCTTGCTCTTCAAGGATAGAAATAAAGCAAGATCCTATCAGGCATCTAGACAGACACTAGATTAATTCTGTCTGCCAGCTCAATTTTGTGACAAAAACATGGGATTGGTTTATTCCTGGAGACCCCATACAGTTTGATTTATAGCTCAGCCATTTAAAGCACAATTCCCCATGCAAAGTGTCATTCAGAAAGTTTATTCCCTGGAGCGCCATCTACTTTTTTTTGATGTTCCTTCACATCGTTTGCAAGATGTTAGAGGTTTAAACATGTGCAATAAACAGTAAAAAACAAGAAATCAAGCTACACTCCACTGCATGCTGCCAGCCAGATGTACTCAGTAGCTCACCCAGCAAAGCCATCTACACCAAACTTGCGTATGATAATAAGAACACTGTGAGAAGTGGCATGACAAACTGCATTTGAAGACTTCAGGCTACCTCATAATCATTTAAATAACTTGAACTAAATTCCTTCGCAGTGTAGAGACAGTCCAGCACAGGGGAAAAGGAGCCAAGCAATAACAATGCAAGGCTACCTCCCCCTGTGGCTTGCCGTAAGTTCTCTTGGATCCTCAGCTCATAGTTGTCTCAAACTGCTTAGATAAATTTCCCATGTAAATTCAGAATAATTACTGTCTGCTACAAGAAAAAGCTACATTTATATGAGCAGAAAAAGAGCTTACCAGACTCCTAAACAGCACAAACAGATAATCTCCGGGACTCAAGTTCCAGTAACCAAAACGCCAACACCAAACTTATTCCACAGCACTCGTTGCCATTTCTACTTCATTTGCTTTATTGGGATTTAAAAACACACATACACAGAAGAGAAAGCATGGATTTTAACACTAGTCAATCAAGGAAGACTGTCCCCAGACAGCTAGTTTCTGAGGCTCTGGGGCCATTTGCGATGAGAGTAAGCACAAATGGGAAAAACGGCTAAGAGTGATATGAGAAAGTCATCACCCACCTCCTATTTCCATAGTATATCTTTAGCACACAACATTCTTTGAATGACTTCATGACGCTCTGTGGTAAAGGGAAAGACTAGAGTAGAACTACTGTGGGGAACTTGGAAGGGAAAGGAAATCTTTTCTCCCTACTCACAGCCTATCATAACAGAGGATGAAGAAAGGATGAGCAATCAGAATGGCAGAGAGGGAATATTAAACAGGGCCGAGAAGGGAATAAAAACTTACAAATCTAATTCAAACTTGCCATTGCAAGCTTTTCCAGCAATGGTGACCAGAAAAGCTTGAAAGAGTTACTATTCTGATATATTCAGCTGGAAGCTATTTCAGAAACACAGAGATCTCAACAAACATTAACCATACTTTGCAGGTAAGGAGCTATTATCCCTATTTCACAGACAGAGAAACAATATGCCTAAAGTCAGGGCAAGTTTTTGAGGCTGTGGATAAATGGTTACCTTATGCTAGATTAAACATAAGCTACAACTAGAAGAGGTAGGCTCACCTACTTCCCAGTCCACTGTCCATGTAAAAAAATGACTTTCAGAACAATCAGCTTGCTGATCCAGCTAACTGCCCAACAGTTATTGTGGACACAAGGAAGGGAGATGGGGGCAGTAAACACAACACACCTTACAGCAGCAGTTAAATCAGGCCAAACCAATTTGAAATCGCAACTTCCACTTTCTCTCCAATCCATTTAACTTCAACCCAAAATGGAAAGGAATGGTGCCACTCCTTGCTTCTACACTGCACTGGATCTAGTTACCTTGCCACAGGGTAAGACAGTTCAGCTTATTGATTCAATGGCAAATCATTTGTTCAATTTGCGGGAAAAGGGCTGGTTTTCCAAAAGACCAGAAATTTGAACCAGTTCACTCTGGAGCCTGATACTCGCTAAGTAAGGAGCAAGCACACAAGGCATGGGGAAGCTGGAATCACCATTTTTGGCTGCTATCTGAATCTGGATGAGATGTGAAGTGAGATTTTGCAAACACTGAAACAAGAACAGGACCCAAAGGTCTCCACAGTTCCCTACCTAGCATTTTAAAATATAATAGCAGTCATTACAACCTGCACTTCCAGGGCTTGTTATTAAACCTAAGTTAGTTCGGACAGGCTAAACTGACCAAGAAACTCATTCCCTAAACCCCATCTTATCATAGCCTGGGGAAGCTTCCCACAGACAATGTCTTGCTTTCAGGCAGCTGGAGTAGAAAAGCATCTTCATTAACAGCTTCCGCATCAGACAAAAAGAGACACAGAAGATCAGTACACACAGGGAGGGAGGCGTAGCCTGAGATGCAGAGCAGGAAACTGAGACCAGAGATCCTATTCACTAGCACTGATTTTCCACTAGCATAACACAACTGAATTCAGAATGTGTTTGGGCTATCTCCAAAGTTGCAGCAGATCCTGGATATCACAACTAACACATTAGTCCGATTCAAACAGATTTGTTTTGTGGCCACGGACAGGATTTTTCCCCCCCTCTAGTTGCACAGATTTAATTTAAGGAATTTATGTATGTCTGTCTTAGCACTAGATCAGAAAACCAACTCTGATCTAACTAGAAGTTCATTATTATTGCTTGTTCTGCTGCCAGACTTTGGAATTTTATCCATCATTTCTTCAGTTTCACAACTTGTTGCATATAATACACTTCAAGGGCAAAGAAGGTGAGGAAAAAAGGGTCCAGAGAAATTGAACTATCATGATTCCCTGGGAAAGAAAGAACAAGTAGAGAGACAGAGTTAAAGATGTATGAGAAGTTACCCATTTCTTTCTCTAGTGGTAGAGATGGTGTCAGAGGATCAATTTTAACCAGGAGGGCAGCTGAATACTTGGGATAAGTTGACCTCTCCCAGCAAGGGACAAAGGAGCTAAAGACAGCACAGAGTCCAGACTTTCCATGGAAATAGAGCAACAAGAAAAGAAGCCTCTCTCTACATCACACACTGCTTGAGGCAGAGGACTCCCTGTCTGAGCTGCTCAGGACAATGAAGTCCCTGTTTTATGAGCGGTCACAACAGCTAAGAAGCTAAAACAAGTCAGAACCCCATTGTGCAGAGTATTAGTTCTGTTTACAGTCTTCTCGCCCAGCAGCAGGAATGACTCAGAAACCTGAGCCAGTAGAAAGCCAAGGGACCAAATTACTTTACCAGCGTTTCCCCCAATACCATTTCCTGGGCGTAGCTGACCACGAGCAATTTCACACTAAACTTTCAGTCAAGTAAGACCAAGACCCACTGCATATGACTTCCAAATTGAAGGAACTGACTCAGAAACAGGCAAGCATCCCCCTCAGAAGAGAGACGGACAGCATAGCCCTGCAGAGCACAGCAATCTTCCAAATGTTAGGACAGATGACAGATGGAAACACATGCAATCCCCTCCACACTCCCATGAAAAATCAATGGCAAGATTGCTCCCTTTAAAGTCAATCTTGAGAGGATTAAGCCCTGAAGAGAGGGTGGGTTAGAGTTCCTAAATCAGAGGGAAACAACTTTTAAAGTAAAATCCCTTGAGCCACTGAACCTTTGCACCCAGAATTTTGAAGCCACATTGCTAGACAAACCTGCAAAAGAAAAATCCTTGTAGATGTGAGCAAGCACACCTAAAATAAGAAGCTTACAGTCTAGTTTACACGCACAGCCAAAATACTACCATAAATACATTCTTATTAAACAGAAATAACTTCTTTGTAAAACATCTTTTACAAGCTCTAGTGAATGCTGTTTTGTTTTTGATTGCAAAACCCAGATTAAAAAAATCTGAAGCCTTTTAACAAAACGAAAAAAAAACATCAAGCAGAAGAGAAGCAAGAATTCCAAAGCCATCAAAAGAAAGCTTCTAAAAGCAACACCATTTCTGTTTGGAGCTACCAAAGCTTAAAAAAAAAAAAAAAAAAAAAAGTATCACAGTAGTGTTTGCAAACAACCCCTTTCAGAAAAAGGTTGCAAAAAACATTCAAAGTCAAAAATCAAACAGTATCTGACTAAAGCAAATGTAAAGTTTCCTTTCTCCTGCTCCTCTCACCATAAAATACATGACACACTACACAAATTAGGTTTCTTCCTCTGCAACCAGCAGATCCTAACGGGTCTGTTCACACATACTACTTAGACGAGGTAGCACCACAGAACCAAGAATAATCAACATCTAATTCAATATCTCAAATAGCCTGAAGCAAATATGTGCAGTTGGTCACTTGTGTGCTGGAAGCACAGCATGTAACAACACGCTGTGCTTTGGTAATCCCCTGAAAGGGGCGATAGCCCTGAGTTAGGATTGTCACTCTTTAGGACAAAGTTTTACTCTTTGTGCCAATTTACAACACTGCAGAATGGCAAACTCATTCACCAAGCTTCCTGTCAAACTCCAAGCACATCCGCAAAATATGCTTCCTTAGATTCAAGGAAGACAATCTGGACAAGTCTGGTCAGCTGCTCGAATTCACCGTCTCCTCCCCCCCTTCCCACAATGTGCTATTCTAGTTTATACCGAGACCCAGCACTGAGTGTCCTGTGCACCCCCAGCGCAATGGGGTGCACGAGTTCCGCCTGCAGAGCTCTGAAACAGTTTCCTGTGTGCACTGTGCACCGTAACACCACTTCTTCAACACTGAGGGGAAAACAAAAGGAACAAAGTTTTTCTTAACTCCCAATGAATCCCCAAAGCAATACAAATCCATTCTCACAGATGTTTCATAACCTCTCCAGCCCAAGCAGCATGAAATTAAGATACTTCTGGACCTCCATTGTACAGTGCACAAGCACACACTGATCAACTCTGTCAGCTCCAGAAGAGGGAGGAGATTTTTGATAAATTCAGGGAGTTAAGAACAGCCACACCAACAGGCTCTGTGAGGTGTTCCCTCGTGTCTAGCAAGGCCCATCAGTCACTAGTCATTTCTGCACAACATAGATTCAGAAGCATGGTGTGGAAATATCTAAGCTGATTTTACTTGACATCAACCCTGAACCTGCAAGGTGTATTAGCTCAGGCTCAATGCTAAACTACTTTTGGGCCAAAACTGGCCCTGGAAGCAGTGCAGCTATATCCACATGGCATTGTGCCTGAACCAACAAGTCCTGCCAGACCAGCTTGACTCTGGACACAGCCAGTGCAGACATCTGTATCCATGGCACAGTTAATTCGCAACTCAGATAATCCACCCATAGATAATGAGGAAAGAAAAACAAACAACTCTCACTTCAATTCAAAAGTTTGACTTATTTCAGGAGAGTTGTATCAGCACAGAATTGTTCCCTTATTTACGCACCCCAAGGTGAATGGCTTTAGAAAAAGAAGTGAGCAATTTGGGGGCTAACAATGATTTCCAGAGGGAAAATAGCTGCCGTGCCTTTCCATGGTGAATTCTGTACAGCAAAGAAAAGCTTAGAGAGAGAAAAGGTCCCACTTTTTTTGTTCAACTGCTTGCTTTTAGATAATCACATCTTGTACAGTCTGAAAGACTGCACAAAAATTGAGAAAGACATGGTGTAATTAAGACGTGATGAATCAAATTGCTGAGACAGAAACTTCTGTTTTAAAGATCAGATCACAACTTTAATTTTTGGTTGTGCCAATACATTTAACACCTCAGAAGAGCAAAACAGACACAAGTTTGGATCTTTTTCAGACTTTCTTTGCAGTTCACCTCCAACCCTCCTACAGAGGAAAGGAAAAATGTGTTGAAACTGCAGTAGCGTATTCGGACAACCGGAAAAGAATGCAACATCACAGTGGGCACAGTACAGCTCCCGTGGTTCGTTAAAGAGCATGTTGATGAGACACTAAACTGGCCCTACACAATGCTATCTGTATGCTCACCTTGAAAGGCAACTCATCAAGTAAATACACAGACTGGGTGAATCCTGTTCTGACTAGCAATGCATTCCTGAACAGCTAGAAACTTGCACCAAATCTCCAAGAGATAACCAGGCTGAGGGACATAAGAAACAGTAAACAGAACTGTCTCCAGTTAAAGAAACAATAACTGTGAGAAGAAACTGCAGTAGAAATTAATTCTGTTTGCACCACCAGCTACTTCACCCTGGCAGAGGGTAAGGTTTCACTCCCTAAGAATGAATCCTTCGTGGTGCCCCTTTCACCAGGAAGCCATGCAGCTGATGGACTCCTCGCCCTGTAAGTTTTATCATTAGCCCAAATTAGAGTCTGTTTTCTGAAGGCGTGACCACCAGCTTTATGCCAGCACTGTAACGTGAGCTTCCAGATCCAGTAATAAAACTGCATTTTTTTTCCTGGAGCATATCTTAACAGAAGGTCTGGTTTCTATTAAAGGTAGGGTGGAAGTAACGGATTGCGGCCCCTCCCCAGTGTCTGATTTAATCGGTTTCATAAGCGGAACTCAGTCACCCTAATGTCTCCCAGTGCACAAGGGATTTTGGCAGATCCACCCCCTTTCCGGCTTGGTACCAAAGGAACTCAAACTCTCTAGATCTTTCCAGTGAGACCTGACATTTCCCCGCTACACAGTTTTGGAAGGTTTTGGCACACCTGGGAGAAACCCAGGGAAGCGAAGGATGAGCTCTGAGCCCGGCGGGACGCTGGGCAAGGGGTTGTGCTCGCCTGGCCCCCGAGGGCTCCCCAGCGATCGCTCTACACCCGTGCAAAGTTACACATCTCGCCCAAGAATAGGCTCGAGAGGCAGCGGCAGGGGAGGAGGTGTCTGCCGAAACCCGACCACGCTCCACGCTGCTCCCGGGGTACGGCACCGAAGGACGCCTTTCCCGACCGGGGCAGACTCGGGACAAACACCGGCGGCCCGCACCGCGGGCGGGGGTGGGTGGCTGCCGGCGGCCCCAGGGCAGCCCAACCGAGGGGCCTGGGGGGCGGAGGGGATCAGCGCTGCCAGCCGGGAGGGCCTGCGCGGTCCGCGGGGAGCGACACGTCCCCGGGCGCCGACAGGCCCGGCCCGAACCCCCCGGCGCGGAGCCCGGCGGCGGCGCCGAGGGGCGCAGCGTGGCCGGGCGGGCCGCGGCCGCCGCGGGGGCTGCCCGGGGCGCTGAGGCGGGGAGCGGGGGGGGGAGAGCGGCGGTCCCCTCCTCCTCCTCCTCCTCCCCGCCGCGGGGACTACAGGCGGCTCGGAACTCACCCAAATCGTCCATGGTGCCGCCGTGCCCGCTCCGCCGCCGGTACCGCCGCCGCCGCCCGCCTCAACGCCCCGCAACTTTCCCGCCCCGCCCCCGCGCGCGCCCGCCCGCGGGCCGCGCGCGCCCCCGCCCCGCCCCGCCGCGCCGCGCCCCCTCCGCGCCGCTCCCGCACGGCGCTGCCCCCTGTCGGGGGCACCGGGAACCGCCAAACCGGCTCCGGGGTCGGGCTCGGCTTCCCGGCCCCCGGCCGCGTTCCCGAGCTCCGGTAAAGCTCCGGAGAAGTGCCCTGGGAAAAGGGCCGGGTTCCGTCCCCGGGGCAAAGCCTGCCCTGCCGCGGGGAGCCGTCCTGAGACCCCACGCGCGTCCGAGGCTGCCGGTGCCCGGCCAGGAACGCAACCCAAAACCCTGTCCTCTTCACTCGAGGGGCACGGCCCACCCGGGGGGCTGCGATGCAGTCGTGCCAGGCTCGGCTGGGGTGCTGCTCCCCGCGAGGAGCCCTGCGCTCTGCGGCTGCGCTCCCCCAAAAGCCTATGAACGGAGTGACATTTCTGAGCCCCTGACGATTTACCCGAGCACCGTGAAAGCTTGGGCAAGTGAAACCTTTCCCGAACAACTTTCCACAAGCTGTTGGTGCCATAAAGGAAAGCCACTGACCACTTCTCCTTTGCTTCGTTTAAAAACCGTAACAGCCCTCACGTGACAGTGCATCTCGAACCACCGCTTCCGACTTGCCTTGCCTTCCAAACCACCACCAAACCACGCTCCGAGGCAGCAAAGTCCTCAGCCTTGCCCGAACCACAGAGCAGCTCCACCCTCGTCAGAGCCGCTGTTTACTCTACCATCGCTCTCTGGCCAAGTCGACATGGCAGTAAAAACAGTTGCTCAGCCCAAGTGTTCAGCTCCTAATCTGATGAGGGATACACCGAAAACTATCAGTGTGGGAACAGCTAAGGATGCAGGAAACATGACCCCTGTAGTGCTTTTCCTTACAAAATGACTACCGAGTCAGAGAATGTTCTCAGAGCTGAACAGCACATGTCCTGTTGTCGAGCTGAGGTTACGGGATTGCATTTTCATAAAAACAGAACATGAGGTCAGCTGCTAGCAATCTCCGATGCTTCATTTTTCACTCTCTAGGCACAAACACACCCAGTTTCCCCAGCTAGCACAATTCAACAGACATCATTATTTCCTGTGTTAAGACATGCTACAATGAGAACTATCACTAGGGGGGCATGGAAATATCCCTTCCCTAGTCCCAGCCAACGCTCGCGAATAATCAACGGCCTCCAGGAAATTCATTCCGGGTTTTACTCCAAATCCAGAACTTCTCAGAAAATTACATCCTTACCTAGATCTGAGTACAATACAAATATCAGTAAAGACTTTCACCGTGTGCTTCACTATCAATGCCAAGGATCTTGCGTGATATCCACCCTTGCTGGTCCCTGAGCAAAATTTAAAACATTATTTGAAGGGACTGTTACATTTGCTCAAAACCTATCACTGGCTGCGCAATGAGGACTTCAGGATGCATCCCCCCAGGTGGAGCAACATAAACCACTAGCATTTACTGGTAGCATAGTGGACCTAAGGTCATCAGAAACGTGTCCTTTCCTGGGATCTGTCTGTTTCTTCTAGCAACACATGACAGGCACTTGTCTTGACTTGGGTTGTATTTTTACCTCTGCACAAATAAAATGCCCTGTTCATATTATAGCCTGATATGCAATTTTTATCTGCAGCTTCCTACAGTGTCC
The DNA here is from genome assembly GCF_964188355.1 of Buteo buteo. Classification (NCBI taxonomy): domain Eukaryota; kingdom Metazoa; phylum Chordata; class Aves; order Accipitriformes; family Accipitridae; genus Buteo; species Buteo buteo. The sequence goes on along the minus strand of NC_134181.1, from coordinate 40,210,136 downwards.
TTCGGGAGTGCAAATCAAGAAAGCAGTTTCTATTCCATCTCAGGGCTGAAATTAACATGTCATAGCACCAGATAGGGTTGCACCCACAAAAAATAGGTTGTGTCCAAGCTGCTCAGTGCAAAAAAAGTCATTGCCTCTAAAGCTTTGCCTATGGCTTCAGCACTGCAATGAAAGGATCAGTGAGGTGGAAAGGCAGGGCTGTCACAAGTGATACTATCCTCTGGTAACATGACTTTTAAAACCAACCTTATTCTCATTGCACTCCTCATAGCCAGATGCTGTTCATAACTGAAATCTTCTTCACCCAATAACATTTCTTACTTAAAATTGCCAGTCCTTAACCCTCCCATGATAGTCTAAGGAGCAGGGGCAGGTTAAACCCCAAGCTGCTAAGACAACTGCTTAGTGGTATGGGCTCAAGCTAAACTCACCCAAACAACGTTCATCCTCTCCTGTCCTTCCTAATGCCCTGGAACTCCTGTTTTCTCATCATCTACCCACGCTCCGCCTCTGAAACTCTCACTCACAAACACCTGCTTGCTGCTCAAGCACCATTCTGATGCAGCTGCCAGCTGCTGGCAGAAGCAGCTGCAGTTCCCCAGTGATGGCCACCTCCAGCAAACTCTTTTCCACCAGAGCAGCGTACCCAAGGCGTGCCCAGAGGCTGCAGGGGGGGCTGAGGGGGACCTGATGCTGAGAGCACCTACATCCCTCATAACTGGTGCCGGATGGGAAGCGCTAGGGAATGGATGCAGGTAGCACAGCACAGGAATACACGGGGCTTCCTCTGACATTGTGCCCTGTGACTAAGACATGTTATGACTCGGCTTATCTTTCACAGAATGTGTGACAAGTTATTGCCCCCATTTACAGATAGGAAACAGGGCTGGGAGCTGGAAATAAAGTCAGACAATGAGTCAATATCAACCTAATGTTGGACTTCAGGACCTCCTGGCTCCACACAACCCAAGCGTTCAGAGTACTTGCTCAAGGCACCTTTCCCTCTAGTCAAAGCATCGTTTACCAGTTACGGACCAGCTTCATAGAAGGGTGGCTTAACCCACTGACCTCCACACACTTGAGACTCAGAGACTGGATGGATTAACTGTCCACCTGTCCCCTTCAGGGCTGTAATCGCAGACTGGCTGCCAAACAGAGGAGCAATCCAAGCTCATTTCATATCTCCTATGAAAAACACCGTTATTTACAGCAGACAAGCTATGTCAGAGAAGAACAGATATGAAGCTACACAGACTTGTAAGGCACATTTAGAGCTTACCTGTACACTTTCTAGTGAGTGACTTGAAACTGCAGAGCGATGAGAATGACTTCATTGCAGTGTGTGTCCTCTGTGCTGTGCCACAAGGACATCATAAAAGGGGATGTAGCTCTTTCTTCAGGTGAATACATAAAAGAAAAATTCAGGCAGAGCTTTAGGCTTAAGGCAATGGCAGTAAACCTCAACATGCAACTTCCCCATTCAGGGTCCAACTTCACACTTGTTGGAAGGATCTATTGCAGCAAAACGAACAAACTTGGTTTCTAGCATAAGATGTAGGACATGACTTTGCAATGCAGAATGAAAGCACCACACCAGTGTATTATCACAGACAATTTTGGCAGAAGAGATGAGAAACAAGTGATGAAACCAATACTCATCAACAGTTTATATGAATCAAGCAATTACATGGAGCATGTTACTATAAACTATGTATGCCTTTGGTATTTATTAGCATGGCTTATTCTGCCAAAGGGTTGCTTCAGGTTTTGATTTCAAATTGATATTGCTAGCAAGGAAGTACAAATGGGGGGACAAATGCCATCTATGAGGTTTCACTGTCACTCTATGGTCACTATTGTGTATAATACCCCAGCACAGCTGAATGTTACAAATAAACCCGATAAAGAGGGAACATTAATGTTCACTACTAAGTTTTCTACTCTGCCTAGTTATAGTTTAAAACAGCTGCCTAGCTCAGGGTCTTACCAGCAGGGTAGGAGCATCCGGATGGCACACAACCATACAAAGAAAAACTTCAGAGGTAACCTGTCAGGAGCATAAGCTACATCTAATTCATACAAAGTGACAGAGGGCAGCTGCTGCCAGCTCCAGCAGAGATTCAGCCCAGGGAGCTGGTGTGCAATGGTCACTAGTCTCCTTCCACAGGGTTTGCTTAGGTATTAAATAAGACAACAGCTGCAAATTAGAAACGGATGGTGAATAGGATTTTACATCAAACTGAGCAGCTGCTTTTTCCAGAGTAAAGGTTTGTGATTTCTTTGACAATAAGGAGACTTTTTTTTTTTTTTTTATAAAGCAAGTGATGCCAATGGATATACCTTAACAAATCCACACAAAATGGAGGTTACAGTACTGTGCACTGAAAGCTGTTCCCTAATAGGTTTTGGAGGACTTCTGGACCCAGTCAAACACGATGCAGACTTTCACTCCCCCTCACTTGCTCCAGAAATGCCAACCCTCTCCTCACTGCCTAAGCTACCTCCTGAGATGTCGTGCTCCTCAAGGGATCCTCCTCAGCGAGAGCTACACGAGCAACACTTCTCCGGCACTCCAGTCCTTCCACTTCCTCCTTCAGCAGCTTTGAAAGAAAAAGGCAAGAACCGAGCTTTTTTGTGTAAACGCGCCCTCAGTTTATTAAAACACGCTTTTGGCAGAATCTTGCGCCAGCAGCGAAAACAAAACTCCTTGCACCTTCCCGTAATAAACCTCTACCCGCAGAAGGTTTCCAAAACTACCACAAAACCCTGTTTCGTTTCCTTTTTTTATCTATTTTTCACACTAAAATTCAGTCTCCGTAGAGACTGTCAAAAATTGCCAATGCCGACTATATTTCAAGTCGTCATGGCGGGGTATTGGGAAAAGTTTTCAATTAGCAATAATCGCGCCTCGGATTAACCTCATTGGCTACGATACTGCCACTGCGCAAAGCTACCCCCGTTCTATCGCCGCCGCCGCCCCTCGCCCCGGGGCCGCCGCCGAGGTCGGGGCGACCCTCGCCGCACGACCGCACCCCCCTCCGTGCCTTCCCCGGTAGCGATTCCCACCCGCCACCGTGCCTCCCGCGCACCGCCGGGAGCGGGGCGCCCCGTTTTCCCCCCCCCTCCCCATCCGTACCGAGCGGCGGGGCGGCCGCGAAGCTTGCTGGGAAGGAGTATGCAAAGTAGGTCTGACGTCAGGGCGCGCATCTCTCTGTTGAATGAGGGGCTCCCCACTGACTCCGCGCCAACATCAGTCCATCCCGGGGACACCCCAGTCTGGGGACCCCCCCCCCAGCGCGCTGCGCCCCCGCCGAGCCGTTCCCCCCGGGTGTTCCCCGTTGCTTCAGACCCGGGGCTCCACGATCTCCTCTTTTCTGTTCTTAACCACGTAAAATCAGCCTCCGTAGAGGCTCTCAAAAATTGCCAATGCCGACTATATTTCAAGTCGTCATGGCGGGGTATTGGGAAAAGTTTTCAACTAGCAATAATCGCGCCTCGGATTAACCTCATTGGCTACGATACTGCCACTGCGCAAAGCTAAAGGACGCGTCCCCCTCCCGCCACCCCCCCCGCCGCCGCCCCGCCGCCGCGGTCAGAGCGCGCCGGCGCGCCGCCACGCGCCCCGCGCCGGCGCGCGCCCCCCCGCCCACACCCCGCTCCCCCGCTGGAGGCGGTGAGGGGCGGCGGGGGGGTTCACCGGGGAGGGCGGCAGGGAGGCGCGGCGGCGGGGCACGCGGGGGGTGTCGGGAGAGCGCTATGGTAATGAGCACCGGGGAAGGAAGGGGCTGCCCCGCCACCCAGGGACCGAGCCGGGGGTGGGGGTGGGGGGGGCGGTTAGCCAAAAATCGCCGTATCCCGACACGGGAGGTGGAGTATGGGGCGGCATGGCAGCCGCCCCCCCCCCCCCCCCCCGGGGTGAAACGGGCTTTGCCGGGCCCGGGCTGCCCTCGCCACCCCGATGGCACCAAAGCAGAGTCACCACCCAACGATTTGGAAACCCGTTTAAACGCTAAAAACAGGCACTAACAGCCTCACGGTCATTTAAGGCTCACGAAATTGCCACGGAGAGGATCACGCCCCACACCTCCGCCGGGCACGGGGGCGGCAGGGATGGGCAGGGTTGGCACCACGCAAGCAGGATGCGCTTCTTCTTCGTGGTCGCAAAATTACAAGCTGCTATGTACAGGCTCGGGCTCGTCTGGGCTTTGAAATAACTGTAAGAGAGAGGCAAGAAAAATGGATTAAAAATCCCTGCAATGTTTTGAACTAATTAGCAAGAGCAATTTGGAGAACGCATTTGAAAAGCTGTCCAAATTATTAGAAAGAGTCCATCCTTTGTAAAACAGGCGAGCATCTAGTACCAGGCTGCTACCTTGCAGCAGTCTGGACTTCCTCCTATTTATTTGTTCTCCAGAAAAATAAGACTCCTTTGGAGAAAAAAAAAACGAAACAAAAAAACACAACAGAAAAAAAAACTTATTGCCAAGCAATTCACACAGTTTATCATGCGATTATCGAGACCTATGTCTGCTCCAAGCAGAGAGGCACAATCAGTTCCTGCCAGGGAGCGCAGGGTAGGCAGCAAGCAGGTCAGCACAGCCCTGGGGTTGAAAACTAGCTGGGTGGTGTCAGCTCTGCAAAGCACCGCCGGCCACATTCACACAAGGACTCAAAAAAGTCCCCACGAGTAGCCACCCCTGCCCGCTTAGGAAGGAGGAGCTGCTGGATCAGCTGGAAAACGCTGGAAGAAATCCCTTCCGCTTAAAGAAGTGCTGAGGGGTAGCAGCAATTGGTGCGCCCAGCGAGCGCAGGAAGGAAGTGGTGAACGGCACTACTGGTACAAGCCCTTTGGGGGCAAAGAATTTAATCCTGAAGTGGCTTAGGGTGTCTGACTATGCCCTGGGAGAGGTCCAGCCAGATCAAAGAAACAACCGCCCTCTCATTTTTCATCCGTGCCTCCTCTGAAAGCTGAACACAGATCACTTGTGCCATGCTGACCTCTCGGGTTTTGTCCAGCCCCACTAACTGCAGCGCAATGGACCAGATTTTAATTATTTGTCCATCCTTGCTGCCACGGGCCTTTTCCACATCTATCTGCCAACACTTTTTGCTGTCATCTCAAGTGTGCTGAACTATGAACGTCAGGACTGCCAGACAGGTCCATCTCTCCTGGGGCCAAATGTAGGTACCAAAGGAGGAGTGCCAGAACAGAGCAAATGTATCAGCCCAACAATTTACATCTCAGGGAATTCCTGAGCTAGAAGAGATGTCTTTAACAGCCCTCAGCAGAATTTTCTTCCATTATTTGTTTAGTCACATTTTAAGCCTAAAGCCTGTTAGCGTCAGTGAAAAGAAAATGAATGCTTTTATAAGGACAAGCATCTACAATGCATTTTATCAAAGCTATTAGTTGCATTTGTATCGAATCAAATCTAATCTGATTTTATTCTTGTATGTTTCCTTGAGGGCAGCTATGAAGCTCTTAGCGTTTTCAATTTGACTTTATCAGGAGTGAGGAACTCCGGTTTTTTTTCTCCTTTGAAGCACGGGAATTGTAGTCTTTGTGCTTCGGGCTTGATTTCTTTGTGAACTACATTTCCCAGAAAACCCCTCCTCCGGCAGGCCAGCCCTTTCCTTCCGCAGTCGGGCACGGCAGCATTATGAAAGGTAAGTTTTCAGGCATTATTCACCATATCACTCTTATTTCGTTAGATGCGTTCGGTTCGGCTGTTACCCCCCACTCCCCACGTCATTATTACAGCAAAAGAGACTCGGGTGACGTGGCTGTCCCTCGGAATTTCTGGCGGCCTGTAACCATTTGTAGAACCTTGTTTATCTTCCACCTTGAACTTGTCCGGTCTCTTTCTGTGGAGCATCTTGGATGCGTGTTAAAAACAAACTTTAGCCTCGGATCTTGGTAGGTACGTTCAAAGAGTTTCCCCTACTACATATCGTAGTTATTTTTTAATCTGAGCATTTTCATTTTAAAAGCAGCTTTGCATTTCACAGGAAATAGTCTGTCCTTTGTAAGTTTTTCCTATTTCTACACTTCACAGCAGCTCTCAAATGTATCTGTTATTTTTGCTGCTGGGCCTACCATTGCCTTTTCTCTCTTGTGGGCCAACCCATATTATATCTCCATTTCATTCCCCCTCAGAATGTTTCCTTCTGAGAGATCTTTCGATGATAAGGGACAGGAATGGAGAGTTTTCATCAGTTAAAGCAATTTAAATACTGTCAAACTGGCTTAACAGCCTTTGGGGAGCATCATGACAGAAGTTATTATCAAAGCAAATTACAGTTTATTGGGAGACTTTGTCCCTTCTAATTAATTCACATAGAAAATTAAAGCTTTTCAGTGGGAATGCCCAACACAACTCCTGCTAAACAACAAGACAAAAATCATTGCAAACAGAATCTACTGCTTAGATTTAAAAAGTAATTCAGACTATGGAGGAAGTCCAGTCTTCCCTGTAATTCAACTGATGATGACGCAAAGCCTTGAGAACTGGAGATTAACTGAAACAAATCTACTCTTTGCCAACTAGCATCAGTTTAGTATCATGGTACTTACAGCTGAACACTGAAACTTTAAACGTATTCAAATATTGTGCTATTTACTGTAAGAACTGGTGCTGGAGGGGGACTGGGGACTTGAGGCAAAGCAATTTAGATGCAGCAGGAGCCTAAAAACCATCCAGGCACTGAAGCACAGGTCATCAAAAGTACTTAGATGCCAGCCTTTTAGATAAGTAAGCTCACCACTTGAATACCTCTGACTTTCTCAGAGCTGCCACAGATCTCACAAGCACTGCAAGTCTTCTATAGGCAGCATGTATGAAACTGCCCATGTGCTTTAACCATTTGACAGCTAACAAGCTGCACAGACCCCACCTTCAAACTACTGCCTGTAACACCTGAAAAGGATCTGCTCCAGCTGGCTGAGGACTCCCAGTGAGACCCAGTCCCTTAGCTGTCCTCCCAGTAATTTGTCAAGGTGAAGGCAGAAGTACGAGTGAGCATGACTCTGCATCCAGGTGTCCGACATTACCAAGCAAGCTTTAAGCACTCGACTATTTGGGGCCTGTTGCCATGACTCTTTAGAGATCATCCCTTTTTATCAGTAAATAAAGTCCTTCCTCCATCTTCCAGATCTCACACAAGGCCCCTTGCTAAGGGATATGTTGGGAGGGAGAAATACTGGTCAATTCTCAGTACTGTTTCTTTCAAAACTTTTTGTACTTTGTATGCAAAACCATAGAGAGGCCCAGAAAAAAATAGTTTTAAAATAGCAAAATGGAGAAAGGAGAACTGCAGACTGCTAGAAAGACCAAACAAAATCAAGGTCCAAACCAATCCACTCCCATCACAACAGGTCCTCCACACAATTCCAGGCTACTTGTCAGCAAAGCCATCCTGCCTGTCCCCAACAGGCCATGCCGTTCCTCCCTTAAAGCAGGATATCCCTCCCATTCCTACCTGCCAGGCAGTTGTTTCTGCCCTCCACACATTTGGGTGATTCCTTCTCCCACCCTGTTCCTGTTGGAGAAGCAAAGCAGTACCCCTCCACCTCTCCAGTGACTCTGAGGAGGTGGTACCCACAAAGGAGGAGGTGCCAGAGCATTTAGGCAGTGTCCTAACCATCTTCAGTCTCATTTCAAGGCCTGTTCTGCACCAGGCCTTTATAAAAAAAAAACCGGGAGTAACTCCAGTCAAGGCCTTTGTCTTGAAAAAGCAACATTTCAAGGTTGTTATTCTCTCCCTTCCCACAACACGTGCAAAGGATGGGTTAGATAGAAAGGACTGATTTGGAGAAGGCAGAATTTTAAAGAAAACAGAGCAAGGGTCTCTTTTGGGGAGGAACCAGCCAGACAGTGCCTCTGGAGTGGGGTGCTTGGCCTTCCTGCCATTTCTTCTCTGCCCTGTTGCACATACCTAGGAAAGATTCTGCATGCTCAGGTCTTTCTGGGCTCTTTACAAGTCCTCTTAGGCAGCCATCCTTCACACCGAGATAGAAGAGCAGGAATCCTGCAAGTCAAGGGTGCTAATTTTGTCCCCGCGCCTTGAGCAGTCCTCGGTGTTGCCCTCTGTCAAAGCAACATACAAACACTGTGCTTGGATGGTGGGCTTTAGTTAACATTTCCAAAATAACTTGTGTTTCTTTACTAAAAAGAAAAAAGAACAAAGCGTACTTATCAGCACCATTTTCCAGAGAATCCCAAGAAAATGGAATTACGGAGGTGCTCTTTGCTTTCTTTTACCTGCCATGTGTTCTGTTCTTGGCTTTTAGCTGAACATGTTCTCTGCCAGGAAGTTGTCTGGAGTTTGCAGAGCCATCAGATTCCATCATTTCAGATCCCATTCCGTATCCAGAATCTCTCCAAACTTGGCTTTCGTGCCAGCCTGTCTTCCCCCAGATCCCGTGGAAGTAGAGGAGCTGCAGCGCTTTGTTTCTAACTCCAAGAGGCTGTTTGTAATGACTGGAGCTGGAATCTCAACTGAATCGGGGATCCCAGATTACCGCTCTGAAGGTGTTGGGCTCTACGCCAGGACAGACAGACGGCCCATCCAGCATGCTGAGTTCGTTCGTAGTGCCAGTGCCCGGCAGCGGTACTGGGCAAGGAACTTTGTGGGGTGGCCCCAGTTCTCCTCCCACCAGCCAAACACAGCACACCTGGTACTAAGAGACTGGGAGAAGCTGGGGAAGCTGCACTGGCTGGTGACCCAGAATGTGGATGCCCTTCACACCAAAGCTGGGAGCCAGCGCATGACAGAATTGCACGGCTGCACGCACAGGTACTCTCCGTTGGTAGAGGGAGGATAGTTAATCCTCCGGTCTCTCATTCAGGGTGACTGACAAGCAGGTGCAGTGTTAGCTGCTGAGAAAGGAGGCAAAATGTCAATGCTATGTTCCTGGAGATGACATGCTCAAAGGTGGTGTTGGGCTGGTGTGGAAAAAAAGATCACAAAGCAGTGCTGTTCACAGCACTGCATTTAAGAAACGTGAACACCACTCCGTTTTTTTGAGCATTATTTGGATAATTTCCCTTGGAGCCTGCATCAGTCAGAATTTCCCCTTTCCTTGCTACAGCAAATATCTTCTTAGTGAAGAGGACAAGGGGATCCTGAGGATGCAAGGATTATCCAGGGCTAAGCAGAGTGTATAGTGCCAGAAGGGCTACCACAGCCTGGCTGTGATCACCCAAAGTTTCCAGATGAAAAAGCACAGCCTGAACTGGGAGAGAGGGTTCAAAGCGCTTCCTCCAGAGCATTCCTACAAAACAACAATCGGAGGTAGAAAGACAGCTCCCTGACCTGTACTATTTGGTGAATAAACATGGATAATGACGACAGACCTTCCGGGCCTTCTAAGGAAAAAGTTACAGACTCCAGATCTTCAGCTGACATGAAACTCTGCATTAAGATTTTGCTCTGAATTTCAGGGTTTTCTGCCTGGCCTGTGGAGACCAAATCTTGCGCTCTGAGCTTCAGGAGCGCTTTGAAGCTCTGAATCCTACCTGGAAAGCTGAAGCGTTTGGTGTGGCTCCAGATGGGGATGTCGTCCTGACGGATGAGCAGGTGCGTAATTTCCAAGTCCCAGCCTGCAGTAAATGTGGCGGAATCCTGAAGCCCGACGTGACATTCTTTGGAGACACGGTGAGCCGGGAAAAAGTGAATTTTGTGCACCAACGCCTGGCAGAATCAGACTCCATGCTGGTGGCAGGATCCTCTATGCAGGTAAGCAGGTCTTCCTCCCACACTGCATTCCTATTTCTGTGCTACTCTGCCTGCAACAATCCTTGGCCCCACAATTTAGGACTGCTATTTGCTTGTGGATCAAAACAGCCTCTTCAGAGCTTCTTTGTATTTTATTTTTACTGTGGTTGGAATCTGGCTTCACAGTTGGCCTGGTTAGCTTCCCTGGCACTCTATTGCCAGTCTACTTCATGCCGCTATAAATAACTCCATTCAGACCCCTCTCTGCTACCTCCTCCATCAGAATATAGTAAATTCACAATTGCCCATAAAGCCAAGATACCTGATACAATTCAGTCCTGAAGAGATCACCACCCCACATTTTTTTTGCTTGAATTTTTGAGCCTTTGGCAGCTTTCTAGGCCTCACAGCACACTGTGTGAAACACCAGATTTTAGGACCTCTAACTCCTAATTAAATTCTCAATAAGAGAGCAGAAATACCTCTGCTTGCTGCTTAGGATTGTCCTTTGTATCACAATGTGTTTTCTCCATTAGCCTCTTATCTGTAAGGTAAGGTAGTGTAGAAACCCCTGTTGTTTAACCCATAGAAGCTTTTGGACTAGAGTTTGTGTAAGAGAAATTTTTCCAGGAACAAGTTCTATTACATTAAAAAAAACTCCACTCTAACGCCTCCCAGAACAAGATAAAACCAAGGCTGCCTGATTGTGATTCTCTTGGCTTCAGGATATTGGAGACAAATTCCTTGAGCTTGCACTTCTTAAGCTTATAATCCTTTGTACAGGAATGATTGAAATGCCTTAGGTTCATTCTTGTACCTAAGCTGGGCCATGTGAGAATCATCAAAGTAGAAGCATTTAAGTACCTATGATAACTAATAAAAACTGCTGCAGAGATTTACTAAAAGACAAGGACATTTCCCTTCAATGTACTATGAAGTTTCGGTTTCTATGAAACTGCAAATCCTTCACTGACAGAGGTTAAAAGCTGTTCTTTTCTGTGCACTCCTGAAAGAAGACATTTCCTACCTGAATTCAGTGCAGTTGCCCAACAGAGCATGTACATACAGCCCCGTTTCCCACTGCTAACAGCAACTATTTTACTTCCTTACTCCTTTCTGTAGCTCTTCTTTTGCCTAAACTGCCAGTAATTTTGTCTTCTGGAATTCCTGCAGGTATACTCTGGTTACAGGTTTGCTCTTGCTGCCTGGGAGAAGAAGCTACCAATTGCGATCCTTAACATTGGGCCCACAAGGTTAGATCACTTTGCATCCTTAAAACTGAATTCCCGCTGTGGAGAGCTGCTGCCTTTGATTGTTGTACATGACCCAACAAGATGAGCTTCAGTAGCTATCAGGAGTAAACTTATTTCTACAAGGTGGGTACCTTCCCTAGTCAGTCGCCTTACAGGGTAAGAAGATGGGTTCCCATCAAATGCTGAGACTGAGATGTGCTGACTGAAAGTAAGTTCCCACAGTGTGCACCAAAACATGGCTGTAAATTTTCACCTGTAACTGGTGTGCTCTGATGGGCCATGATACTGTTTCCCATGATCATAAACAAAGAGCATACTAAGTGTTAATGCTCCCAGAAAACTGGGCAAGCCAGAAGACTCGGCAGTGTGGAGTTCCAATCCATTTCTCACAATCAGAAAACTACAGGGGATCATCTGCAGATTCAGAGAACCTGATCAACACTGCTGCCTTTGCAACTGACAATTCAAAACCTGTGCCTGGTTGAATTGATCCAGCTAATCGCAATCAAAACACTGCTGTTTAAAATAATCAATTCCACCTATAAAGCAGCTTCTTCCCTCCACTCCTGCAGGACTCGTCATCTCAAAAGGGTAAAACCTCAATCTAAGAGGCAGCTGTGAGATCCAATGCATGGCCCCTGATGACACCAGGAGAGGGCAGCAAGCCTCACATATGTCGACCTGACCAGTTCTCTCCATTGAAACCATCTCCACTTAACAGGAAACAGGGTGATGATGAAAAAAGTACTTTTCTGCCTTACTTTGCCATTGTAAACAGTCCCTTTTCTTTTCTGGGACAGGATAATCAGACTACCGTATCTGAGAACAAAATACCTTTCTTATAATTGTCCCCAGAGAAGAATGAGGGACAGGGATTTTAACCAAGTAACTTAAGGCTATAGCACAGCAGGGCAATGTGGAAAACCACGGTAACTGCTGGAAGATCCAATACCACTAGCAGGCAACTGTGCAGTGTGCAAAGAGGAAAAGGAGGCAAGAGGAACTGCTGTCGTCATTTAAAAAAAAAAAAAAAGGGGGTGTGTGTCAAAATAGAAGCTGAACAAGAGCACTGCTCTTATAGGAGATTATTTGAAAGCACAGACTATAAGGGTGACGTCTTCCAGCAAGGAGAGAAAGTCAGCATTTCTCTCAACTGTCAGTTGACAAGCTAAACTGCTTACTATCTGAACCCTTTAAAAATTATATATTGTTGAGATGCCAGAGGAGTTACTTTAAGCTAATCTGAACAGCACTGCTTTCAGCGTGGCTGTTACATTTTCCAGAATGTGTTTTTTGAAGATGTTATTTAATTAATGAATAGCTAAGTAGTGAATTAAAATTGTTTACAAGATTTATACTATTTGCATTGTAATTTCCTCTCCCTCCTATGATTTATTTAAGTACAGTCTCAATAGCCAGTTTAGATTCATTTTCCATTCCAAAAATGCAGGATGTAATTACTAACAGCTGATGAATTAAGAGAGAAATACAATTTAATCTGTACAATAGGTCTCCCTCAGGAGGTAATCTCAAGCTATTAATAGATGTAATTTTCCACACTCCAAACAGGAGATCCATCACTACTGGGTGTAACCATTTATTTGTTGATCTTTAGGGTGGTAACGTAAGCCATATTAAACCATTTCTGGAGTAAAAGACAGAATCTTGCCCAGACTAGAACACTAAATTTTTGACCCAACCGTCTGCATGAATCTACTGCTCTCCTTCTGGCTATGAGGGAGATTAATTGTTGTGGTCTTTCCAATGCCTCAGTCCTACTCTTCACATAACATGTCCTGTATTAATATTTTGACAAGAACTGTAACAAGCAGTTGGAAGCAAGGATGCCAGAGTCATCTGCTAAAAGGTCAAGCAGCAAAGCAAGGACAACTGACTACATGATGCAAAGTTCTTTTCCACTTTGTTGTTGATTCAAATCCATGTCAGGCAGGAGCAAGTAAAGCACAGAACCTAAGGGATACTTAGGCACCCAATTTCTGCAGAAGGTAGGGGGAATTAAGATATTTAATGCATTTCAAGATTTGGCTATTATGGATCAGAGGAGAGATGGCTTCACTTAGAAGCCAAGCGAGATAAGTTCAGGACCCCTACCTGCATTCTGCTCTCATTTGATGGACATCCCACTTTCCTGTGAGTTAGGTATCTGGTGTTTGGTAGTGAAGAAAGCTCACAGATGTCTCTCCATCTTTAGCATAGTACAGCTGTCCTGCTAACCAAAGCTTTTGCAGAAACCATTGCTAAGGCATAGCAGACTCTCCACACACAGCCAGGGAGCTTGCACAGTGTTTATTCACATAGGTTCTTCCATGGAAGAAGAGACATTTATGCCTCCTTAGCAGAGGAACTGGGGCTGGCTTTCTCAGTATCGGTGTCATCTTCTGCACCAACTTGGAACTTGTATGACATAGGTGTGTTAAAAACAGAGGCTGCAGGTTTAGTGCCAGTAGAGCCAGCATTTTGAGAAGTTGTGGGAGCATTGCCAAGAAGCCTAAAACAAGAAAACATTTCCAGTGAGAACTTGGCATTAGCAATGTGACTAAACCTCCCACATCTATCCCTGTCTCTTCTCCAGTTCAGCAGCTGAGCCTGTGGGACAGGAGTCAGGGTGTCTCTTCAGTATCACTAATAAATGAGTCATGTTACCCTGACCCTCCACTGATTACACTATATACTTGTAAGTCACTAAGACAATGACTTACAGTAAGTGAACATTACAGTAAATTTCCTGTGTGTGGTTTATTACTATATGTTAATGAGTACATATACAACAAGTATATGAGGCTGAGACAGAGGAGTTCCCTTTTTTTTTTTCTGCTAAGCTAATCCAGCACTACTAAAATTGACTTCTTTTAGAGCAGGATCAGAGCACTTCACCTCTTAGCATGTTCCCCAGGACACCACTGAGAAGTAAGTTCACTCAACTGAGAAATGCCAGAGAAAGCCTAAAGTTCCTACACCAAAAGCCAGATCTGCATCACTCTAATGCTGATTGACACCTTCCCCTTTCACTCCTTGGGGACTGTTTTTGTGGGAAGATGCAATGCAGAGAGATAACAGCTATCAGAAGGTAACGATGTCATTGCAGGTAGCTAGCAAAGACCTACCCTGAGATGTTCGTGTTTGTCAGCTTACTGATGTAGTTACCAGCCTGGAGGGAGTTACAAAAACCTCCAGGGTTGAGCACTATAGGATGTTAATTAGCCATGCTGTGGGAAAACAACAAACTCAGTAAAAGAACTGACCTAGTGTTCAGTTTTATTCTCTCAGCCTATGCAGAATTTGCAAGGGAGGAGGATTTTAAAAGGGGGAGAAATATTGTTCCTAAAAGACTAAACAAAAGGATGGTAATCTTTGTGTTACTGGCTGAAACTAACAGAAAAAGAGTGTTACAGAGCCTGAGCAGTGTTCTCTTCCCCCATCACCAGGAAGGAAACACAGATCCTTTCTATCTACCTTGTCTGCTTTAAGCCAGCCTTATCCTCCACATGATTCAATCCTCTCCTACCTTTTCTGGCCTACTGTTGTTAGACCAGTCCACCAGTATTTTACATCAGGCCTTGAAGTTGTAGCTCTGTCCACCTATGTGTGGCAAAAGTACACATCAGACAACAGCACAAGGACGGGTTTTTTACCATGAAATTAGCTGAATCAACAGCTTATGCTCTTCCCTTTTTCTTACAGCTGTTCCTACTGGGACAAGCTCCTGAGGTCTGGATATTAAGAGTGTCTTACAATAGATTTTTCTGCCACTCCTCTAAAAGTGGGGTTGGAGTTACCCAAAGCAAACAAAAACTACTTCCTATGTGGCAAGTCTTGTCTTTGTTTCTGGGCAAATTCTCAGAGCAAACTTTGTAATTGAGTCCTGCAGCCTGGGAAAGATATTTCACATACTGTGCTCCAGTGAGGGCAGCACAGACTGCAGATGGCCTGGAGGACTTGTGCCTGGTGGGTATGGTGTTAAGTGCAGCCTCCCATATCTTACAGTCAGATTGCTCCTACTGACAAACATGCTTACTCACGACTTCTGGAAAAGGACCAAAGACCCTGGGCATGGTGAACTTGGGAGATTCAGGAACCTTGGAGTGAAGGTGACTAAATCCACCTTCTAGAGTGTGCTTCTTCCCCCGTGGCTGCCTTGGATGTTGCCCTTTCCCAGTCTTTGCAGCTGTGAGTACGAAAAAAAAAAGTATTTCAAATCAGTGCCACCTTACTGGTTTCCTCAGTCTATTCATTCAAAACCTGGGGCTTGGGCAGGACAGATGGAGTCTTCCTCTAACATAACCTGTCCTGGGGCAGCCCCAGGTAAACAGCAACTGAAAGCTACAGTTCTAGGAGGCTGTCTAGAGTTAATGGGAAAGGAATGAGGAGGGTGTCAGCCAAATGCCTGAAGTCAGAGTTTATCACTACTCCCAGCCATTTTCTGTGGTGTCTCAGTGCAGGGGTTTTGAGATCTGAATTAACTTGGCCTTAGCAATTGTGGTTTTGGACTACAGAAAAGATAATAGTGGTGAGAGAGTACATTTACGATAGAGGACTTTGCCTCTCCAGTCCTACTGGTCTGGCCATTTTCATCACCAACAGATACTGTGAAAATACCTTTCAGATGCCACATTCCTCCTGGCTGATGCTTGCTTTCTGTAGGGACAGGAAATTCTGGTACATGGGCTGTTAAACAGCTTTGATTTGTTTGGTTGGAGCCTTAAGAAAGAGGTGGATGATGCATTTGGAATAACACCACAAAGGAGGAAAAAGATTATGGGCTCCTATCGTATTGGTTCTGTGAGCTTTTCTAACTGCAAGGGTGCCCAACAGGGGCTGCACAGCTGAGTGCTCTGTCACCTATGCACCCAGGTCCTGATAGATACAGGAAATCAAGCAGGGGACACAGAGGGACAATAAGAAATTCATACCCACTCACCTCAAAAGAGCAATTGGGCAAGCAGGTAACAATTACTAAGGCTAAAAATAAGAGAGGAGGGAAAAAAAAAAAAGGAAAAAGCATTTTGTGTTAGAGGGCCTCATGATATAGAGCTGTGACTTTTACACACTACAAGCAAGCGGTTTTGAGTGAATGACCTAAGTGCTGCTTGCCCTTGCCAAGACACAGACAACATATGCAGCTTCAGCATATGCAAATCAGAAATGGTGCCTTTTTGCTAATAAAAGAGGATTTCTGGGACATTCTGCTATTCCTTTATCAGAAGACTTTTGCAAAAAAAGAAACGTATGGAAAGATTTAGACACATGCTGCATCCAGATTTCCAGTGTGATCCCACATCTTCACATTGGCAAGGGCCAAGAAGAGGAAAATCCAACTGGACCTCTGTAATTCTAAAGACTGAATATCTGCAACAAGTCAATCTGTGCCCCAGAGTTCATAGTTTGACACAAACTTCTGCTGGTGGGAGGGTGGCAGTGCTTGGCTTCTCACTCAGGCAGGTGGCATATGACAAAAATCACATTATACCCTCCCCTATTTAGGACTTGGCATGACAGAACTTAATTGGGTTTAACAGCCAAGTGCTGTGTCTGTGCACAGAACTGGCCATGGCTGCAGCAAGGCTCCTTGTCTCTCTGTGCACCTACTACTTCTACAATAAAGAAGCTGTCCCTGCAGGTAAGAAGAGCTGGAGGATCCTCAGGAAATTGAGGCTATCACACAAGTGGGATTAAGGCTGCCTTCTCACTAGGATGAGTCCCTTTGTTGCTTGGGGAAACCAGCATTGGAGGTGAGACAAGCAGCAAATGCTTTTTGATGCGTTTTCACAGCTTAGCATGAAGGGGGAATAATAACCTCCATTTATTGAGCTGCACGCAGCCAAATGGGTTGAAGGCAATTCCTAAAGCTCTGCCTGATTTATGGTGATTGGTCTATGCAGTCAGAGGGAAATTTGGAGCTGTGAAGAGCTGATCAAAGAAGAAAGTTTGTTTTAAAAGGGGTGATGAAACATGGAGCTTGTGTCTCATGAAAACCACCCCAAAAAAATCCAGGAAATGTTTTAGTGATGCCCTGCAAAATGGAAGATAAACCAGATGACTCACAAAGCAAGTGAATATTTATCTCCTACAGAAACTTGCACTTGCAGCAAGTGGTTTCTGCTCAGGTGGTGATAGAAAAAAAAGGGACATAAAATACTGTATCCAGCAGCAAAACTGTTGATCTCGGGTATTATCTTCTAAAAAAGACCACAGAAAGCTAGCCACCTTTCTGGTGCTTTCCCTAAGCTCCTTCTGCAATTCACACCGGCAGTTCCCATGGCGAGAAGCATGTGGGAGCAGCAAGCAAGGCAGAAGGGGCATTTCAGAGAGGTGTGGGCTGAACCACTCCTCCCACCAGCACCATCCAGTGACAAGAACCCGGTAGCACTGCATGGCCTTTCCCTCTCCAGCTTGTCCTATTAACTTAATCCTCTGCTGAAGTAGCCTACTAAATACCTTTAGGCTGTTACCAAACCCACAATGCCACTACTTCACAGTTACAAAAACAAGACAGTGCTTGCACGCAGCATTTAGCAGATGAATCATCTCAACCACTTTATAGGGAAGGAGGTATAGCTGCCCATAACGGGCAGAGAAGGCCTCACCCTCCTTTTATGGCATTTACTACTGGGACGCAGAAGAACTGGAGTCAGCAGTAGTTGCCCTACTGGTCGCTGCAGCAATGCTACTGCTTGGCATATTGGGGAAGGGATCAGATGTTCCTCTTAGCAGCCTTTTGCCTACCTCCCCCATGCAGACATGGTCTGAGGGAAGCATGCGCTAGTCGCAGGCTAAAGCACCAGGAACAGGGAACAAATAGCCTATAAGTTCACCTCATCCTCACTGCAAAGACATAACAGCAGTTCAAGGAGGTAAGGATGCACGACAGAGCAGTTAAATCAACAGAACATTTAGGCTCTTTCTAAACAGAAGTATGCAGTTCAGCTCAATGGGGCACAAACAGCTGAGCATCTAAGCATTTGCTCAGCAAGCCCTCACAACTAGGAAGTCAGGTTCAAGACCTGTCCTTGTACACACCGTTGCAAGCCACCACCTCTGCTCCCTCACTTGTAACACTCTCCACCTATACTCAGTTCTCTTAAAAGCACTTCCTTCATCTATTAAGCTAGGATAAATTGCATGCTCTCCTCTGTACTGCAGGTAACTGCTCTACAAACAGCCACAGCAGAAACACCGTATCTGTACACAGTGGTATTGAACCTGCGCTTTTCTCTCCAGGTGGCAAAACAGCATCTGGCTCTGGGAGCAAGTTCTGCCAGGCATGTTTTAGTAGACATGAGCAGTCTAACACAGTCCAGAAAGTCACTGAAAATGGCAGAGACAAGAGGGGTAAAGTTTTTTGTGTTCCAGTCATTCCAGTCCTCAATAAACAGTCATTGGTCTCTCAAAATTACCATGAGAAAAAGTATTCTGAGCCTTATTCAGATCTCCATACTGCGTCTGTCTTTCCAAGAACCATTCTCCACAATAAAATAGGGTAAGAGAGGGTGACCTAAGAGACATATATGGGTCCCCACTCTATACCAACAGCAAGGACCTTCCTTAGCAGCCCACCAGTAGGCCAGCCATGCACACCCAACACACAGCAGAGTTTGTGGTGCACTCTCTTTAATAGATGGTTATTTCAGCTGATATCAGCAGAGCAGTGACTGGCTTTGCAGGATTTCTGCACATCACAGACTTCTCCGTGTCTAGCAGGGTTGGCTATTCCCAAACTACAGCTTGGTGGGCTACAGGAGATTTTTGGTGCTGTGTACACAGTGTAAGTATCACAGTTCCTCACATCAGGGCACACAGGCGGTGTCCAAGATGCTGCAGGCCAACGACAGGCTCCATAGGAGCTGGGTCAGCCGAGGGAGGAGGGACGGACCTTCAACAGTCTGCAGAGAGGAGAAAGAAGCAGGGAAAAGCAGCTCTGCAACAGCTGGCATATGAACCACACAGGATTTGATTTATTGCTCCATAAGGGCCTTGCCCCCAGTGACACCAAACTGCAGGAACAGTCAGTGCTGAATAGGAATAATTGTCTAACTTCTGTATTGGTCTATATATACACCCACTATATGGCCTGAAAACCAAAAATCAGCTTGGAGCCAGAGCAGCAAATATCAAACAAGGACCTCAGTTCCTCTCCTAATTTAAGGGAGTTTTGATACTAACTTCAACAGCAGTAAGTTCTTGGTCCGAAAAGAAAGTCAAAGTAATATTTTCAGTTAAACGGGAGGGGTTTGTAATACCCTTCACTGGATGTGTTGTTTTCTGTATCTTGTTTGCAGAACACTCTGGCCGTAAAAAGTGCTTTTGAAATGCTGGATATTAATTACTCAGAAACGTTCCCCTGTCTATTCTAACATACATTTCTGCTCCAAAAGATGCATATTCTTTGTGTCTCTTATTTTCTGGGGCAGCCAGCCCCAGAGGCAACAGGATAGCCAACAGGTGCACAGTGGAATCAAAGCAGAGGAAAACTTTAGTAGTGTTGCCCAGGGGACAGGGCACTAGGCTTGGAGGGATGAGACCAGAGTGAATTCTCAGTCCTTTGATCAATCCAGAAGTCACACTGTGACATTCAGAAAGCCACTTCGCCTCTCTGCGTCTGTTTTCCATAATGTAATAGACATAAGACTGTGGCCCATGCCTTTTTGTAAGGTATTCTGAGGTCTACTGAGAAAAAGCATGAAAGACATGGTAGATAAACAGTACCACTATTCTCCCCAAGATCTTTCCTGAATTATCAGGAATGAAACTGCATAGGAAGGTGAAAGGCAGAGTCAAGCCAGCTGGGGTTTAAAACCACTGTACCAGGTAAAGGTATCTGCGATTCTGTGTGCAGCCACCCCATCCTTTCCCTTCTCACTAAGGAAAGATACCCAACTACCACATTCTGCATTTTTTCCCTTCTGCATCACTAACTAAACAGTGGCAGAGAAGAAGAAAAGCTGAGCCTGAGAGGAAGAGCAACAGTACAAGCATCTAGTATTAGTCTCCAGGCCAAAATAAAAACTGAAGCACAGTCATTACCATGAGCATAGTTGTTCACTCTCTGCATGTCTTGTCTCAGCTGGAGTACTTTCTCTTTCATCTCTGCAATGCCCATATAGTTAGAGTAATTCAGCTCTCCCTGCAGAGCCCGAAAAATCTTGGCCTAGAAAACAACAATAGAGGAAAGGAAGATAAGACACTGAGACTTTACTTCTGCAACGTAAGCCCACAGAGCCACCATCCCTCCAGCATCTCACACACCACCTGCAATGGCTGCAGTGTTGTGTGTAGGGCTTCAGAGCTCCCATGCTTGCTGAGCACAGGGATACCTTGTATTTCAGGTACTCTGTTTCTGGTCTTGGAACAGAAATACAGACCGGCATGGCAGAAGATCTTCACATACTCTTTGTACTCCCCATAAGCTGGCAGCAAGTCAGTTCAAGCAATCACTGCACAATCTCTTCAACCTCCCCACCCATGCCATTTTTTAGGGCCTACCACTTTACATTCCCTGTGTATGGGCTTGCTCAGAAGGCTGTTTAAATTTACTGTTAAGTCTTTCACATCACCAAAGCGGCATGTAAATGAGAAGCATGATCAAGGGACCTAACATAAGTGCAGGCTTATAAAAATCTGTATGGAGTAAGACAGATATAGAATGAATTGGTGCCTTCATCTATCCATTGAGTTTATCTAGGGAATGCTAGCATGCCCCAAATGCTGGATGCCAGCAGTAGATAACCTCAAATCTAGAGAGTTCCTACTACAGGGAAAATTTATACCAAGTTTCTGAAATGGTTCCAACTGCACCCCAGCGCTCTACCCTGCTTGTGATGATATAGCTCAGAATTACAGTGTTTCTTCTAGATAGTGATGGTATTTTACTTTTTCTCTACAATGGGATTTATCATTTATCATGACAAAGGGATTTCAGTAACTTTTACTTAGGACCTTTACTGCTCTACAAACTATTAATAATTTCAGAATCAAAGCTAGAGTGTGAGGACAGGAGACCTCATCTTGCACTTCCAGCCCTAGGAATGATTCCTCTTAGCCATGTGACGGGAGTGCATCCAGGATCCTCAGGTTTTCTGTGGACGACCCCAAGAGCTCAATGTTTCCAGAAAATTGATGTACACAACACCCAAGGAAAACTAAGCAACAAATATTGGTACAAAACTAGGACTCAGTCTGCCTTAAGATGGAGTATCCAGCTGAGACTTTTTTTTTTTAAAAAGAACAAAATGCAATTTACCATCTTATCTCATCATCACCCTAATACCCTCAAAGATCCAGTGACCCTCACTAGGAAGGCATTGCAAGTACCTTCAAATAAGATATCAAGCCAGCTTCTTCCTTCTCCATCTGTTTCTGCTTTCTCAGAGCCCTCTCACAGATCCTTGGGTTCTGCTCCATGTTTGAGTACAGTTCATGCAGGCATTGCTGAGTGTATGACAAAGACTGCTCCTCAAATTCCTCTAAGGAAATCAGCTTGCAAAATGATATACTGAGGGGATACTCGTTGTCAAACTCATCCAAGATCTCCATTCTGCACCTGATCAAAGATGACAGGGTGGGATGAATGCTCTCCTTCAGCTGGTGGAGGCAATAGAGCTGTTTCCTGGTGATGAACCAGGATCTTCCTCCTGCCCTGTCAGCAAACAGGGGCATAAGCAGCCCCTGCCACAGGAGCTCACCAACACCCTCCTGAAAGCTTCTGCCAGTAAAACTGCCTCTGCAGCACGATGGCACCAAGTCCGAGCAGAAGCTTTGGTGCAGGACCTTGTCAGGACAGAAAAACTAGGGCAGATACTGTCCCTCAGAGGGGCTCCCCGCCCTCCCCTGACTTCCAGGCCAACATTACCCCTTTCCCTACAGCTCCTGACCAGGAACAGCACCAGGCAGGGGAAGACCTCCCCAGGGCAAGCACATAGGGGTCTCTCAGAGCAGCAAACAGCCAGACAAACGGCTCAAGCCCCTCAGATACGCACCCACGCTAGGGGCAAGCTGCGCTGTAGCCAACGCGGGGACACCCGGAGGAGCAGTGCCTCGCTCACCGGGAGGGCGAAGGCAGGGCCGCCCTGAGGAGACCCAGGCGGGACGGAGCGCCCACCCCCACGCCGCCTCCCCTCAGGCCGCCGGCACTCTGAGGGGAGAGGGCGGGGCTCGCGCCCTCGAGGCAGGGAGGGGGCGGGGCTGCCCCGCGGGGCGCACCTGCTGGCGGCCCCGCGCCCGCGCCGCTTCCAAGGGCCAATCAACGAACGCGGCGGGCGGCGCCGCACGCGCCACAATGGACCGTGGGCAGAGGGGGCGGGGCCTCTCCTCAGCCCGGTCCCCGCCCTCCCCTCGACGGCCGCCCGCTCTTCCCCTCAGCGCGGCGCAGGGAGGAGGCGGGAGGCGGCGGGTGGTTGCGAGGCGTTTATTAGTGAGAGGCCGCTGCCGGCCTTAAGCAGCCCTGAGGGGCAGGAGGAGGAGGAGGAGGACTAGTGGCAGTATTTCTTGGTGTCCAGCCTGCTGTGCTCGGGATTGTAGGGCGCCTTGGCGAAGCACATGGCAGCCGTGCGGTCGCAGTTGCAGACGAACATCCCGCACTCGTGGTTGTTGCCTGGAGGAGAGAGCAGGAGCGGTCAGACCCCGCAGCTCCTTCACCAGGCACCGCAGTGACTCAAACAGGCATTCCTGCTGCCGGGGTGTAGCCCTTTGACTGCTGCCCTCAGTTTGGGGGTGTATGTGCTTCTCCCCGCTAACCTCCTGGCCCCAAAGCTGTGTGCTCTGGCCCAGAAATCTCCTTGCTCTGGCCGAGAAATCTCCTTGCCTCTTCCTTCCCTGCAATTCTGTTTGCCAGCCTATCTGCTACTTACCTCTGTTCCAGAGCCCTAAAAAAGCTCCACCATTAACATTAGAGAGGCTTGTCAGAAGCTGTGTAACGCTGCCTGGTTATTAAGCATGTTGATCTCTTGTATACTGCCATTAAAGTACCACAGGGACTCAATCCCCTGAAGAGGGGACAGGCTTCCCTATGTACTGCAATACCATATATTTTAAGAAACTTTTAAGTTGTGTGCTATATGGAGAACATTCACCCTGGTGCCCGTGTGAGGTGCCCCATTTATAATAACCAGCCACCCGGCAGGGACTTGCACTGCGCCCTCCTGCTGCAGAATTACGGAGCATAACATAGCCCCGTTCCTTCAGAAGAGAGACTGGAGTAATGTTTGAAGTGGAGTGACATGGAAGTGGACTTACTGTTACATGTGATCTGCCCCTTGGAGCAGCTGAACCTGTACAGCTCTGTGTAGGGATTGTCCAAGATGGATCTGCATGCTTCTAGTTTACGTGCCTGCGAGTAGCACTCATCGTGTGCTTGACAGCACCTGGGAAACAGTGAGGAAAAGGTCAGAAAATACCAGAAATGCAAACTCAGCTGACCTGTAAGACATGTAAATACACTAGTATTGCTTTGACAAGGCACTGGGGAAAAAAAGATACTGAGTGATAAGAAAGCAGACACGAAGAACCTCAAAGGGACGCGGTTCTGCCAGCTAATGGTCCAAGAGGTGTCTGGTACACGTGTACTTACTGGAGCAACTTCACAGTTGTCTATTGGGCACCAGGAAAGCAAAAGCCAGCATTTACCCTACACGCCCTGTCAGTGCCTGGTCGCTGAAGAGCTGACAGCCGACACAATTCACTGCACCTTGGCTATCAGACTTGTGTGATCTCTAAACTGCCCAAGCCACTTCTTAGCATTTTGCAGCTCAGCCCTGCACACGTTGATGTTTGTGCACTGGGCAGTGCGTGCAGAGCTGCATCCCAGCTGCTGGCACGGCATTGCTGAAACAAAAATGCTGGAATGAGTGCGGTGTAGTTGCCACAGAAGGGAAAACAGAGTTGCTGGGATTATATTTTATCTTAATAATAAGGCATCAAGGTGTGATACTACACATCCTTTTTCCTGGAATCAATCTTTGAGACAAAGCTTCATTCACAGCAGCCAGAGAGTTTTGTGGAAATTTATAAGCAGGGTCAGCTGAGATGAAGCAGGCGTGCAGAACCATGCACAAGCAGGGAAAGAGGTTTGTAAAAGCAGAGTCTTATAAACCTGTCAAGCTCATCCACTGGAGTCCCACTGCCTCCCAAGCCGCAGTAGCAGCCGTAGTCACCAAATTCCAGCAGAGGATGGCTGCCTGGGATGGTGCATTTGATCATGCTGCGAAGCTCCCACACGGCCCTGGGTGAGACAGCAGCGCTGGCTGCGCCCACTGCGAAGAGACACAAAGGTTAGAGTTAGGCATGGTGTTACCAGTCCGGGGGGGTGAGTGCCACCTACGCACCAGACAGCAGGAAAAGCAGGGCCAAGGACTTCATTCTCAGAGGACTTACAGAGACATTGATGCTAAAGAAAATGCAGCCCTTTATATGACAACCTCACCTTGACATGGGTATGAGATAAACAAGCCAGTATTTGTGTTACTAAATGCAGACTTGTTCGATCGGAGGCTGTGGGCAGCAGGTTGTGACATGACCCGTTGAAGGCCAGTGGAATTAAAATCTATGAAAGCCAGGAAGGCAAATATTTGCTCTCTAGATTTTTGCTATTAAATTCTTTCAATGCTACTATTAAAAACCAGCCTGAAAGATCTGAACACTTTTAAGGGCTCTCTACTAAAAAATAGTAGCAATGTGGTAGTTATGTTGGAAATGGCTGGCACACAAATAACCACCCTACTAATACTGGCATCCTCTTTTTTATGGTATCCCACTTATTAATCCTGTACCTCTCCATGGATTGTCCTGGCCTAATTTAGAGAATAAGGTACAGGTCATCCACTCTCCCCAAATGAACCTTTCGCACGAGCTGAACTGAGAACAGTTCAAGCTGGTTTTTACTTTGAAGCCATAGAGGAGAAGGAGGTACTACTAGGCAAGAAACAGGAGCCAAGCAACATGGAAAGCCTCTGTATCTAGCTCAAACAAGGAGTAGTGTCTGTTTTCACATGGCCTTAAGGGACTTACACTGGAAACGAACTGGGCTTAGAAGTTTCAACATACACAGCAGACTTCAGTAGCTCAGAGACGGCAGTTTCTCTTTCTCCAGCACCAAAGCAGAACCCAGTTATGCCCTTTGGTTCTCTATTCCAAGGTATAAGGACAGTTAGCAAGCCTTGAAATAAGATCAAAAAATGGGTAAGAAAAACCTTCCTGGAGTCAGCCAGGGGTTAAGTCCAAAATACTGCACTTACATTCAGACCCCAGAGGCTCTAACACAGTCAGGGCTACAAGTTTGGCATTTTTACACACCCAAGAAGTAGATCCTAGACTGGTCACTTGATAGTCAGAGTGCATTTATTTCTAAAGCACCAAGCAAGCCTTCAGTTTTTGAGAGCAGAGGAAGAGGCGCAGCCCACCTTTTCATAACAGCCTAATATGCCAGAGTGCTTGTTCAGGAAACTTAGGGTTCACCACCCTTCAGTAGGTTCAAATGCATGTTTCTATAGGGGACAATGAGGACATCTTCCCCCTCATAGGGTCTGAAACTATGCCAGGGTACCCACAGTATCCACAGGATGCTTACATATCCATAGGACATCTAGTTAAAGGTAAACAGAATGGTTCTGGTTGTTCATCAGCACAACCTTTTTGTTCTCTCACACACTCTCTGATCCTCTGGGATTCCCCACTCACAGGTTACCTAAAGCCAAACAGATGCTGAGTTACAGATTTGAGATTCTCATGTCCTAATAAAACATTGAACAAACATTAAAGGCTGATGCAAAGGACAGTCTGTACCACAGTTAGTTCAGAGAAAATAATTTAATCTTTTGCCCACAGATCAATCTGCTGACTTTCCCTTCAATATCCACTTAAGTGTTCTCTTTCTCCTTTGCTACTTTGGCCACCTTTACTCTTTTGTAAATTATTTCTCTGTTCTCTTACCTATGAACCTTAAGACTCTAAGGTTCCTTCTTCCTCGCTTCTCAATGTCTGATTTACTATTGATGTTGTGAAGAAAACTTCCAATAAACTGGCCTTTTTAAGTCACAGATCAAAAATACTGTCATATCTCGGATTTCGTACATTTTAATTCAACAAGAAGATCACCGTGTATGGGAAAGTGAGCATGTGAGCACCACAAGAGTGCCTCGTGAGAAAAATCCCAGCAGGGTAAAGATTTTTCCACCAATGCTATTTTTGGTTTCCCCCAACCTGTGCTGCATACAAAGCCACTGGTCCTCAGTATGCTTGTGAGGACATCCCAACTTACAGCTGATTCCTAAACTTACAGGCTTGAGCCTTCAATTATTTTTAAGACTTCTCTATAATTAAGACCTGCTGCACAGGGTTCCCTACTATTTCACACTGTTAGAATTCACCTTCTCCTTGTAGTGTTGTCTGTTAAGGACTTTTCTTCCCTTCCCATCTCTACATTTTGATTTCTTAGACCTAGCCTCCTTGGTCCACTATAGTCATTGAATCCAGAGCATCTGACCCAAACTTCTAAACACCACACTATCTCCTCCTTTCTTGAGCCTACAAATATCTATACAAAACCTCTGTAACATAGAGAAGAGACACGATCTCTATTAAAGCCAGATCTGCCGCACATTATAAACTGGGCCACTGCCAAAGTCTGGGAGCAGAATACAGAGTCATAGCCCTGCCTGGGGCTTTTATCCTAATGGCAGGATGTGACTCCTGCCAGGTCCAAGTTCACCTGAAATCTCCTCCATTTGAAAATCTCCCACTCCCAAATAATGACAGAGAAGGACAGTTTTCAAATAATTTATTAGGAATTTAAAACTGAAATCTGGAAAAAGGGTTACAGGTGTGGAGAGAACAAACATTGGAGTGTAATAACTTACTGGCTTAAAAACACAGCTTTATTTCTTTTTTAAAAAAAATGCCCACCCTGAAACCGGAGCCCCAGCCTCCAGGCAGTGGCAGCACTGGCCAGAGAGTGAATCACAGCCCAGCAGCAGCACAGCTGGCCTTGGATGTCTGGAGGGGGCACGGAAGCAGTTCAGCGCATATACCAAGAGGGAGGAAAGCGCTGTCCGCAGACCCAAATTTGAAGTATATAGAATAAAAATAAACCCAATAAAATGCAGCTCTTCTTTAATTAGGAAATATTTAAAAAAACAGACATACAGACTCTTGTCTCAGTAACAAAAATTATTGCTTTGTGTTTTCAGTACTGATCTGTTAAGTACCCTCTTACCTAAACAGAACTCTCCAAACGCATCGCCCAGGTCAGGACAAGCTCCGGCGGACGGGGGAGGGATGGAAGAGAAAAAGGGCCCTGTGGGCACTGTGGCCCTCCTTGTCCTTTTCTAAATGCCCCTCTCCCTTACAGGGGCTCAGTTTGGGGGAAGAGAGGGAATGATTTTTAAAACTTAAGATGAAGCTGTTATTTCCCTGGGAAAAGAGTTTGGCTGCATCTTAATAAAAGGCTTAATCACCCCCCTTAACAAGGTCTTTGGTTCACTGAAATCCAGACCCAAACCTGCCCCATGTACTCCTGCTGAAGGCTTCCCCTGGCAGAGTGCTTGTTAGCAGGGGCCTGGACCACGCCAGAGGAAGCCCCGGCAGGTTCTAGAGAAGGGACCAGATCACCTCCGCACAGGACAACGGACAAATTCCCACAGTCTTCAGAAGACAGAGTAAAGCAAACGGGAAGCTGCAATTCTATAATTCATATAATCCCTGAGAAGCCCTTAACCCGCCCCCAAATCACCACCCTAATGCTTTTCTCCCCCTTTAATGACTCCCCAACCCAGCGCTCTGCCCTTCAGAGAACGACCACCCAAATCTCCCCCTGGCCCTGGCCGACACCCCTTCCGATACCCTCGCCTCCGGAGGAGGATCCCCTTTCCCGGGAAATCTTGACGCAAGCGATAGTGTTTGGAGAGTGAATTCCTTTCAAAGTAACCAAGACAAGCAATGGCGGTAAAGCCCTTTACCTAAAGCCAAACCAGAGGCTGGCACTACGGAGCCCAGTGATGGAGTCTGTACATCGAGCAATTGGAAGCAGCTTTAACCCGCTCAGCAAAACAGCCGATGGCCGGTACGTTTCACCCCCGCCCCCCCACCCCCTCCCCTTTCATCTCATCAGAGGTCTTAAAATCTTACAGTAAAAGGTGTACAAAAAAAGAACGGAGTCCTGTCAGGATTCTGCTGGAGAATATTGCTCACGCTGCGGCACCAAGTCCAGGACCTGGAGCTGCTCCTTGGAGCCAGGCTGCAGGCGGCAGCCAGGTTCAGCTCGCGATATTTACATATTATACAGGAGGAAAAAGAAAACCCCACGTAAAACTAAACCTAGGAAAAAAAAAAAAATCTTTCAGCTGTAAGGATAGTGTTTTTCACTTAGCAAAATATACATTTGTTTTGTTCCATAGCGATGTCCAACGTTTTCGGATCCTTGGAGTTTCACACTTTTCAAAGCCTCACATTTACAAAACAGAAACAATTAAAAACAGTTTCTTTAAAAAAAATAGAAATACATCAGTTCCTCTCAGCCTTTGCTCTCTCTGTGTCTCTTTCTTCCCTTCAGAACTGCATTCTTGTTACATACCGTGCTTTAAAAACACTGACGACAACAACAACAGAGTTGAAAATATTCAAAACAGTTTCAAAGCCAAATAAAAATACTCCTCAATAAAAACTACCTAACACAATCACAAAGCCAATTCATAAAATATGTCTACTAGCTCGGGAAAGAGCAAACAACAAAAAGAAGGGGTAGCCCCAAAAAAAGATAAAAAAATAAAATAAAAAAATAAAACTAACAGCTAGTAAAATAAATAAAAGAAGAATCGGTGGGCTGGGGGCAGGGAGGGGGGAAGCGTAAACCGTCGGTGGTTAGTAAGAAAGCGAGATGATCTCCTCGGGTTCAGTCCAGTGTGGTCTGGTCAAAGGGAGAGATCAGGGCAGGGCGGCAGGAGCCTGGCAGCCAGCCGGCAGTGTGCAGTTTGATTCAAGAAAAAGGTAACCTTGGCTCATCCCCCGAGGCTCACCAGATCCTCCAGCCGCTGTCCTCGGTTAGGTCACTGGGGAATCTGCGGGACACAGCAGGGGAGGGAAGGGACAGGATCTAGAACAACCAACAGCTTTTCTCTTGGGGTTTTCTTCCGGTGTGATCCGACAGAAATACTCGATACCCGAACTTGCCCCAACACAGAGTTGCTCTGCATCTCGCTGGCACAGTGACAGGACATAGCAGAGATGCTTCCATCTTTAATGGCAATGTGCGGCCTCGGAAACAAGGCCCCACACGCCATGCAGCCTGCCTGCCCGGACCTGTGGCACTCCTGGCCCCTGGGAGGCCTGTGACGTAGTGGGGTCCAGCCGTTTTTCCAGCACTCAGCTCAGCGCAGCCCTGCCAGGCTGCCATGGGCTCCTGTCTGGACACTGTTCCCTGCAAGTTTTTGCCCTCCTTCTAGAAAAGGTGGTTTGTTTGGTTTTTTTTTATTTTAACTCTAAGCCAGCTAACTTCAGCCATGTTTGCCAAGCAAATGGAGACCATCCACCCGTTCCCTCTCACGCCCACCCTAGGACCAGAAACAGAACTGATCAGATTCAGATTTTCCTTCTGCCCTTCTCGCAGGCAGGAGAGGAAAAACCTCGCTCCCCAGAGACAGTGTCTCAGCAGCTGTGAGAAGAGCCAACTGCATGGAGGACGTTTCCCCAGCCACCCAGGTGAGCCAAGCTTGCCTCTCAGGATCACCACTGGGTTGTGATTCTGGCCAACCCTGCAGACCTTTCCTCTTTCTGTCAGTGCTCCCATTTCCTTCCTCTTTGCACCCAGACACTAAGTGACCTCTCCACAGCACTCCCAGCCTGGGGACCGTAAGGTAGGAACCCAACCTGCCAAGCCTCTGGTGCAGAAGAGAGCCCCAGGCTGGCCACAGGACTCCTCCCACAGGCTGGGTCAGGCCGGCAAGCCTCATAGCGGCATCTGCAGTTCCTGCTGAGAGCTCAAGCACAGGGGCCAGCTCAGAACTTCACTCCTCTCATTAACCGTTCCTGTTCAAAGCTCTCTTACCTCCTGCCTCCTTGGTCCCCAGCTTCAGTGATACCCATTGGTAAAAGCTGTTGCAATCAAGGGACCCTGCGAAGAAAGAGTTAAAACCCCACTCTTAAGCAAACAAAAGAAAAGTAAAGGAGAACTACTACCACAACAAATTCAGTCATGGCTCAGATGCTGGGAAAGCTGGTTTCAGTTGGAGGTGCCAAGTCTAAAGACCGCATCACCCTGCAGGACACTGCATCAGGGCCAAGACAGGCTCTTGGAGTCTGGGCCAGATCAGGCCAAGGTCTAGATATCAGGACCTTGAGCGGGGTGGTCAGGGAGAGCCAGCAGAGGCCAGGGATGCAGGCTCCAAGTGAAATGCTGCATTCTGCGCCAGCCGTCTGTGGTCTGGGGCTCAGCAGTGGCATGGCACATGCTGCGGTGGGTGGTATTTCTTAACCAGAAAGCAGGCTGTGGGCTGAGAGAGGGCTGCCCACTGCTGCTCACCTCCATCACCACGAGAAGATACAGCCCCTTCCCCGGCCATGCCACTCTCCATCTTCCTCCCCCTGCACAGACCCCAGCGGGGAACACTCACCCCTAGGCTGTGGCCGAAGCCAGTGCTCGGGGCTGGACTGGCAGCGCTGATGTAACTGCTGACCCCTGAGTCCTGGTTGGCGGCTCCGTAAAGCTCTGCCATCGGCCCAGGGCTGGTGGTGCCCAGAAATCCACCGGTGCGACTGGGGGTGGAACCTACAGGAGGCAGCAAAACTACGTAGCGAAGATCCCAAAAATGCAACCCCGTCCCACCCCCCTCCCACAGCCCATCGCAAAACACCATGACAGGACACCGCGCTGGGGAGGAAAGTGGCAGTTACCTGTCCCTCGCACCACGGCCGCTGCGGCCGCTGCTGCCGCCATTGGTCCATACGCAGTGAGAGGGATTGCTAGAAAAGAAGGAACAGGCATCTCAGGGGCACTGTGACTACAGGGGAAACTCCTCAACAGTAACGTTCATTTCCCACTGCAAAATACCAGGCCCACACAGACGTATCGGCTTAGTGCATCACACAGGACATCAGAGGATGACAATAGGGAAGTGCACAGCCCTGCATTTATTAGTATCCTTTTGCACAGTGAATATCCGGGGACACTCACTAGCCATGCTCTGCTAAGCCCACGCCCTGGAGCAGCCAAGGGCACGATGTGGAAGAGCTGAACCAGAAGTGGGTAATTTCAGATGTATCCTGTTGCTACTTAACTTGCAAGATGCAGTTAACCTGAAGCTACAGATCCAGATTTTGGCTGTAAACGTGGAGAAATGCAGCAGCTCAGGGACAGCAGCTGGCAGCTCAGCATCCTGAGGCTCAGCCCCTCCTCTCTGTCCCTTGGTACTATTCTTGAATAACAGTTTAATAGCCTCTTTCTCCCTATTTCTCTACTCATCTCAAAACACACCAACCTTCCCACTCCGAGTTTTGCTCCTGAACTGCTCAAACCCTTGCTGTTCATTGTAGAAGAGCAGGAAACATATACCTAGGGAGCAGGAACTAGAAATGGCTTAATTAAACCAGTAAGTCTTAATTTATATGTAGCAGTTCTAATTCCCAACTCTACTGCCACAGGCATCCAGCCCTCGGGGCAGGAGGCATCTAGCCAGTATGTTTGTCTTTGCCCTTAAAATGACTGGGTCAGCATTTCATGCTTGAATGTGAAATTCACTGTGATTCTGTTTAGAGCACCATAAAAAGAGGTCAGAACAAATCAATCACGTTAAGGCTGAAACCCAGACTAGCTTATAAGGGAATATTTAGTAGCAGGCACCAGCCTGTTTCAAGCAAACGTCATATGAGGCTTATATCTGGGTTAGGCGCTCATTACAGGCCCTGGGCCAATGTGAGCATGTTGCTGCTTCGCATCACCCCCAAAGATGCTGTTTCAGGGAGGAAAGGCTGCTGGCAGCCACCCTCCTGCCCTATCATTGCTTCAAGTCCCTAACACACTGCTGAATGAATGTGGTTTTACTGAGAAAGGAGGCCAGGTCTTCCAAAAAAGACTCCAGTTCTTTTTCCAGGAAAAACCCTTCTTGCCTCTGCAGTCTATCTACTGAGACACCAGGTTTGTGTTGCGATAACAAAGCACCTGCATGTTAGCTCCCTGCATGCTGGAGCAATCATCCCTGCTTGTGCCATCCCCTCATCTCAGTTCCACTTGCCAAGCCCATAAAGCGCAGCCCATTTACGCGCACACATCCACTTGAAGGCACAAGGGCCCTCGAGCACTGCACAGCTCGCTGGGCCTTTGTAGGAACGAAGGGGGCCCTGCCCTTCGCGGGACCAACTCCAGCCTATACATGGGAATCGCAGCTCTTGGCCTAGCCAAGAGGCTGCACAGTGACTGTTTAACAGTAGGTAAGCGTAATGGCAAGGGAAGAATGCCACGATCCCCAGCTGGTACTTCAGCGAGACACTCAGGACTGTAAGCTAACATGGCACCCAGCCAGGACAGCAGCATTAATAACTTCTTGTTGTACAGAGCCCTGGTGCACCCCAGCCGCTGGTGACAGCCAGGCCCTGGGAGATTCACCTCCACTAGGAAAAGGCAGAGTGCAGACCAGGGTGGGCCTTGGAGGGAAAAGCACTTTTGCCAAGTGACCAACATTTACAAATTTTATGGGTTTTGCTGAAAAACACACATGTAAATAAACAACCGGACCCACATCTCCTTTGCTTGGCAATCAAAAGGCTCAGAGGTGGGGGTCAGGTGCTTATGCAGTTGCATACATGGTGTCAGGGAAGGGTTTTATTAAGAGGGAGCTAGGATTTGGTCTCCCCCTACCTTCCTCAGGGCAATTTGTTCATTGGTGGCTGCCAACCTCGGCATCCTCAGGAACTGCGATTCCCTGAGGATTGACATGGTTCTGTGCTACAGAAAGCCGCTTTCAAGCCTGTTGGTACTGATAAATCCAGGAGAGCTTCTCAGGAAGCTTTTCCACACCCCCATTGCAGACATTCAAACCCTGAAACAGGTGGAGGCAAGGAAGCGCTGGAGAGGAGGAACACCACAGAAATGAGATGGCACATGGGGAGCAGGGTGCTACACAAAGCTGCTTTTCTACGACAAAAACCATGGACACAACAGAGCTGGGGAAAACATGGCCATGGAAGGGAGAGTAGACAGAAGGAGCATCACCTAGAGAGAACACTCTGCACATAACCCAGGGGCTGAGGATCCAGAGGGTATTTGCACTGTAAGGACACTGAGCCAGGACTAGTCTCTGGAGAATGGTCCTCTGCCCCCATTCCATTCCATAGTTCCCTACAAACACTGCAGGACTTTACTGTAGAGTCCCACCACACTCGCTTCTGCCCGGAAATTCCGTGTTGGAGTAGCTGGGGGGCTGCACCACCCAGAGCAGGGAAAGCATTCCCTGCAGCCCCTCCTGCACAGGGGAACGGGATTAGAGAAACCAGGAGTGCCCCCACACCCTCTCCCTCCTCCCAGCACTCCAAGTCCTTGCAGCAGCTCAGGTTAAGGTAATTTGTAGACCTTTGAGAAGTCACCCTGCTCTGTGCAGTTTTCCATATCTGGTTTACCCCCAGCCTGGGGCAAGGAGCTAAAAACAAGGCAAGCAGCAGGAAATGCCGTCTAAGGATTACATGCCTTCATTTGGTATGACCTGCATTGCCCTTCTCAGAGGCAATACACATGGCTCTGATTGCCTCTCCATCTTTCCAGCCCCAGCTTTGGATGGAGCTCGTACAGATGGAAGAGGAAATAAGGAACGTTTCCAGTCTAACTGCACCTGGCTGTGGAGCAGCAACACCACTGGAACAGCCCAAAGCCCCCTTCTCCCCTTCCAGCTTGTGAGTTTAGGAAATGAGCAGGACTGACCTGTGAGCTCAGGGAGGACGGGGGCACTCGGGAGAGGGGTCCGCTCTACACGGAACTCTAAAAACGAAATGCAAGACAGCTTAGGAACTTGTCAAATGCCCCGAGGCAGACCCCACAGAGAGACGGCAGCCGGGGTCTGCTGGGGGAGCAGCCTGCAGCCAGACTGCGACCAGACCAGTGTCTTCTTTAAACTAATTTATAACTGGCGCTGAAAGGTGCTGGACTCCTGCCCTGGAGACTGAAAGCATCCATTTATCCTTAGAATAAATCTGGCCAAGGCAGGGCAAGTGCAAGCTTCACTGCGCAGCCTCAGGTCAGCCCTGGAGCACTGCTTGGCAACCCATCCAATCTGACCTCTCGGCTGCCACGCCAGTGGGCGCTCAGTACGTCCCACACTCATCTGGGCACGGGTTTACAATGAGGCACTTGAAGCCACTATGACTGAGACCCATAAACTGGATTCAGGGATAGCTTCCAGACAGGTAGGAGGCAACAGCAACTTTCAGCCACAGTCAGCCTGGGCTCGCCTCAGGCAAAGAGGAAACTTCCCATTCCCAGCCCCTAACATCAAGACTTCATATATAAACCGTCACACTGAGGGATGGAGTAAGGAAGGGATGCTCAGAGTTGCCACTTCTCTAGAAAATAGCAAGACAGTATTTTCCCTGAATGTGCTCTGCCTCGTTCCCCTGCCTCGCAGAGAATGGGAGGGAGAAGAGGCCCCAGAAAGCTCTGAGCAGCTGCGGCACAGCAGGTTCCAGCCATTGATCGCAGAATCCATGTTCTGAGCACATGGCGGGATTGAGAGCTTGAAACCACCCAGTTTGCAGGGGATCTGCAGCCCACCACCCCAGCAGATGCTTTCTGGAGTTTGAGAGTGGTCCAGGCGCTGTTCAGAACACAACTGTAGCAATGCAGGCGCCTGCGTTTCGGGTGCCTGGGAGTTCCCCGGACCACGGAAAGCGATGTTTTAAAATTCCGTACTACTTTCAGAGCAGTGGCAACTCTGGTAAAGAAAGACAGACAGACACAAAGGCAGCGAGACAGGCAGAGCTGCAGGGGCCCTTCTGTGTCACAGCAGCAGCCCTACGGAGGAGGCTAACAAAAAGGGCGTCAGAGCAGCCTTGGGCTTTTCCTGCCACTGGAGTGTGAGGATAATCCTAATGAAGGACAGGCTGTTCCCACCTATTCCAGGGCTTCTCCCCTCCCCCTTCCACATCCGTCTCCAATTTAAAGAAAGACCAAACAGGGGAAAGGGGCAGAACCTGGGTCACGGATCATGCCAGGGACTCCCGTTACCTGAAGGCAGACCAAAAAAACGAGCAGGGAGCACCACTCACCAGGGAACTGGTAAGTGTAGCCAGGTGCAATGCCAGTGTAACTTCGACTCGCGTAGGTGGCAGCTTGGAAGCCTGGATAACCTGGGGGAAGAGAAAGGGGCTCTGTTACTGCAGGCTCGCAGGGTCGATGTCCTTAGCGCCTGGCTGCTCATGAGCAGCATGACCATTAGTGTTAGAACGCTCGAATAGGGCTAATAGCAGAAACCCCAGGAAATTGCTGGGCCGAGTGCACAACGCATGCAAATCTGCAGAAGAGTTTTAGCAGGCCCATTTAATTTTTTCCTCACTCCAAACATGTAAGGACATGGACATCTCCTTCTCAGAAACTCGTAACTCTGCAGACTAAGGCTTTCTGATGCATCAGCTGGATTTACAAATAGGAGAAGATCAGGGAGGTGGGGGCATTTGAATGGCTGAATAGCTCTGAGTCACTTTTGCACTAGAAGTGCTGGCGAATGCAGGCAGAGTGCTTCTTCCTGGCGCCGGGCAGGACAATTCCTGCCATCCCCAGGAAGCTGACCACCTATACAGTACAAGCCTGTGAGAATGCAGGGCATTGACTCAGAGATGAATATTTGATTTGAGATCTCCCAAGACATGAGTACATGGATTTCTCAGTGACTCAGCTTGAGCCTTGCTGCTTTAAAATTCAGATGGCTTAGAAAAGGCAAAACCCAAAACCACAGACTGCAGATTTATTTTCCTTCCATAAGTCAAGAGAAAACATTGGGGAAAAAATGCCCTTTTTGGGGTTTTGTTCAGTGACTAACTGCTACTCGGCAGGCTTAGCAAGGAGAGCCAGGCTGAGTACACCCTGCCCAGCAACACCAGCGATGATCCTGAGCAAACAGTGTGCTCTTGGGTCAGCTCAAGCCCGGCTAGAACAAGTGTGGGGAGCAAGAGAAGCCAGGAACAGCAACTGTACTGGAAGCATCATGCTTGACTCTCAGATCCAGGCACAAGGGTTTGTAGACCTGGAAGTGGAAGCTACAAAGGACTTTTTTCTTTTTTTTTAATCTTTTATCTGAACACGTTTGCCTTAGAATCATTGGTAAGACATGAAATCCAGCCTGCTTGTCACCAATTGCTCCTTACAAGACAGTCCCATGGTAAGTGTATAGTTTTCCTTGCAATACCAGATACTTGCTGTCCCTGAGATGGAGGAAACAAAATGAGACAAAGCTTAACTAGAACTTTAAGGGCATTTTTACAGCCTTTAAATGGCAGTGAGGACATCTATATAGAACACTGTTTCAAGTGAAAGCTCAGGGGTTCTTTAATCAACTGATTCATCAGAAAGCCTGTTCAAGTATGGGAGGAAGATGCCTGGGCACAGATCACTCCACACTCGGTTCAGCTATGTAGTTACATCCCATTCCACGAGAGGCATTAAAGAATTATAGTCTATATGCTATGGCACCGTGGGACCGTTAACAGAGCTGCAGAGGGCCAGAGCTGCCCAGCACATGGCTGCGCCTGGCCAGCTCCGGCTGTCACAGGGCAGCGGTGACAAGTTTGCAGTTTTTCCAGGTGCCACCAGAGGGCAAGTTGTGATCGCAAACAGGTCCCGGCAACCCCCCACAGCGTTCCCGGCCTTGCACCAGGCAGAGCTGCCCTTGGCCGCCCTGCCTGCTCTCGGAATAAAACCTCTAAGCTGCTGCCTGGCACGACCGGGAGCTGGGGAGGAGATCTGTCCTTGGGCTTACCCAGCATGCCGATCCCGAGCATGAAGGCATCCATCCCGTAAGGCATGACTCGGGACCGCCCTCGCGCCGAGCCTGTTGGGGACATCACCTCCTTCGGCTGAGCTTTTTTACACTCCACCTGCCACAAGAAAGTAAGGATTAGGATCGGCTGCTACGGGCACAGGGCGCTGCCACAGAGCACACAGAGGCAGCAGCTGGGCTGCAGACCAGGCAGGACTGCCTGCCGTGACGGTATTCCTCAGCCCCAGCCACCGCCGACAGCCCATTCCGCGGTCCTTCCGTAGCATCCCTGCCTCTGGCCTCCACACTGCCAGCCTTCCGTCTTGCTCTGCAGCCACCACAGGCAATGGGGAGCTCAAACACTGCTTTTCTCCTCCTGGAGCTGCCCTCAATGCTCTGCCTAGCCCTGCACCAGGGCCTCAAACCCTAATTTTCCTCATTTCTGAATAAAGGTTAAACCTGCCCCCTCCCAGGCCACCAAGAGGTTTCACGTAGCTTCAAAACCTCCAAGTACTGCACAATTCCTCGTTACAGTTAGCTCTTGTCCTTGAAAACTCAGTATTGTGCTCCACACTGTGAGCTTCTTTCCCAGACTGGCTGCTGTGATTTTGGGGAAAAGATTCAACCCAATTCACCACTGCAGACAAAAGTGCGTTGGGACCCAAGTGCCTTACACCCTGCCCCTGTTCCACTGCCCCACTGTATCCTATACCTCTGTCCCTTCTCCCCCAGGTTCTGCCCCAGACACTCACCATTTTGTTGTTGATCTCATGGAAGTGGATTTCACACACTTTTTCCACAATGTCTTCACTTTCAAATGTGACAAACCCAAACCCTGAAGAAAAGGCAAAACTCCTTGAGCAGGTCAGAGCTCTGTGCAGTTTGCACCCGCTACCCACATCCTTTTAGTGGCAGGAGAAGAGAAGGATGGTACAATCAGCCCTTTCTAAAACGCCTGTCATTCATCTTCCCTCTCCAGCAAATCCTGCTTTTATGCACAAGAAGAACAGGACCATCCCCTTATAGATTGCCCTTTCCTTCTCATCCTGTACTTCTCAACCTCTCTGAACTCAACTGCTCTCAAAACCAAGTTTGGGGTTTTTTTTTAAACTTTGCCATTTGCAAGGCAAACCACATGGCTGATAAAGCTGGGGAGGATCCCAGCAGACGCTCACACAAAGGGAGTCGGTGGAGAAATGAACAGCTGCTTGCCAGGACATCACCATCCTCGCTAAACGCACTCCACCAGCAATAACACCCTGCTCGTTTCCTCAGCAGTCACCGGTCATTAAGGCCTTGTATAAGCAGGCAAGTATCAGCAATGCAGTCGTACAGAACAAGACAGACAGACACAAGCAAAGCGATTTGCAAAGTTTCACCAAAGTAAGGTTAGTATCTGGGGTAAGACAGGACAGCGTGTTCCTGGCCCCTGGCCCATGCTCACACCTCCTTTCTCTCACCAACCCCTCTGCTGACAGTTCTGGCAAAGACCAGCTCGGGTGGGCAGACTAAACTCCTCTCAGCTGACTGCAGTCGCTTCCGGAAAACTGAGGCAGGTGGGAGGATGTCTTTAAGCTTGCCTTACAAGCAAGCTGGGATTAAGCAGAGCTTTCTGCTTTACGGAACTAGCCAATTCCACGGTGCTTTAAAATAACTTTTAGAAACAGATGGGGATCTGCTGCCCAGAACCCCACTTCTTCCTCCATACTGCCAGAAAAGTCTCTCTCCATAAACTCCTCCATCTGTCTGTGCCCAGGTAGTTACACACCATTCACCTCAACACCCACAAGCGGAGGGGCTCGGGAGTTCAAGAACAAGACACCGATGCCGAAACCAGTCCTGAGCCCCATCAGACCCCACCAGGCCTAGTGCACCCTGGGCAGAAGTCCACGCTTCCGACATAGTGGCTGGCAGCTCTCCCTGCTCCTTCCAAAACCCCCAACAACTCTTTAATTGGTCTAGGGACTAGGAGGCACCCATGGAGGAACAGGGGTTAACACTTCTTCCCTTTTAAGATAAAGCTGGAACAACATTCAAGGCCAGGCAATCAGAGTAGATTTAATGGCTCTAGAAAAAAAGCAAAAACCTGAAGGGCACATAGTGTAGCGAGAGCAGAAGGGAGCGTTCCCTTGCTGATCCGGGGGCAGAGGTGCTTGGAAGTGCTTCAAACAACACACAGACATGAGAGTGGCCAAGCACAGGGCTGTTACTGGCCCCAATTTGAAAGACGCCAAAGCTAAGTTTGCAGGTTAAGTTGTTGCCAATAAATCTCCGAGCTGGTTCAATGCTAGTGTCGAGCCCTGCCACGCCACCGGGTAGTCGGTCTGAAGACTCACCGGGAAAGCGGGAGGCAGGAACGCCCATGGGTGGACTGGGTCCGGATAGCGCAAATATTACAGCCTTGCTCCCATCCTGTAACCAGACTCCACCAGCAAGACTCGGGTAAGAAAAGGTGACCTGGGAGCGCAAGCGGGCTCCAGGCCGAGGAAGGGGCAAGAAGCAGGCACTCTTCAGGCTCTCGTGTCAGCTTTCCCGGAGCTCAGATTACTCGGGACAAGGTAAGACACACACTGCGGGCTGGAGCCACGGAGGTAAGCGGGCAGGGGAGGGGGCCGTCTCCTCTCACATATCTGCAACTCGGCAAGTTTACAGCACAGGAAACGCACTGGACAAAAGCTCTCTGTGCTGCAAGGGACGCTGGTAAAGGATGCAGATGCAAAAGGATGGGGCGACTGGAGGCAAGATAAAGAGCAGCTGCGACCCGCGTCCCCTGCTGCTGGGATACTAACCCCTCCCTAGGCAAGGCAGGAGGCAAACCCTCCGCAGTTCCCTGTCCTACGGCCAGAAGACCGCTCTCACCTCGGTGCCGGTTGGTTGTCTTGTCGAACATCAGCATTGCATCGTCCACCTGCAAAGAGAAGGGTGCCGGTCAGATTATCGCTGTTGCCACGAGCATCCTCTGACACATTTGCGCAGAGCTTCCCACGCCTCCCCAAACCTGAGGGGATCGAGATGAGACCTCCTATCCCCAAGAAGGAAACGGGGTGTACACACACATCAGCTACCGCACCAGGCCCTTCCTTCCCCAAGCCACAACCAGCACGGTTCCCCCCACCAGCCTGGGGCAGGTGCTGCCGAGCTGAGCCCCCTCGGCCCGGCCCCTGGCAGCAAGCGACCCCGATTGTTTGCCTGCGGCTCCAGCCGGGGGGCAAGGAGCAGGGAAGGCATTGTTCCCAAATCCCGGCCTCAAAGGAGAGGAGAATTAAAGGGGGGGGAGAGAAGCAAAGCTGGAGAGGGGAGAGGAATAAGGGGCCTCCCAGCGACAGGGGAAGCAGAGGCCTCAGACAACAGAGCCTGCCTGGGAAAGCTGGGAAGCGCCCCCGCCCCCACCCCAGAGAAGCCTTTCCTCTAAGTGAGGTTTCCCACTGCTGGAGGCTGTAATTAGAGCAAATTTACTGCAAGGCCTGAGCAGGGCTGCCTTCCCGGGGGGAGGGGCGGCCGGATCCCATCCCCCAGCCGGCCTGGGGCTGCTCTCCTCCCCGGCGAGCACATCACCGCCTGGTGCCACTTTCCCCCCCCTCCATCTTCCCGCTGGGTGCTGCCTTGCAGAGACGCATCTGCACCGCTCCGCAGGTCAGGCCGAGCAGGGTTAAAAAATACACTTCAATCCCCTCCGTGTAAGCCCCAGTGTAAACCTGTCCCACTGACCCATCCCTCCTCTCTAATACCACTGCCTTAATCCGATTATGAAACTGGACGTGCAAGTGCTCAGGGGAGGCGGCAGCAGTCTCCGGCCAGCAGCTGCCCCGGCCCTCCTCCTCCTCCTCCTCCTCCATGTGAGACAGCCGCTCCCCGAGCAGCCAGCCCCACACGCCCCCAACTCCACAGAAGGATTACTCCCTCGCCTCGTCCCCGGGAAGCATCTGTGTGGCTGCCTTCTCCAGAACAGCCCACCGGTGCGGGCAGAGCGCTGCCCATACCCTGGCGCAGGCAGCCACTGGCTTCGCTCGTGGAGAGCTCAAAACCCACGTCAGGGAAGGGAGAGGGCTCCTAGCCTCAGCCCCCCCAAGGACAAACTGGGACAGCCAGCTCCACCTCAGTGCCACGAGGATGGAAGGAGCCCTTGCTAATGCTTCCAGTGCCATCACGAGCAGAGAGAGATCATCTTTGATGCCCTTGGGCTTTTCCAACATGTCCAGCCCACACGAGCGAGAGGTGACGACAGACAACCTGGCTCCCGCTCCTCCCGCGCTCTTCCCATCCCAGTTCAGCCTCCCTCGGCCAAGTCAATGGACACCTGAGAAACGTGCCAGGCATCCAGTCAGAGCCACGGGGGATGTAAGACTTCACACAGAGCCAAAGCAACTCCTCAGCAGCTTCCCAAGACACCGCCACAGAGTTGGGGCCTGACAGCAGCTCATCACGCTGCCATTCCCCATTGCCGCTCGCTCCTGTGCCTGCACCATTTCCCTTCACGGTGCCAGCACAACTGTGACATGCTGGGGGGAAACCTGACATGGCTTAAAAATATCGCAAGAGGTTTTACGGTCTGTTTTTCTTCATTTTTTAAGCTAGATCCATTTCTCCATCCAGTTCACAAAAAGGCTGGGCACAAAGCTGTCCTCCTCCCCACTAAACACTGGGAGAAAGCTGTGTCAACGGCACTCTGTGGTGGTGCCACTCCCGAGGACTTCAACTCGGGTAGCTGGAGCCCACAGACCAACCCATCATGACAAGAGATGGGCACGAGAGAGAAAAACCCAGCAGGGACAAGCACAGCCCAGCTCCTGACTTGCTCTGTCCGACAAGCCCCAGCAACAACCTCTTCTTCACAGAGCCTGGAAAGCGGGAGCAGCTGCAAGTGGCAGAGCCCAGCACACATCCACACACAAAACCACCTCACAGCAACGTCCCGGGCAACGGCTGGGCACTCCCGCGGTGCTCGAGCACTCAGAGCCAGGAGACATGCAACCACTTCTTCCCAAACTGTACTCTGCAGCCTTCCTTCAGCTGAGCTTTTTTTCTACATTTCTGCTGGTGCTTTGAGATCAGGTGTCTATCCAGCACCCCAAAATGTACTCATCTTGCAAAAAACATATTTACAATAAAACACGTACTCTGTTTGAAAGCTGATTCCCATCATGAACTACATCGAAGATACCTAAGTGTATATACACATAACGTGAAACACTCTCACCCCACTCAACCCTAGGGCCTTAACTC
Organism: Buteo buteo; assembly: GCF_964188355.1. Classification (NCBI taxonomy): domain Eukaryota; kingdom Metazoa; phylum Chordata; class Aves; order Accipitriformes; family Accipitridae; genus Buteo; species Buteo buteo. The sequence continues at coordinate 40,167,988 of NC_134181.1, read as the reverse complement.
TGTGTATGGCTACAACTGGTGTTTTTTATTGCCAGCAAAACCTGCACGTAAGCATCTTCTTGTCGCCTTCCAAGGCAACAGGTGAGATGAGTTGGGTGGTCTCAGACAGCACACTGCCAGTGCCATGAGGTAAAGCAGGGCCCAGCAACCCAGGGCAGGCGCAGAGGTAGTGCTGGACCCTACAAATGCCTGCAGGACAGGCTGCAGACCGGAGTGCGCTGTGGATCCAGGAGAAAGACCTCACCTGCATCCACGGGGAGCGGCCATTTCCAGCACCCTGCCCAGGGCGTCCAGCCTGTGCCCCAGATCCCCCCTAGCTCTCGCCACCACCCCTGCAGCTAGGCGAAGGGATGGAGACCAGCTGCCTCAGCTCGCAGGGCTCCCTAAAACCCAGCACTACCCGCGCAGACCCTCACACCAAGCGCTGACCGCTGAGGAGGTACCACGGCCGTCTCCCACCAAAGACCAGCCCCAGGCAGGGACCAAGCCAGGCCTGCACCGACCACAACCAGGCATAAGTTGCAGCCCCCTCCCGGCGGGCTGCTATTGTGGAGCCGAGGCGAACCGACACCCCCCTTACTCCCGCCCTCCACCGCCGCGCCGGGCCCTTCCCGGCTGGGCCGCGCCGGGCCCCAACAAAGGCGGCCGCCGGCGGGGCCGTCGCCACGGCAACGCGGCCGCCAATAGCAGCTGCCGCCCGGATTAGCGCCGCGCACAAAGCCGCCCCGCTGCGCCGGCCCCGCGCCCGCCTCGCCAGCGGCGGCGCCCTCACACGGATCGCGGCCCTGTGATGGGCTGCGGGAGGGCGCCGGCCCCCGGCGGGTGCCCTCCCGCAGCCCACGACAGGCGAATCGCCGTCGCACACACGTGGGATTCACACCGCAAGGAGAAGGGTCTCACAGCCAGACCCCTCCTGCACACACACACCCCCGGCCCTGCTTCTGGCGGGACAGAGGTGCCGCCATCTTGTCTCACACCCCCCCACTGAGGGTGAGGGCGGCAGGTCTGGGCTGAGGCGGGTTGTGAGGGGACAAGGAGCCAGGGGTGTGGTGATGCGAAGGATAGGAGGGGGGGGAAAAAAGGGGGGATTTGGGGTCTCCAGAGGGGCAGGAACGGAGGTGCGATCTCCAGGCAATCCCCACTGGTTGGCAGAGACAAAACGGGTCAACTACCCGAGAACTGGATGTAGGAAGAGCGCGTGGAAAATAGCACTTAGGAGTTTCAGAAATGCCCCAAGTTCATTTTTAATAGGGTGTGGAAATAATCTATGATCCTAACCGTACTTTAACAAAGGCTTTTTGGCTGGGTGAATTGTGTTTCTCCCCAGTCTCCCCCCCCCTTAAATAAATATTTGTTTCAATTCTTTAAACATAGTGAAAGAAGCAGATCACTTTACTAGAAAACTGTTTAGCTTAGTGGTCAAGGCTCTCTCCCAGGGAACTTTTTAACTTGCTGGTCCAGGCTGCAGTTATCCAACATTTGAGGTTAGAAGTTCAAGGTTTGTTAATTTTGAGGAATGTCTTTCGCCATGTTTAGCCACAAGGGTCAAAAACGTCAAGGCAAAAAGAGGGAGTCCCAAGAGCAGTGACTCTTGCTCTCCAGGTGTATCCTTCCCAAGGCACCCTACCACAGGAGACTATGTCTTTGGCAGGTACTTGGCAGTTTGGGAGTAGGTACCAAACCCCTGAGCCTTAAATCCAAGCTAACATCACCTCCTCTCAATTCTCTCTCCAGCAGCTCTCTCTAGCTTTGGAAAACCAAATGGGAGTGGAAGAAGGATAAAGGCTTTGGGCTCAGTGGAGGTAATGCATTCAGAAAGTGAAAAAAGGTTTGTCCCTGAGGAGGAAGCTCTTCTAATCCTCCATGGATTTGCCACTGCTGAGACCTCCTGCAGAAGGGCAGCAAGCAGCACCTTCCCAAGAGGAGGAGACAGGCCCTTCTCAAACCAGCACCTGGTTTTGACGAGAGTGGTGTGGTGGTGACAGGAAGGAAAAGTGACAGTCACAGGTTTCAGAGAGAGACTCCACCAAAGCAGCCCTCAGCCTAGCCAAAGTATTCAGGTGCACAGATATGAGGCATTTCATACCAAAACAGAATGCAGTACAATCCACCTGGCCTCGGCCAAAAGGGCCGATTTTTTTTTTTTCAATGGCTTAGTCCCACTCTAACATCTTTCGGTCTTCCTGGGACAGTCATAGGTGTCTGCAAAAGAGGAAGTCAATGGCAGCCTCATGAAGATTAAAAAAAAATAATAATAAAATTTCCAACACAAGTTTGATGAGAAATGTTGGCTGCACTTCCACATGGGCAGATCTTGAAGAAAGTTGTAATTAGTCAAGCAAAGGCTTTACAGAGACGGGCATCTTCCACTTGAACAGCAACTAAAGATGGCTGGCTGGTCCTAGAAGGAACCATGGCAACGTATTTGTAGAAAAATCAGGCAGAATAATAACAACTGCCGAGACATCTTAAAGGTGGGAAATATAAACCAAACAGTCTAGAAACCACTCAGCCATCCTGTCAAGAGAGGGCATTAGCAACCCTGCGAGGTTCTCCCAGCTGCTCAAACAGGACAGGCCAATTCTGGGGAGGAGGACGCACCGACCCAGAGCCCAGCTCCAGGGAGCAGGCATGCTGCGCCCGCAAGGCGCCGGGAGGACCCTTCTTACCCCACTCTGCAGAACCGTTCTCAAAACTCTGGGAATGAGAGTTGGCCAAGGGACAGAGCCCGTTCCGTGCCACAGGTGAGCGGGACAGCCTGTCCAGGTGTTCCTGCCTGCTCTTGCACTGCACCTCGGGCACCTGGCAAATATCAAATGAACCACTGAAGACCTGAATGACCATTACTGCTACAGCATTTTTGGCTATTTGCCTACCAGATGCGGAGCACAGAGAACCCTTTGTTCCAGAGGCATTGTTACCACAAGCCAAACTGCCTACTGCCACAAGAGAGGTGATCAGATTCCCCTTCTCCTCCCCTCCCCATCTGTTCATTGCAACCATGTTACGCGTGAGAATTTGCATAAATTGCCCTCTGATCTGTGGAAGAAAATCCAAAATCCAGTTTGGAAATCCACAGCAGGTTGACAAGCAGCTTTGATCCCTGAAATTTCCAGAGAGCAGCAGATTAAGGATTAATTAATTAACATTCTCCAGATCCAAAGTGAGGGAAATCATGCCCACTGTAAGCACAGGAACAAGTCTTCCTTTAAAGAAATTCCCCATCAGTATCTAAAGGTTCTCCAATTAGTCAGCAGGGAAAACTCATTTCATATACCCAAGTCAACCACACCATTTTTCTGGCAGGTGTACATGAATATGCATTTGTGACAGACATGCAAACCCTCATCAAATCCAGCACCTCAGATACGGGGGTTTTCTCTTGGTCAGGACAGTACTAGAGTCGTTGCCTGAACGAGATGTCAGAAGCTGTCTCAGGCAAACGGTCCAGAATTTGGACTTGAGTATTAGATGGCAGCCCAAAGGTCAGAATCGTCCTCAGACCTCAGCAGATCTTTTTTCTTGTTTGCTTCCAGGATATTTTTAGAGGGCAGATCTCTCTCTGGGCACGACCTGCCTCACAGAGGCTGAGCTTTCATGACCGATTCATCCACATACGCAGATCACCTGCAGGCCCAGGGAGAGATGCAGACTGTTTTTAAGCACTTTTCAAGCACCCTTGGAGCCACAACTGATTAGTGAGTCATGCAAAGACGTCATTGTGAATATATTTCTTGCATTTCTGCTTCACGAAATGCAAAAGCACAAAAGAAAACCATGAGTTCAAACACCTGAATTGGGTCCAGGCCCCTATTTCTTCCAGCACCTCTGCATTTCTAGTTTCTGAAAGGATCAACTTCTCTCCTAATGACAAAAGACTGGCTGCACCAAGTTTGAGCAGAGGTCCACCTTGCCCAACACCCCCCCCAAGATACCAACCAACAACAGACACCTTTGGAAGAACGTAAAGACAAGGCAAGGATATTACGATAGACCCCACAACACTCCATCTTCCAAGCCATTTGTGATTTGGGGATTTCCTGAACTCAAAGGCATGTCTGTGTATTTAGAAGACCTTCCATGCATTTGTCCAATCATTTTGGAGCCTATGCAGATTTTAGCAACGTCCTGGGGCAAAGATTTCACAGCTTAGATAAGCTCCATGACAAAAAAGACCTTATTTGTTCTGAGCCTCCTACCTTGCAATTTATTTGACTTTGTCTACCACAAAACCTCATCAGACCAACCCTTGAAAAAGAAAGATGATCTGAGTTTTTTCAGTTATGATTTGAAACAAGTGACCTTGCTTACAAGACCAGAGACCCAACAGTCCAAAGAAATTACTCTGATGGACAATCCCTTGCCCCCCCCACAAAAAAACACAGAACAACATGTTCCCACAGGTTGAAGTAGAAAAGGAGGAAGCTGGGACACAAGCTCCTCTGAGGCATCCTCATACATGTTGAACTAGACGGAGGACTAGCTATGCCTGAGGTGGTAGGTGCAAGATATCTTCCACCTCTCTTTCTGTTTCAGGTTTCAGTGAGGGTGGTAGCCTGAATCTAGAGAGGCTGTTGAAATACTTCCTTGTGCAGTCTAAGGATCTCCAACACCATCCAACTTAAGCCAAGACACTTGGCTACACACACTGTGAATGCAATTCTTTCCAGGACTTCAGTCCTACAGTTGAAAAAAATAATCTCCTTTAGAAAGCATGTCCGTGGCCTTAGCTTGCATCTCAGAGAGACTTGAGTTTTGGAGCCAGAACTGTTTCCTAGAGATCCCGCTATATTCAAAGCCCTAGCAGCTGCACCTGACAAACCATAGCCAGCTTGAGTGCACTTCTCAGTCTCTCTCACTGTACTAAAAAACCAAACCAAAACAAAAAAACCAACACCTTTGTGTTTTCTTCCTCAGGAAAATAGCAGCCCATATTTTTCATTCACAGTTTCGGAAGAAAAAAAAAATAAAGTGATCCTTCTTTGAAGCAGAGAAACTCACACTGTATTTGGGATCCTCTTTGAAGCTTCACCTTTTGTGCCTGTTAAAACCAAGTATTTTGATATGAAGAACTGGGGTGCCAGCCTCTCCCTTTCTTCCTTTATCCCTAAGTAATACTCATGGATTTCCTCCTCACGCATTTTCATTTTTCTTTTGCCACTTCCATTTTACAAAGCTGAGAGAAGGTTTTGGATGCAGCAGGGAAAGAAAACAAAACAAAAATAAGAGTAAGCGGAAATGCAAAAATGGAAAAATCAGACTTTGGAATTTTATTTTATGAAATGGGGAACCATTTCATCTCCAGCCCAAGCAAACTTCCATTTTTTTCCTGCTAATGGACATATGAGGTATGTTGCTTCTGACCCAAGACGCACCAACACTAACTACCTTGGTAGACTTGTGAACTGCAGGTCACTGATTTGGGCCGGAGAGAACATTATGATAATCTAATTTGACCTCGTCCGTACTGCAGGCCATAGCACTTCCTCTCATAATTCCTACAGCATGTGCATGCTTTCTGTCTGGACTAAAACCTATTTTTCAAAAAACATCTACCCTAATTTAAAGGTTTTAAGTGGTGGCAAATCTAACACATGCTTAGGCTTGCGGCCTGAGGGTTACCTAGAAGATAACCTTCACGCAAAACCCATTCAGCAGTCTGTACTCCCTTGTCCTTAGAAGCAGAGGATGATCTCTCCCTGAAGCTGAGATACAAACGGAGCTTGCCACTGGCTTCTCAAAGATTGACTAAAAATCACCCCCAGGAACCTGGTACCTTGATCTTGAGGAACTAAGACAGGATGACTTCATGCTCTCCGCTCTCTCCTCTCTAGATCTTAAGTGTTCCCATACCTCCCTGGACAGGCAGGAGGAAAGAGGAACAATTTTTCTCCTGCCAGATCCTAGAAAACTGTGGGGCTGCTTGGAAGAAGAGGTAACATAGACAAAGCCATTTCCTCAGAGGGTGAGTCCTCCAAGGAAATGCTTCAAAAGGGCATCCTTAACAATTCCTTCTCAGACAGTCCCAATCCAATTGGCCCAAATGACTTAGAAAATATTTTCTCAGACAGGCTTTCCAAGATGAGGATAACACGACAAGCTTCACCTCCTCTCACTTAAAGGTGCCACAAATCGAGGAAATGAAGACCACAGAGTGAGATGCCGAGTACCTCTAAAGAAGGGATCCTAGGAGACCTCTGAAAGCTAGGAGGCCCCAGAGTATCATAAACAAACACCAAAAGCACCTGTGTATCAAAATCATGTTCTCCATGAGTCACATCTGAAATTGAAGGCAATGGGCTTTTCTTAGCCCTGGAAACCACAGAGCAGTGCATTCAGAGCGCAGAACCCCAGAGCTGATGGCCACAGAGGCTCTCCTCTGAAACACGCTTTCCCACTGATCCTGTCTGTCAGCCACACAGAGCTACCAACTGGAGAGAATTTCTCAGGAAACAGTTCTCCTGGCCTTTGGTGAATTATTTGAGGCTTGGCCTGGAAGATGGTTACAGGCCAGGAGAGATGCTTTATACAAGAGCTTTGAGGAGTCTCTCCTCAGCTGAAACGGCCAGGCGAGTCAGAAAACTGCCCCAAAAATGGAGAGTCAATCTGACCAGCCCTGACCTCTCCCCACAGAAACTCCACAGAGCCAAGAGGCCAGCTGCATCGGCCTCATGCAGATTTTGAGCACCGGATGTTGTCCAGGATGCTGGTTCTTTGGAAATTAATCGCACTGAGCTATGCAGAACTCTCCCTTCTGCCCAGTCCCAAGAAAACAATCTGACACAACCAGTTCTTGCCAGTCGCCTGACGTCAGGACCCCTTTCAGCACATGACCATTAAACAAGAGGAACACAACAGCGTAATGCCCCAAAAGAACTGGAAAGTTCTTCTCAAACTAGAGCAACCATAACTGCTTGTAAACAAGAGTGCTACATGACATGCTTCTGCTTCAAATTAACAGAGGTACAGTTAAGGTGAAAAGGGGATTACACCCAAGACATTTTGTTTTCCTATCAAACGCATCCATCAGCAGCACAGAAGCACATGCCAGTCAAACTAACAACCTTCAGACCACACAGACACACAGACAACACCACCTTTACTGGTGACACCTTCAGTGACACCATGTAAAAGCTCTTGAAAACACAACAGAGTTTGCTTATTTCTAATAGAAAATAAAACCACACAGAGCTAATGACTAGCAAACATGGAGATATCTGACCACTTTTGCTATTGCCACTTTCTCTTAGGATTGAATAGAAATACAAAGGAGTCCCACTTTGCAGTCAGGATAGCATCCCAGTACATTCAGATTTGACTTCAGAAGCTGAACAAAGGTACTGAGCAAACACTTATTCCAAACTCTGCCCAAAAGTTCCAACAATATCACAAAACTGGTTACAAAACTCCCCTTCCTTTCACCAATTAACGTGCCTTAACATAACATTACCCTTTTGCAGGACCTTTCAGAAGGAAATTAATACCAAAGCCTTCATCCCTCACACTCTACAGTTCCCGTGGTACTTTCCTCCACATCCACAATCCTATCAGCAACATCGTGGCGAGATTACCACACAGCAAACTGTGTTCTGCCCTGCTAGCCAGGCAGGAAGGTCCGAACAACTACAGAATCCAACACTTCCTGCCTCAAACAGCAAGCCCATGAACACCACTGAACAACAGTGCAACAGTCACAGTGCCCTGCCCCAGAGGTGACCACATTCAGCGTTTGGGTATGATGATCCCCATCAGTTCCAAATCCCATTAAAAATCTTGAGATCCTTCAGTCTAATACTTCTGAGATTGCTCCTGGGGATGCTCACAACCTCCTGACGCAGCTGAAAGGCCAAGACCGAGTCCCCTTCTATCCTCCAATTCGGTCCCAACTCACAATCTGCACACCTGGCTGTCACAGACCACGGCACAAGTGACTTCCATCCACCCTTCCCTGAGCCACCAGCTGGCACAGAAGAGCCAGACCAACACAAGGGACAGCCGTAGTGCCAGATTTTCTTCAAACATCCAAAAATAACATCACCACTTGCCCAAGACTCAGCAGGAGAAGTTTCAGGACCAAAAGGCTTATTTTTAATAAAGGATTACCAAAATATCAATTACAAGGCTTTGAGTTAGAAACAGGCCAAAATCACAGGTTTGATGCTGCAGCCACTCTGTTAGAAGCGTCTACAAAACTTCCTCCAGTGTTAGAACAAACTGCAAATCTGCGGGCCACAGGAGGCCTCTGGATAGGGAAAAACTGGAAAACCATTTCCCCTAGCCCAGGTCCTACCGACTCCAGGAACAAGCACACACTCTTTGTTTCAAATCATTACAGGGCAGGAGTCACTGGCTGTAGCCCCTACAAAGACATTACAGCCAGCCAGCATCTGTAACTGACCTTGAATCTACTTAACCCCACGCAAAAGACTCGCAAGCTCCTAATCCCGCCTCCACAGAAGTTCAGAAAACTCCTTTTTGCCCCAGAAGCAACAGCTTTGATCCAACACCACTCAAGAGACTTACCTTCCCAAACTGCTCGAAATATTGTTTTACATCCTCCACAGTAGTGTTCACAGACAGACCACCCACAAATATCTTCTTCGTTCGGGTCACCATCTGGAAAAGGGAAGGACAGGAATTCACCGAATAAACCCAGAGCGAGCAGAGAACAAGACTCAAAAGGCCACTAACTCCCCTCTGCTGCTGGGAAGCGCCCGCCCCATTGCTGCAGCCGAGCTTCCACCTCCTCAAAGCCCTCTGGCCAAACACGGTTGGCAGATCCATCCCACGCCGGACCCCAGTTCATGCTCTTGCCTTCGCACCACCCCATCATGCTTGCCAGCACCCAACCACCACCTCCTCCTCGGACAGCACATTACCAGCCTCTCCCCTCGCTAACCTGCTGCCTTTCCCTCAGCACCTTCACACCGCCCCGAAGGTGTGGGGCAGAACTGTCCCCTCCCCAGCCCTACAGCTCCTCTCGCAGCCCTGCCACTTTGCACAGCCAGCCTCCTCCAGGCTCCCCCAGAGATGACTGCTCTGCTTCCCAGAACAGAAAGACGGGCAGGAGGCCTGCCAGCACAGGTAGGCTCGCCAGGCTTCACCCTCCTAGTTCGCAAATTGCAAAGCATCTGGTCTTGCATGGAATAAGCCTCATTTTGCACCCATTCCCCAGTCACTTAAAAGGACCCCAGTCAACTCCCAGTTAAATCTCTTTTGCCTTCGCAAGACGGCAAAGAGAGGATCCCTCTGCCACTTGTCACTCGTGCAGCTGGAACAAGGAAGAAAACTAACTACCCTGAGAGGGGCCATTGCTGCCAGGCTGAGGCACACCGACATCCTTTGAACCGGCTCTCCAGCTGCATCCTCCCCTTAGCTGCTTGGCTACACCCCTGCTCTCAGAGGAACACATGGTCCTAATTACCCCAAGGAGCATAGGGCTAATCCGCAGCAATTCCCTGGCTTGGAGAGCAGCCCGTTCTAACACTAAAGCACCTTCTGTCACCAAACTGCTTAATGGAATTAACCCAATTCCTACCATGTGCTTCCTGGCTCCAGTTACTTGGGATACCTGCTCACCAATTGTTCTCAGTGCCTGATCCCCCTTACTTCAATCCTGGCACCAGTCCCCTCTTCCCTCTCTGCTTCTTGACACTGCTTCTCCCCAGCTCTTTCTCCTGCGACAGCACTTGGAATAGAGACTCTAAACTTTAAAACTCCCATCCAAGAGCAAAGTTAAAGGGTGACCCCAAAGTCTAAAGACAGTCTCCAGCCTGCTGCTGGCTCCTCAGTTAAAAGTTTCTAGCTGCACGCCTGGAAAAAGTTCCTGCAACTGCGCATTTCGATGCCAAAGCCTCTCGTAGATAAGGTCCAACACCTGCCTTTTCCAGTGCTGAAGCACACAAGGGCATTTCACAAAATTAAATCCTTCTCCCCCTCCCTGCCATTCCTACACCTACTCGTACACACACCTGTGCATACACATGACCCTCTTTCCACGTGTATCATGTTGAAGCGTGGGGCTGTTCTGCATCTCCTAAGGCCTAAAACTTCCAGACACTGGCTGTAACCTCGGATGGACTAAGCTCACCCTGGGCAGCATTTATTTCACCAGCTCTAACCAGCGCATCCTAAAGTACAACCGAGAGACCTTCTGGTTCCTCCAGTGCCGCGCAAACCCCCAGCGCTGCACTGCAAGCCCGACAGGAGCGCACCGCGGTGCAGCACAGCAGCTCCCGCTCCAGGTGAGTCCTGAGCAAACCCCAGGGAGCGACTCCGTTGTATGCACTGGCAACATTGCACGGAGGGACAAGATTCACCACCACGAATTTCGCCCTTTGGGGTGGCAAGGGCTGCCCGCAGTGCTTACCTTGGGCTGTGCTCGGCGGGGGAACGCTACCTTCGGGTCAATCTGAAAGAGATGTGGGGAAGAAGAGGTGAACACGCTTTTGCTGCCTATTTACAGACGCAGGGTTTCCTCCATGCACACGGCTGTCTCTGCCCACGTGGCACCTTGCTAAAAACCCAAAGAATCTACCTGAGGTGCATAAAATGAAGCTGACTGCAGACATCTTTCCCTCTCAGTAAGGGGTAATCCAGGGAGACTACATGTCCCAGCATGCAGTGGTCCGTCTCCGGCTGAGCGCTGGTCAGACGCACCCGAGAACCCATCACATGCTGGGATTAACAGGCTCGGCTGCACCCTCCCACTCAGCCTGCCCCTGGGTGCCCTGCATCACCGGCCTCATATTAAAAGTGCTTTCTTTTGCCTTTTTCCTCTCCCCTTCCCCTCTACCTACAAATACAGAGCTCACCTGGGTAGTAACAGGGCAGAAAAGAGGCAGCGCACAAAAAGCCAAACACTTCATCCCACAAAACACAGGGTAAAGAAATAAAAGAGCACACAGGACGGCACAAATAAAACCGAGGAGTCCAAAGCCCCACAGGCTGCAGAGGCTGTGGCTGCAGGGCAAGCATGCTGCCCTCTCCCCAGGCTGCGCTGCACACAATGACGCGATGCCTCCCCTCCGCAGGCTGAGCCCTCCATTGTGCCTGTTCAGCTGCTCTATAAACCTGCTGCCGGCCGGAGCTGCCGGTCCCCGTGCCGCCATCCAGGTGCCGCACGTTCTGCTGGGCTCAGCACGGATGAGCGTGTGCCTGCATTGGCCTCACACTACCACAAAAGCCAGGACAACACTAATGCAGCTGCAAGCCAAACACCCACGAAGCCTCCTCTCCTCCTCAGCCACCATCTCTCTCTTTATAGCCTATTTTTACAGCAACTCCTGTAAAGTTACATCACATCGGGGATGATCCAGACCTACAAATCAGCTTACAAAGACCTGTGGTAAAGGCAGGTCTGGCTCATCCCCGCACTTGGACAGGCTGCAGCTGGGAGGGCAGCCTCGAGCGTTGTCCCATCAGCCCGGCAGCTCAAACAGCCCAAAAGGAAGCTGTGTTTCTCCAGCTCCTCTCGCTGCTTTGTTCAGCTTCCCAGCCTGGCCACCCTCCCATCCCGCATCCTTTCACTTGTCACACAGCCCCGGAGCTTGGCCTCCCTGCGCCCTTCCACCAGCTTCTTTCCCTGCCTTCCCCACCTCCATCCTGACTCACAGCCTACAACATAAATAAACTCAGCACGCAAGTAAACAGAGGCAAAAGTGAAGAGCACAAATAAACTCAAAAATAAACCTCCCTCCCCAAGCTCCAAGCGCCAGCAGATTAGCATACCCTCCGGTGCCTCCCTGGGGCATCTGAACCATCCCTCCCCTCCTTGTGCGCGCACACACACACACACACACCCCCACCACAGCTTCCTGGCTAGTGCAGACACCCACAGCGAATTCTGAGGACAGGGGACGGCAGGAGACCAGGAGGTTGATGGCAGATAATAAGCAAAAACAATAATCTACTGTCTTTTACTTCTCAGCCAGTGTCATTCAGCTCCTGCCAAGAAGATGCTTTCATACTCAGCAATGCTAAGCTCAGCCTCATTTTCTCATTACCCTGAGTGTGATCAACTGGGCAGAGATAACGTGTCCTCCTGGCTGGAGGGAGCAGGCAGTCATTTCACAAATTCTTCTGCACAACCAGCTATTGTTGCAGGTAGAGGGAGGCCAGGGCGACCGACTGCAGGGGCAGCCCTGGGAACATGCGGAGGGGAGCAAGTTCAGTGCCAGACTCAAGTTACTCGCACTGGACTGCTCTTCGGTGGCTGGAGTCTTTCTAATTAAAGCAAAAGCACGGGTACCTTGTTCCCTCATTTCTGGTGTTAAAACAAATAGCCCTGGAGGAGTTGCGTTTCAGTGTCACCCACTGACATAATGGATCCTTTTTACAAACCTAGATAGAAACCTGCTAAGAGTAAGAGCATTCAGAACTGCTCAGATTGTATCCAAAAAACCAAAATCCCGAGATCAGGCTGCAGTGAGTGGAAGTCACCTGAGCAGAAACCATTTCCACTTCACCCCACAAGGCTTTGGGGACAAGGAATTCCACTGATGTCACAGGTGTACCAGTGGGCCGGCCAGGCTCCTCAGTAACACTCTTCAAGCCACCTACGGCACCATTTAATAGCTCAGGTCACGTAACTCCTGAGTTAATCTGGCTGGTATCGGTGCCCCAAAGCAGGGGGAGGGCAGGTAAGGACCCGCGAGACCTCTGGGCTGGGTTTGTTCATTCGTCGCACCTCCACGGCTGCCTTCGCTCTGTTGGTCTGCGCTGCCCGAGAGCCGCAGATCGCTCCCTCCGCCACAAAAGACAAACCCAGCAAAAACTCACTAACGGCAACAAAGAAACAACAGGGCGACCCAGCACTGCCAAGCCCGCTCTTCCCAGAGCTCATAAAGCAGCAGCTCAAGGCAGCGGTCAGCTGCAGCTTTACAAAGTCACGCAAATCTTTTACCTTGAGACCGCAAAGCCAATTCTCCTATCAAGCGTTTTCATAAATAACCCCATAGGCTGCTGCTATCAAGCTTACAAACAAAGAAGAGTCTGAAAAGCACAAGGTGTCCCCGGAGAATCGGGCCAACAGCCCTCGTTAGGGTAGGAAGAATCAGAAAACAATGAAGCAACAAGTTGGGCAGACAGTGTCTATCAAGTGCTGCTTGCCAGGAGACACCTAGCCTTTAGAGAAGGCTGTCCTTTCAGGACACCGGGCCTTTTCCTGCAAAGTTTCATAAAACCCTATATTAAGATTCAGATGAGTTTGTGTCATTTAACCCATGACTCACAGCAGAGTCTTTCAGGCTCACAGGCGTACGGAGGCTCCATGCGGTACCACAAGACCAACCTCTCACCAGGCAAAACACCCCAAAACATCTGACCCAGCTGAAAACCGTGCTAAATAAAAAAAGGAAGGGGGGAGAGGATCAAAGTTCCTGACAAAGGAAGGGCCCTGGCAAAACTGCCCCCATTCTCTCCGCTGTGCCGGCGGGGCGAGCGGAGCAGATGCAGCCGGGAATTTCAATGGCTGGCCGGTCCCCACGCACCACGAGGCCCTTCTGTTCTCCTGCAGCGCCCGTCCACCCCTGCCCTGCCCTGCCTGTCCCTCCCTGCCCTCGTGGGCCGCACGGTGGGCTGCAGAGTGGCTTCGCCCAGGCGGCAGCGGCAGTTCGGGGAGAAGAATGGACACCGTGGGTTTCAGCTCGCTCCTAGCCCCAAAATGGTTTTGGGATTAGCGCTACAACAGACATCTATGACCTGCCTTTCCAAGAGGGGTCTATGCCAGCCCACAGACTCAGGATGGGACTAGCTGAACAGACACCGTGTTTACACAGGCTAGTAAAAAAAAAAAAGAAAGAGAAAAAAACAAAGCCCTGGGCCCTCCTCGAAAGACTTTGCCATAACCCTCCCCCAGAGCAAAACTCACTTTACATCACTCCTGAAAGCAGGAGGGCTGGGAGTCCTGAGGACCCAGCCTCGGCCAGGAAGGCTGGGGTAGGTTTAACCGGGAGCTCCCATGGGGAGGAAGGACCTGTGCACATCAAAGGGAGCGATCCAGGCAGTTAAACAGGAACAGACATAAATCTCACTGCAACTCACGCCATAAACCCTAAGAAAGGGGGTCTCGCTCTCCCGCCCTCTCCCTTCTGCCAAGATAAAGGCTAGGACGCACGAGCCACGCGCTGGAGGAAACAAAGTTGTGCGTTTGGGCTCCTCGGCAGCCCGTGCCCGGAGCCAGAACCTCTCCCCTCGCCGTGCCACCCCCTCGCAGCCCCCGCCGCTCCCCCACCCCTACCCTCACCTTCACCCCAGGGCAGCAATAAGGAAAAGGAATTCAGGGGAAGGCAAGTCACTAAAACTAAAGAGAAGGGACCTCCCACTCAGACACCTCACCCCCCCCCCCCCCCCGAAACAGCCTGCACATCTCCCGAGCGCCAAAGATTTGCAAGGCAGGACCGGGCACGATACGACACCGACCCAGGGAGCCACCGAAATCCTTCCGCTGGCCCAGCCAGGGCACCTCATCAGTCCCCACTTGCAGAGCGAGGGCCGGACCCGCGGCCGCTCCGAGAGGCCGGTGGTGGCCCACATGGGCGGGCGCTAGCCACGCTCGGAGACAATAAAGTCTTGAACCTCCATGACCGTTACAAAAAGTTCGCCTGGGGAAACTACGGGAGAGTCTCTGGGGCGTGCAGCACGAAGGCTCTCGGCCGAGGGGAGGGCACAGGCCGCCGCGGCCAGGGGAAGCGGGGCCTGGGTGCTGGGGAACAGCACCCCTGGGGAAGGAGCGGCCCTCGGCAGCGCGGAGGGGGGGAAGGGGCGGCTCCCCTCTCCCCAAACGCAGCCGCATCCATTTCCCGGTGCGAATCCTCGCCCCAAACGCGCTCAGGTGTCCCAGCTCCGAGAGGGCCACGGTCACTCCTCGGAGGAACCTTATGACCGACGGGTGGGAGGAAAACCATCACCGGGATCTGCAGACCCACGCCGGGACGTCGGCCCTGGGTCGGCGGCGAGGCCAGCGCTCGGGCAGCAGCTAGGCTACCCGCCGGTGAGAGGGGCGGAGAAGGGGCCGATTGATCCGTATCGGGAATCGATAGTTTACAACCTCTAACTGGAAATCAAACACCGCAATCGACGGCTGCTCCGAGCGCAGCCGCTTCCGCCGGCAAATGCACCCCTGAGATGAGAGAAGTCATCTCACCGTCTTGGAGTCCAGTTCATGTCTGGATTGGGCCAGGACCTTGTCGACGCCAGCCTGGTCCATGAACGTGACGAACCCGAAGCCCCTGAGCCCCGCAGCCCGGGCAGGAGAGGGGATGCGGAGAGAAGAGAGAAAGTTGGTTAAAGTGGCGGCCGGGCCGCGGCGGGGGCGAAGGGAGGCGCGGGCCCGGCCTCTCACCTGGATCTCTTTGTCAGCGGGTCCCGCATCACCAGGCACTCCTTCACCTCGCCGAACTGGCTGAAGTACTCCCGCAAGCCCTCTGCAAGCACAGCGCCCACCGTGGGTGTCCCAGCCCGGCCCGGGCCGGCCCCGCCGCCCCCACCGCGCTGGGCTCGGCCCCGGCCCCGGCCCCGGCCCCTTCCACCCCCGGCCCCGGCGGCAGGTGCGGGGCCGCCGCGGACGCTCACCTTGCGTGGTCTGCCAGCTCAGTCCCCCGATGAACATTTTGCTGCGGGAGGAAGGAGAGAACCGTGAGCGGGGCCGCGCCGGGGCGGGGGGCGGACAGACGGCCGCGGCGCCCCGCGGGGGTGGCGGTAGCAGCGGCGGCGGCGGCGGCGGGGCCGGGCGGGGAGGGGAGGGCGCGGATCGGCCATGTTGGCAGCGGCACCGCCGCCGCCGCCGCGCCTGCCCGGGCCGGGCGGCCGGGGCCGGGGGGGGGTAGGGGGGGGAGAGAGAGGGAGGGAGGGAGGGAGGGAGGGGGGCGGCCGGGGCCGGGATCGGGACCGGGGGGGACCGAGGTGGGGGGGGGGGAGAAGGGGGGGGGTGGGGAGCACGGTCGTCCGCCGCGGCGGTACCAGGGGTCGTGCGGGGAGTCCGGGGAGGCGAGGCCGGGCTGGCTGCCGTCTGTCTCCATTCGGACCTCTTCTCCCTGCGAGGAGCGGCGCCGCACTCCCGGGGCAGATGAGCGCTGGAAAAGGGGCCGGACGGACAGGCCATGCTGCCCCCTCCCCCGACCCCTCTCCGCCGGGCGGGGAGGGAGCGAGGGAGGAGGGCCCGGCGGGCACAACCTGCCCGGCTCCTCCCACCCCCGCCGGCCCGCCGGCCGCCCTGCGCATAAAACCCGCCGGCGGCGCCGGGGCCGAGCGCTGGGAGCCGCGCCCGCACCGCGCCGGGGGAGCGCGCCCGGCCCCCGGTGCACGGCGAGCGGGCGGCGGCGGGAGTCAACCCGGGAACCCGCCGGGAACCCGCGGCCGCTTTGTCCCCGGCCGCGCTCGCCCACCCACCCCGCACCTGCCCCGGGGCGGCGGACAAAGGGCGGCGGGCTCAGCCCCGCCGCCGCCGAGCCAGGCCTGACCCGGGGAGCTCGGGCTCGCCGCGGCGGACCCCGGCCCGGTTCACACCCCCCTTCCCCCCGGTGTGTCGGCGGCACCGGGTGGGTTAAAGCCCCCGGGACCGGCCCCCACCGCCGAGGGCGCTTCCAGGGCGGGACCGGGGCTGCCCTCCTCGCCCCGGTACCCTCAGCCGGGCAGCGGGAGCCCCGGTGCGTGTACCCGAGGCGCCTTCCCGGAGCCCCGGTACCTCCGTGCTCCCCCCCTCGCAGCCCGGCGGGGACCCTGCCGGGGGTCAGAGGCTGCCCGGCCTCGCCGCTGCCCGCCCCGCACGGGGCTGCACCGGCCACCGGGCCCCGAGCGAAGCCGGTGCAGGGCACCGCGGCGGAACCCCCGCAGCACCAGGTACGAAGAGCCCAGCCTGCTCTCGTCTCTGCCCGCGGTTTACTGGGGAGGGTGGCCAGGCTGGCCCCCCCCTCTGCCGCCAAGTCAATTCGCAGTTTCTTGCTCGTTCAGATTGACAGACAGACTCGCGCCAAGCTCCAGCCTCTCTCTCTCTCCACGGCCACACAAGTTCATCCACATACTGATGGCTTCTGGAGCAGGTCTGTGCACTCTCTGCCTCTGCTCTTGGGCAACCCAGCCCGGGTGGCCAGAGGAGCTCAGCGAGGAACAAATGAAATACCTGCAAAGCCAGAGTCAGATGAGAGTTGTAGCCTCTCCTGACCATGTCGTGCATCGCTCTGAGAGAAGGCACTTGTTTGCATCTATGGCACATCAGAACAGAGCAGTGCACAAAAGCTCTGGTGACAGTTGCTGCAAGCCCCTCTCATTGCAAGAGGGTATCACAGGGTCCCAGGCATGTGCCACTGTGCTGCCAAATATTCCCCACATGCATCTCTAGCTCCGCTCCTTCCAGCACAAGTCTCCCCTGTACCCTCTTGCTGCCTAGAGCGAGGTATTGACAGCTCTCAGGTCAGTGCCATCCTCATTTGACCTTTCTTCCCCTTCTCTCATGGCTGCTTTCCCACGTGCCAATACAACTCATCTCCTTGCTGAAGAAGAACCAGGACACCTTTGTTTTAAGAAGACTTTGCAATAGTATCTTTCACTACATGGGCTCATCCCAAGGCCTGTGGCTGCAACTCTGAGTTAAATTCATCCCCTGCTTGTTAGCTCTGCCAAACCACCATTCACCCACTCCATTTCCTGAGCTGGGTCAGTGGCACTACCCTGTCTCCTGGCCCTGTACCTGGGCACAGCAACACACTCGACACCAGAGACTTGATAGGGAACTGACATACACAGCAGCCCAGCTGTGGCCGCGGAGCAGCCGCAGCTCCCGCTGCCACCAGTCCAGGCTGAGTTTCTTCTCCAGAATAACCCACTCATCGTTCCACAGGGCTGAAGTCACCACTTTGGGTGGAGATGCCCCGAGAGGCAGCTGGGCTGGTGCAGAAGAGAAACATAAATAACAACATGCAGAGGTGGTACTGTAGCTGGCACTGACGGGGAAGGGCTGCACGGCCAGCAGAAGGAGGGGTGCTGAGGCAGCATCCCGGCCATCTCCCCTTGTACGACCTGAGAAACCTGGACAGTAGCCGGGCTGTCAGAAAGCCACCGCTGCTGCCTGCCACGCTGCCCAAACTCACTGCTGCTGCGCTGCCTCCTGGCACCTGCTCTCTCCAATTTGGATGGCAAATACTCTAAAGTGGGGACTAATGTTTTCAAGTCACCTGGCACAGGTTTTATGCTCCGTAATTGCCCAACCTAGGCACAGTACTAATGCTAATTAAACACAAGAAAGAAAAAAAGAAATGAGAGCTCAGCATTGGACACACGAAAGGATAACATCTCTTGTTTTACTACCAGTGCATTGCTATAATTTTAAATGTGTGTTATTTATGAGACAGATAAAGTAGACCTCTGAGGGACACAGCGTTAAAAGGCTTCGTTGTATCTTTTTTTGCATTATGCTTATTATTTTATTCTCTTTTTCTCCACCAAAATAATATTGGAGAAGGGAGAACAGGGTCAACGTGAGTTAACATCTGTGAACATCAGAGGGGAAAAAAAGTGAGCATTCAGGAAGATTTGGATGGAGGATGTGGTTGGACTTGCATCGCTGGGAATGACATCGTACCACGTAACTTATTCCGAAGCCCTTTTCAAAACATACAAGCAATATTTTGTATTTCCACCTTAGGACCCCAAAGTGCTTTGTAAATATCAATTCATTTATCTCTGTAACACACAAGACAGTGGGTCTTCAAAAATCTGTTGATTAGTGACAGGAGGAAGCTTTCCTCATGGAGAAGTAAATATATAAAACATTCCAGACCTTATGATTGGAAAGATGATCTGCCGAATATAAAATAATGCAGCATTGTTTTCCTGGGGCTGCAGACAGACAGCTGTAGTGCCTCTGTGGCTGCTGCTGAGAGGTTGCCAAACACCAGCGAGATTAACAAAACTGCTCAGTTTTCTTGCTGCTATTCAGCGTCTCGTGTGTGGTAGAGTGACACTATCAAAATCATGTCCACTTCCTGCTGAGGAGGATGATTGGCAAAGCTCTGCCCAGCACCAGTGGCAGACACTGGAGTTATTCATGGCGAGAGGGAGGTTCCAAAAAGTGGAGGTTAGGGGAGGGGCAGGGCAGCAGCCGCCTCTTTTCCTCCCTCATCATATAAGGCTTAAGGAGAGATTGTGTCTTGGAGACCTGTCTCTAGCCAGGAGGTTTTGGCAGTCAGGTACTACGAGAAGGTTTGCTTTTCGTTTAGTTTGGACAGTTGATAAACAAACTTGAACTGGAATTCAAATAATTTTTGTAATATTTGCATTACGATGCTGAACATGCAAACCTGGAAGATATTAACTGCAGCTCCATAGGCAGCCTGGGGGCAACGCCAGTCTCTGGCAGCGGCTTCCAGTGGTGCTCGTGCCTGCTTTGGAAAGGATGCTGACCCTCTGGAGAGGCTGATGGCAAAACCTCCCTGCTAGCCCATGCACGAGGCAGCCAGGGGTGTCTGCCTCAAAGGGAACCCGCCGCTCAGCCACCTCCTGCTTGGCAGGAGCTGGCTTGGGGCAAAAGTCAGGCACATAGCAGGAGAAGAGCTATTTAGAGAAATTTAATTATTTAGACTCCTCTCAGGTGGGGGGGAGGGACAGAGTCAGCAACAGGAAGAGAGGAATGGCTGCAAAGGCACCGAGGATTTCTTTGCTTCATGTAAGAAACCTCACGGGGCAAGATTCGCAATGGGAAAACAGGCTACATGGTGCAGAGCATTGAAGAACAGGGTGAGAAAGAATAGAGGAGAGGAACAGGGCTGTATGCAAGACAGGAAAAGAAAAGAGAAACATTAGGTGTGGGTGAATAAAGAGCAGGAGAAAAGGGAATATGAAAAGTAGACAACTGGGATAACTGGAAGAAAGGAGTAAGAGAGGAGAGAGGACAAGATTGGAGCAGCAGGAAGAAAAAGAGGGGAAAGAGGTCTGCATGGAATGGGAAAAAAAAGTAAATCATCAAGAGAACTTGTAGCACAGTAAATAGGGATTCAGCATCAAACAGCAAAAAAAAGGAGAGGTCTCTGAAGGGCATTAGGAGATTGCAGACTTCCACTTGCTGTCCTGGAAATGATGGCCAAAGGAAAAAAATCAGAGACCCCTTCCTGCTATTCTCCCTCTCTACAAGCTCCAAAAACTACTACATGGTGTCTAGTCTCCATGATCCTATCTAAATCAGTCCAGGAAATGAGGGAGGAAACACTGACTGCTGAGCTCTAACACCAGAGCTGCTCCGCGCACCAAGAGCACCCAGCACCACACCAGTCTGGCCACTGCGCAGGGGCCACCTCTCTGAAGGAGTTGAAAACATTTTTACTTCCCCCCCCCTTTTTTTTTCCTTAACATAACACTCCGAAGATGTCATATAAAGTGACAGAAAGCAACAACAGATTTGAAAAACGAGACCTCTCTCCTCGAAGGTGCCCTGAGCTCCACCTTCCCTCTAACCTCTTAGTGACCGTTTGTCACAGACTTTCATCAGTCACTGCTTTCTGCTCCATCCTTGCTCCTTCCTAACCTCTCCCCAGTCCTCGCTCCAGCAACCCATGTAAAGGGACCTTTCCCACAGCATCCGCTGTTAAGAGGCTCTTCCCCAGCCTGGAAGCGGAGCGTTGCCTCCTGCTCTTCCCCTCCTTGCCTGGAAGCTCAGAGCTTCCTATGGGGTGATATAGGGGGACCCATTTCCCCACCATTAGAGAAGAGAGATGAGGAGGGATGCAACAGAAATCTGCCAGATGTGGTAGACTGTTTTAAAGAAGACATTCATTAAACTGTTCCTTGTGCTCATTGAGGATAAGGCAATTGGCTCGGGGGCACAGAAGGAGATAAAGGTTAGATATTAGGAGAAACTTAGCAACTATGAGGATGGCTAAAGGTGGGAGAGGTCAGCCAGGAAGGCCAAGGAATGTCCACCCATGAAGATTTTTAAGAACAAATTAAGCAAACGTCAGTTTGGTGATCAGGTTCTATTTTGTCCTTGCCTGTTGCAGAGGTGACCTCTTGGCACCACTTTCAATCCTCAGTTTCTACAGTTTCTTCATCATGTGAGGGGAAAGGAAAGAGTTTGGAGTAAAGGAGGCAAAAGTGAGGACTTGTCTGATAGAAAGGGGAGTTCCGAGTGCGTTCCAATGCATAGATGGAGGCTAGAGAAGAGAGGAATAACACAGAGAAATTTAAAGGCTGTGGTCCACAGGCACATGTCAGGGCAAGGAACAGAGCAGCTTGGGGCCAGGCTGCACCAAACACCACCAGGACTGGAGAAAAGGTCTGGGACTGAGTCAGATAAATAGGGGTAACAGAAAAAGGCCTAGGTCAGGTTTGAGAGCATCAGCCAGTGCAATGGCTGCCAGATATCTCAGACAAAATGGGTTTCTGTCTTAACATTTTTTAGAAGTATTAAAGTTCTCTATCAAAAATAAAATCCTGTGTCCCAGTGGGAGGAAAAGAAAAAAAAAAAAAGAAAGAAAGAAAAACCAAATACAAACCACACCGGACACAGCTTTTCCAGTGTCTCCCTGCAGTGACACTGCTGGGTGCCTTGCCGCCCAGTCTGCCGGGCCTCCAGTAACCAGCTTCTCAGGCAGGGACCAGTGATTCTGCACTATCAGTAGATCTGCACATCCTCTGCAGGTCTGACGCATGTGTGAATTATTCATCCAGGGCTGGAGCCACCACCATGTCAAGGACCTCTAAAATCTGCCTTAAAGATAGCCGAGTCCAAGCCAACAGAGAAGCAAGGGGAGAACAGGGCTCAGGGGAAGGAGGACTGGATCCTCCACCGAGATGCTTGCAGGAGGCAGAAAATCTGAGTACTGGCACTGTCCCAGAGCAGCACCAGAAGGAAAATGCACTTACAGGAGCAAACAGAGAACTTCTGGCTCAACATACAAACAGGAGCTGAGCAAGCAGAAGCTGTTTTTTCATCCCCTCTCTTTCAGGACATAATCAATTTCCTACCTCTGCTATGACACTCACACTGGCTTTTAACTCTCCCATTTCTTCAAGACTTATTTTCTAATCTAAGCTGACGGGACCTTTGCTCCACAAATCCCAACAGCACTTCTCAGAAGACAACTTTATAGCATTCTGGTACTGTGGGGGTGTAAAGTAACTGGGACTACACTGTTAAGGTTAACAGCACAAAATTGAGAAGGTTTACAGATTATTTGGAGGAATGAACAGAAAAGAGCATCTTTAAAATCCAGGGTGCGTGCTGGAGCTCCTGAGGTGGGAAAGGTTCAGACCAAGGCTAGTGTACAGGACAGAAATACACGCTGTAAATCTCCTTAAGCAGCTCAGCCTGTCCTGGTTCCTCAAGGTTTTGCCAAGGTATTTTGTTTGTACTTGTCACATGACTTACATCAGGCATCACATCCTAATCAAGACGGACACCAGTGTCTTCCCAGGCAAAGCTCCCATCCTCAGATTGCAGGAGCGGCTTAGCTGCTTTGTACTTGTAACCCCTGCCTGAGCCTCCTCCCTGCTGAACGGGGAAGGGAGACGAGAGAGGCTGCAAGGGTCCAGGTGCACTTGTAGTCATCTCCGGTCGTTCTTCTCTTTGCCGTAGAAGAATAGTCTATGGCAAGGCACAAACTTGCCCAGTGGGCGTTGTACTTGGAAATCCTGGCTTTCTACAGCACTGCACCCAGAACAGACGCTCTGGGGCCAGGAGTGGTATCCTCCAGAGAGGGAGGGTTTCCCCCACCCCAGGGCACAGCATCTTCGCTCAGGCTTACAGGCTCCCGATCCTTCCAGGCTAGGGAATGTGAAAGGAGGCAGCTGTTACTAAAGATTCCAGCTGCAGCAGCCTACACCAGCTTTTAAATATGTTGAGTTTGGAACTGGAAAAGGCTCAAAATCCACTCTTTGGTCCCAAGACACAGCAATTCCCCCTGCCCACAGACCCAGTGAACTAACCTC
Source organism: Buteo buteo (assembly GCF_964188355.1). Lineage (NCBI taxonomy): Eukaryota > Metazoa > Chordata > Aves > Accipitriformes > Accipitridae > Buteo > Buteo buteo. The sequence goes on along the minus strand of NC_134181.1, from coordinate 40,145,071 downwards.
TCACTGAAGTCAAGCTCTGATTCTGCACTGCTCATAGTCTAGTGGGAAATACTTTGCTCCTGCTGCTACTTGTCCATTCTTGCCCTTGTATCTTTTGCTCACTTTTCACAGCCTTTAAGCATTTATCTTTTCACGCCTTTGCCTGCTCTGGATTTCCCTCAAGGCTGATTTTGCTACATTAGGGTCCTTATGCCATTTTCTCTCTCTCTTTTTTTTTTTTTTTTTTTTTTTTTTGTCCCAGACAGAACTTTCTCACCTACCTTATGCCCATGCAGTTCCACAAGCTGAAGTAAACTGAGTCACTGACCCTTTTCCCATCAGGAGCAAGAAGTGATTCACAAACTATATTCCTCAGCGCTCCCAGCTGGCTGGTGGCCAAGCTGCCGCAACAGCTAAGGACCAGCTCCCTCCAAAGTAGCTGTCCAAGACATTCTTCAGCACAAAGCTGGGACGCAAGCAACATGGAGATACTCTGTCAAAAGCAGGGGCATGCAGAGGAGCAGCAGGAAACCTCTCTCACAGGGGACATGCACAGTATATATTGGAACCACCCCTTTACTAAAAGTAGAAATGAAACAGTAAAGTCTACACATCAAAGTTTCTGTCGGATACATGTATCAAAATGGGGAGCAGTAACATTAAAAAGAAAACCTTCAGGCTCCTGCAAAAATTTAATCTAATTAAATGTTTTTAAGATTTTAGTTCCATCTACCTGACACATTCTTAATCAATCAATGAGCAGATTCTGCTCTCCTGTTTGCAGGAATGACCAGTGCAGCTCTGGAGACATCAGAAGAGAAAAATCTCATGAGTTACACTGGAAATAGTGGGATCATACTCAGGCTTGTGACATCCTGACTCACTGGACTTGTAATCTGATTATATGGGTGTTTTTGGAAGCCCTGTGCAGTATGTCCTGCCCTGCCTCAGCATTTCATCTCTGGGGATCACCCAGTTTGTTGCTTCACAGACACCCTTGGGGTTTGGAAACTGCCCACTTGTGACGGATGGAAACAGTGAGGCATCTTCCAAAACTTTCCATCGATTTTGAGCATTTGAGTCAAAAAAATGGAGATGCAGTAAACGTTCCTCTTTCCAAATAAGGCCTGGGGAAGCTCTGGGCACAAAGCATTTTCTGCAAAACAAGCACGTGGTATCTCAAGGTGCACATCCAAGATCTGTGTTTCTTTATACGTAGTGGCATAGGTGACTAGGTCAAAAGCGTAACACTCAGATGATCTATACCTTCTCTATGTTTTTAGCCACAATAGCACCCTGTTCTCTGTTTACTGGCACTCCGCTAGACACCAAGAAAGCTAGTACAAGCATTTCCCTATCTCAAAAGTTATCATGTTCCTGTGACTTAAAGTATATCTAAAACAAATCACATTCTGGAGGGTGAATCTAGAAGAGCCTCTCTGGTGTTTGAAGAAAGCTGGGGATAGAAGAGACATTTGCTGGGAGAGCAGCTCTGGAGCTAAACAAGTTTTTGAACTAGGAAAGCTCCTCTTACACACTCCTGCTAGTCAGACAGAATGTGCTCATGTTCGTTGGTCATTCTGGAGCCTTGAAAGCAATGCAGCGTCTGGTAAATTCATTCCCAGATGCTGGGGGAACAAGGGATTGTGGGAGACAGTGTAAGATGGGGAGGGATTTACTGCAGAACAGAGAAAAAGCAAATCAATGAAAGTTTGTTCAGCCTTACTTCCCTTTTTTTTGTTGTTGTTTTGTTTTGTTTTTTAAGTGAAGCTGCAGTAGGATAAATTTTGGGATTTTATGCTTGTGTTGCTTTAAGGACAGGAATGCTGGAAACAGAGGTATTTGATACCTTTGCTGCTAATTACAGTGCAAGCTCCCAGTGTCCTGACAATGCCCTTGTCCCTGACCTGGAGGGGCCTCACTATCTCAGGGTCAGCTGTAATTTAGTTTTAGGTCAGAGCTGGGACTCTCCTGCCAAACTAACTGCACTTTGTTTTGAAGTAGAAACCATTTACTAGCAAGTCTGAGACCATCAAACTCATTTCACTAACGAGAAACAGGAATGAACTGCAGAGCCCCAGAGACGAAGGTCAGTGTTCGACACAAGGAGAGCTCAGCTGCCTCACGAAGGAAGGGGCTGTTTTGCCCACCGAGCCACACAACCGCATGAGCTCAGATCTTCTGCTCCCTTCAATTAAGCACGTTTATTACAAAAAAACTTAGGGACCAACTAAGCCCTGCCAGTCCTCAAGCAGGCACAATGGTGCAGTCAGCCCCCCACCTCACAGAGTTTTCAACACAGTTGCTGCATTTCACAGCAGGCTCAAGAAAAAGGACCGAGCTCCTTAGTAAAGCTCATGAGTTGTTGGTGCTGCTCCTACCTCTTCTCACAGATTGGTCGGGTGATTTGGGCCAAGAAAACTCTGTTTTTCTACTTGAAAACTGAGGTGTTTCTTCCCTATCTGAAGAAAAAAAATGCTTTGAGATCTTCAGAGAGAACATGCTGCAGAAAATAACCCAAAAGCTGTAAAGGGAAATACTTTTTAACTTCCTCTGAATAACCAGCACTCTCTAACTCACAGGGAATGAAGTATTTTTTTTTCAAACCAACAGATTTTTATCCGATCTTCTTCCCCCTCACCATATTCATGGACAGAGATTATACTGTCATGATACCGCATAGCATTACCTGAAATTAACTTGTCACTTAAAGAACCGTTCTCTACAATTTGTGGGGTAGTCTGAGAGCCCAGTACATTCTGCATATTTTCAGAGTCCCTGCTCTTTTGCATTTATGTAGACCTAGGACTGGGTTTGCTAAGGAAAAACCCATCCAGAGCACAAATTTTTTTCAACTCTGCACATTACTGCAACAAGAGGCCAACTCGCACTTACAGGAAAAAAGCTGGATGCAAAATTTGTGCCAATTTACTAAACAGTAAAAGTCTTTTGACAGCAAAGGAGGGTTCTGTGTCCAAATCTATGAACACACGAATGAGACAGACAAGTAGAGACCCAAACATGCTCTTTGGGAACAGTAAAACATATTTAGGTCTAGATGCCAGCCACAGTTGAGATTAGTGATCAGATGCGAGAGAGCACAGCTATAGCAAGAAACAGGACCACTAAGGGATGTTCAAATCTTTCTTTCATAAAAGTTGACTAGAAGACTGCAGCACACCCTGATGTGCGCTAATGCTTGCTGCCATGCTTGACAGCTGCAAGGCAGTGTGGTGGAAAGAATTACCAGCCCTACAGACTTTCAGATGAGTTCAAAATGTAATACCCCCGTTGTCAGACACCACAGGTTCCTAACTACATGTAAACCCAAATCGCTCCTCTCACCATTGGTGCTTCTGCAAATAGCAAACCAGCTTCCAAGAGCTCATCTTAATTGCCAGAGCTCTTTGTGGGAAAGGTCCCAGCTACCCAAGAGCTGGGTACCTCCTTCATGACTCCCTGAGAAAGCCACGTGTTTCAGGAGTGATGCAACTGCCGTGTACCAGAACAAGGCTCTGGAGCAGAGCAGATAGCTTCCTTGGCAGCTGGCCTGCAGTGCTGGAGCTTGCTCCCAGGAGAGATTAGAGGGAGTAAAAACCTCACTGCCATCAGAGCACAGCACTCAACCTGCTTCTACCAGAGATTTCTCACAAGAGCAAAAAAATCCAAAAGCGTCACCACAAATAGGAGGCTGTGGGAACAGGGAAAAGATAACCCAGTTAATGTCATGCATACAGCTTTGCTAACAGCTCAGGTAACACTGATCAGTAAAGGACAGGCAAAAGCTCTTGAGCAGAGCCTGTTTTACACCGGGAAGATTACCTGACTAACATCTCGACAGAGAATTGCCTCCCTGCATAAAGCCACCCAAAACCCCGACCTGCAGCTACAAACCTTTCAGGTGAGGATTTTAGATTTGGAAGTTGAATAGCATGAAATACATTCTATCCCCCAGATGACCTTATTCAAGCCCCTTTTTTTATTTTAAGGGCACGGTAGAGGACAGCTACCCTCAGGTTCCCAGGTAGCACAATTTATACCCCGAGGCAAATGAAAGTACAAACTACTTGCACTCACTTAGACTTTGTGTGCTTTTGGACTCCCCTGCTACTTCAGGTGTCACCACATCCGTGTAACCCCGACAGCAAAGAGGAAAGGAGAGGGTTTTCACTGGTTTCAAGGAAGGCTGAGCTCTACCCATAGACAAGGTAATTTTCTGTCTGCGCACAGAGGACTCTGCACAGATGGGCGAGCTGTTTCCCAAGGGCGCAGCAGAGCCCCTTCGGAGACAGCTCCAAGGCTGGAGCTCCTGTGCTGCAGAGCACACTGTGGGCTCACCCCCCAGCCCAGCAGACTCCTGGGGACAGGGCCATAATGACCATGGACTGCCCAGTTGACCATACGGAGGTCATCTCCAGTCCTCTGCTCCCCAGCCACCGAGGTAGGGCTCTGCAAGGTGGAGCACGGAGCTCTGGGCAGGGCTGCGTGGGCGGCAGCCCAGCCTGGGAACTCAGGAGCAGCAAGGAAGGAGAGGATGCTGGAGTGGAAGTGATTTGAATTAGAACAAACTGGCTGCTGAATAGAAGCTTTTATTCCAGCATGGAGAAGGCTTTGTTAGTCAAGCACATGTGATGCACAAAAGCCTCCACTTGAATTCATTGAGTTTTAATTGGTTCTCAGGTGGGGGAGGAGATGGGTGTTAGGAATTAGGGATTCCTTAAAGAGGCAATATCATTAAATCTTAACGCCTCTTCCCTCTCACCCCCAGTTTCGGCTTAGGAGTCTGGCCTCATTCAATTGTCCTATGTTAGAGAATCAGAAAAACTGAGGGAGAGAAAGGGTGGGAGGGGGAGTCACTAATAAAGCCTAAAGGGAGATCAATGAACGAGGAGGGTGAGGGGCAGGAGGAAGACTGAAAAAAGAAAGCGGCTGGTTGGGAGAGGAGGGAGGTCACACACAGGCAGGGAAGGCAGGAGAACCTCAAAGGGATGAGGGAAAGAGAATGATGCCATTTGAGTTGGGGCTTTCTTTTCTCCCTGCATTCCTTCTTTTATTGAACACTTAAAACTTCCCTTGGAGATCCTCTAGCTTGGCTCTGTGAGCCTGTGCTCCAAAATAACAGAGTTGATCCATCACAAGGAAAGAAGCAAATTCTGGGATGGGTATGCGGTGCTTGCGCATGGGGAATGACAGCAGTAAGAGAAACCTGCTTGGAAGGACCTCGCAAGAGCTGCTGCTTGTTTTGCCAGACACAGCACGTTTCAGACAGAAGTTTTGTTACTAAGAGCCTGACGCAGACGTAGCTGAAATCAAGGTCCCTGTGAGTCAAAGAGAAAGGGAGCAATCGGGAGCTAAGGAGATTTCACAGTCCGCATTGTAGGAGGTACAGCATGCTGCCCAGCTTACGAAAGGGACCCTGGGTACCTGCAAGCCAGACCCTGACAGACAGCTGCTACGCTGCAATGGGGGACACACATCTTACAAATGTATAATGATTTCCATCAGTCCAGTACATCATCGGAGAATGAATTAGTGTTGGTTTACCTATTACATTTGGAATTTAGATAGGTAAGTGAATGACGTACCAAACGCACTGCCAGCAAACACCAACTGGAACGCATTTTCTTTTAGAGTTCCTAACAGAAGAATGCTGCTTCTATATTTAAGCCGTACAGTTTATCCTGTATAAAGCCATACATAGCAGATATTCTTTGCAGGAAGCACTGCCTACTGTTTTACTATAATTCTTCATTACAAAATTAGACTGCACAATCTCCGCTTGTAGACACAATGGCACTAATCTCCCGCAAAACAGGGGCACTGCAACCAATTGCAATACGGACTGAAATGGGAGGTCTCCGACTTCTGTTCGAGGACAGCGTGGGATGCTGAAAACAGCATTCCCATGGTGGCTTCTCTCTGAGAGACTGCCTGATCCGAGTCACTTAACTGTGGTGTGAAATCTGAAGGAAACGCAAGATCCTCCGCTGATACAGCTGTGGTATGGGGTAGCTCTCACATACACGTGGGTTATTCATGTATTTCAGAGCACGGGAAAAAAAAGAAAAAAGAGATCAGTGAATTCACCCATTGAAAGTGTCATAGGATCCAGTTTTCCAAACCCCCTCCCTGAAATACGAGCCTAAGTATCATTTAGAAGTGACACACAGACTGAAGTCTCATTTGGTCCTTAACTCCAACTAAAAGCAGACGTGGTCTCCACCTGGCAAAGGCATTCGTGAGCAGTGGGCCGCAACAGTGCCTGGCACCAGCTACACAGAAAGCATTTAACCACACATGGAGAAGAGCTAACACTACTTGCCTTGATTTTTAATACTGCAAAGTCTATGCTCTGACTCTGCCAAGATGCCTATTGTCACCGCTTGACCAGTGACAAGCCAGGAAAGCCCTGCCCTACAGGAGCAGCAGGGTTTTTCTCCAACAAGGGAGTCCAGTGGAACCTCCTGGAAGGCTCACATAGAAAAACACAAACAAAAAGCCCCACAAATCAGATTAGAAATACATTTTTGTTCCCCTTCTATGCAATGTTTCTTGCATGCTTCAGTTTGCCCCTTCTCATAGCACACTTGCATTACAGGTAGCGTACATGTTACAGATTTATTTCATTTTCTATCTTATGAGTTTAATTAATCCACAGGCATAATTTCAAATGACATCTGACTCACTTGAAGCAACCAGCTGCTCTTTGTCATCAACAGTAACATTTGCAAGTCCATCTTCAGTTCTAAACACGACCCCTGCCTCATCAGAAAGCCACACCATTCTGCAGAGGACTAAGCAATTGCACTGTTTCCTACAACCCTGCATTCCACGTCAGAGACAGAGCAAGTCCTGTGACTATCTTCCCAGGAACATAATGTAGGAAAAGGCTGTCGTGGTAAGGATGGGCAAGGTCATGCATCCAAGATTGTTCCCCGTATTTGTCCTAAACTTGTTGCCCTGGGTGCATTTGCTCTCCTCCCAGCAGTTTTCTAGGAACAGCCTTTCTTGCAATTGTTTCCTTCTCTCTCAGATACGTTCAGTTTATCTTTATACTTCAGTGCTGGAGTATTGGTTTTCCTGATACCACCTTGTTTCTCAACAGTCCCCTATTTTGTAGCTACCAATAGGATCAGACCAAATGCCATTTGTGCCTTTGGAAAGAAAAATAATAATAAAAAAATCTCTGAGTATGCTCAAATATCTTGTTGATCTCCTATGGCTTTCTGTAGATGCCTTTGGCATTTGGGATCCTCTTGCAACGTTTTTCCTAGCAAGTACCATTTCCACAGCCTTTTGGTATGCGACAGCAGGCACTTCTGAACTGCTTCACTACACAAGCCACAGATTTGTCTGTCACAAACAGTGTCAGTTATCACAGCATCAAATTTGCTGTGTGCAGCAGGTCTCTTTAAGACTGCCATGAATTGAAAATTGTTTTGCTACCTCTTCTCAATGCCTGACGGAACAGGTATCTCAGCAATCAGCAGTGGCTTTGGGGCAAAGTGTGACTGACACATCTGTATCAGCTATCCAGTTAATTTTATTCCTGGCCTGTTTCGTTACATTAAACCTCAAGATGCTCACCGTATTTCCTCCTTTCCAAGCAAGAGAGATAGCAAAACCATCCTTTTGGCTCTAGAAGTTTAGCTATAGCTGCTCCACCTATTAGACCAGCTTCACCTCACAGGTCCTCCTGTAACCAGGAGATTGCCTCTTTCTTCGTGAGTACTAACATCACACAAACAAAGACAATCCTAAGCAAAATTCAGCCCTAACAAGATATCACAGCCAATTTCAACAGGACCACAATAGATACGTCCTGTGCCAAGCTACTGGTCAGGCACAAGCTTTTACTTTCTGTTATCCTGTGTGAAGGGGCAGATTTACGTGGCTGCTGACATAGTTTCAAGAATTACAACATGAAGACCACCTACTACAGTACAGGTCTTTACAAAGCTGGTCAGAACACTAGTACAGAAACATGCTCTACCCTCCCTGGAAATCACTCATTTCTGCTCTAGTGGACAAGCCCTTGCAAAGACTGGGAGCTCCCATCCTTTGCTCTGTCGATGGCCACATCAGCATCCTATGCATAGCCCATGGGTTTTCTGTGGCTTGCCTGACAAGGAGACAGTTTGCAGCTTCCCACGCTTCTTCCTCTGAAGCTGCAGCCCCCCGGCAGGCTCCACACACAGACTCCTGCCCCAGCCCTGCTGTAGTTGCTGCAGGACCAGACATCCAAGCATTCACAGCTTCTCTGGGCCCAAAGGCCACATCCAAGTTTGTGCAGGAGGAGGACAGAGACGCACTAGAGCCGGGCACTACGCGTTTCAGAGACAGAATGAGGCTAGGATGACTAATGAGAGAAGCCAGCGCTGCAGAAGCTTTCCAGCCCAGTGCCCTCATGGGTTTCTGTGTGAGATGATAATACTTTGCACATTTATTGGTGTAATGTTGCACGCTTACCGTTCCTTTAATTCACACAAATCCACACCTCCGTGGCCCCACTAGCCAGCGGACCTTGCTTGGAAAGATCTCTACGAATGCACATCGCTACTGATAAACAACACGGGAGTTACTGCTGTGAACTTCAGGGGAGTGCTCTGCTACTTCGGTACTTTTGCCCGTTGCACCCAAACATGTGATTGCTCTGAATGGTATCAGTGCTCTGTCTCCTGTGTTTTGACAGGTAAGTAGACGAGGGGCACTGTGGCTTTAAGAAGGTCATTTCCACTGTCCTGCCGGTGTAATTAGCCTGCTAAAGAAAGGGCAGAGGCTGGAAATTGGATTGAACAAACCAGGCTTTAGCCGCAGGATGAAGGCAGAGCCCCGGGATTGTTATGTTAATCACCTGAGCTCAGCAGTCCCTGCCCTTCAAACCAGTACCAACCCAGTACAAACCCAGGACCCCTCTGCAGAGCAAACCCAGCCTCGCTCAGGCTCCAGCTGCCCGAAGACATCTCTCTCCACCTCCCAGAACGCAGAGGCCAACCCTTTCGGACAGACCTGGGGCCACCCGGCACTGAGAGGGGACCCTCTGTCCGGCCACAGCCTCGGCCCGTGGTCATACAGCTCCTCTGGTCCAGAGCGCCGGGCCACAGCTGCCAGCGGGGCGAAGACTAAATGGGAGTCATGGGTGACACCGTGAGCTGATGGGCCAGGGCTGCTTTACACCAGCTGAGGACCCAGCCCTGGCCGTGCTGAGTCAATAAGCACGTCCGAAAGCACAGATCGCTTACTGCTATTTCACCGATGAAAAATAGCATTAAGAACAATAGGCCAGATTCGTATCCGGCATAAGAACGGCCGTAGGCAGCGGAGCTGCGGGTGGGTTCGGTTGGGTGCCAGCCCCTCCGTGGTGACAGCACGAGACCCCTGGGTCCCTGGGCCACCGGCTCGTGCTCAAGTCCAGTGTCTTCAGCACCAGGGCTACCCCAAGTTAATCCCAGGGGCAAATCTGGGGGGTACAGCCCCCCGGCCTGCCCCTGCACTCTCCTCAGGAGCGCAGCCACGCTCTGCACCGGAGCCATCACCTGCACCGGGCACCAGCGTCACCTCCGGCACCAGCTGGTGCAACGCCACCGAAACAAGAGACGCCGACGCACGAGCCAGCGGCAGCGGCGAGCTTGGCCCAAGGTGCCCTGTTTGCTGAAGGGACACGTTTGTGGCACAGCCAGCGAGAGCTGGCCACGAATCGCTCCCAGTCACAGCCGGCTGCCTGCTGCCTCCTGTTTTGTCCTCGCCGCCTCTCCCCTCCGCGGGAAACAAGGCTGGGGTTTACCTCGCTGCGCTTTGCTAGCTTGTGTCCCCTGGAAACGTGCCTTTTTGTCCTCTCTCCGCTCAGAAACTTTGGGCTAGCAGCCCTCGCCACCACCACCCACCTTCTTTTTAAGGCAGCGACCCAGGCTGGCCATTGTCCCCTCCTTGCTGACCCTATTTTCTTAGGGCGAGCTCGCGCCTCTCCCCCACGTCGGGCCAGCTGGGGCTCCGCGTTACCTCCCTTGTTCTTTGGCGCATTTTTTCACTGCGCCCCTGCGCTGCCGGGGAGGGGGAGGGAGAGGAGGAGGATGGGAGGGCAGCGTCTGGCTCCCCATCCAGCACGCCGGATGGCATGGTTTTGGAGAGGCCTGGCTTAGTGAAGTTATTCAAGCCAACGGCAGCCTGGCAACCGGGCGGCCACAATGGGAGCGCAGGAGGAGGAATGTTTCCACATGCCTGATCAATGGGAGCAAGGGAGACAGCAAAGCAAACAGAAGCTGGGAAAGAGACACAAAGAGAAAGCAGCCTTTTCTCTGCTCAGTTCCTTTCATTTGTCACAGCTCTTTGTGCAGCTGATGACAACGGAGGCCCTTCGGAGGCTAGTTTTGGGGAGTTTGGTTTTTCTAATTAAATAAAACACCGTGTCCTTTTTCTTCACTTGTCACCTTCCCGCTCGCCAAAAAAACCCTAAGAGCAGCCCCATCTGCGCTCGAGCCTCCTGCTCCGTCCATCTCCCGGGAGCCCCAAGCACCTCTTTCTCCCTGGGAAGAGCAGAGAAAGGCACAACCACCTCCTCGCTTGCTCAAAAGCAGCTCCCAGGCTGGATGCGGTGCCTGCCCGAGCGCCGGCAGGGCCGAGCAGCACATGCCGCCCGCACCCCCCCAGCTGCTCATTACGGGAATAAAGAGCCCAGCGAAGGACAACTTCTCTGGAGGTGGCGTGCTCCCTGCAGCAGCTGCTGACGAGACTAACGGGCAACTTTCTATGGGAACGAGGCAGCATTCAAAATAGGGTTAGAGGAGAGTTGCCTTGGAAACTTGGACCGTTTCTGCTGAGGGGCTACGATTTCCCTCGATGGGTCCCAGACAGGATTTACCTGGAAGACGACGGCTGTTGGGACAGAAACTCCTGCAATCTGCAAAGCGGCTCCCCGGAGGGGGATGGAGGCGAAGGAGGGGTTTCAGGACAGAGGCACCAGCTTGCTGGTGCTGGGCTGCACGGTGACAAACAGCGGCCGAATCCAGCCCTGTTGCGTAACCAGTGGTGGGAGCCCAAAGTTGTTTCCTCTAATTACTATGCAAGAGTTCACAGCAACAGGCCTCCTCTGTGCAGGAGCTTACAGGAAAGGTCCTCCCTGGCGCTAAGGCAACACCAAGCAAACCAAGAGGAGAGAGAGTTTGGGGGTAAGCTTTACTGCATTGAGGCCAGAGCAGAGATTATTCTGTCTCTCAAAAAAAAAAAAAAGAAAAGTCTACCTGGATGTATGTAGCCCTGAAGAACAGAAAAACCTTTTGGCTGCTGAGGAACAGGGAACAGGACACCTGCCTCCTCCGCACCTCCACCAAAACACAGGCTTCCCTGCTTGCAACCAACTCCATCCCCAAGCAGCTGGGGCTGCAGAAGCTCGGCTCCAGCCCCCCTGGGCGTCATGAGTGGAGGAAGAGGATTAGTGATCCTGCATGTGCCTTAGGAGGAGGGAACTTTAGTTATGAACATGGCAATGTTTGGGATCTCACCAGTCTTTTCCTCACGGTAAGGTTCAGGATGCAACCAAACCATGAAAGGGAGCTCTGGCAACGTGAGTCAGTAAATGGCAGCATGAGCTCAAGGAAATAGAATGAAACTTGGTCTGAATCAAGGATGTAGCACTGGCTGAACAGCACAGGAAAATTCCTGCCCACTTCCAACAGCCAAAGACACAAATGGCTAAATCCAGGCTTCTCAGTCCTCGTGGCCAGATGTTCCAGGCTTTCCAGGCAGACAGCGAGTTCTTCTGCCAATACCTGTTTCTACTCCCAGCACTGCCACTGAGCTCAGGGATAAACCTTTTGGCTCCTCAGTAGTCCTGTTTCTCAGTCAATCAGTGGGGCTGATATTGGACCAAATGTTTTAGCAGTCAGGCTCTGAAGTGATAAGAATGCGTAGTCTTATCAGCTTCCGATGTCACCCCATCTGAATTGCACTTCCATTGATGCACACCATGCATCTCCACCCATTCCTCTCCTTTGAGGGTTCAGGCACACCCCTGTTTCCTGGTGAGGTTAAAGAGGATCCCACGACCCATTTTGCATGAAAGTTGAATTCCAGCAGTGTTGGAGTTTCCTCTGCCTCACTCTGGAGGCATCAATGGGGTGACACACCGCCTCAGTTTTACTGTTTCCCCCACCTCCCAACAGGGTCACGTGTGACATTTTGCTGGGTAATAATGTTTGTGAGTGTTCATTTAACAATGTAAGTGCCTAATAATAATAACAACAACAACAACTAAAGAAGAAGATTCTACCATACCCCAAGTCTCCTTAACACCAAGTTGTTTACTCCCATATAATCAGCAAACTTGCTTTTGGGAAGTGTCTCAATTTCCATATCGAGTCTATCACTGCCATCCCACAGTGCTACCTGGCTCTTCCACTGCCCCCAGACATGTGCTAAGTGCCAGCCTGCAGCTGAATGAAGATCAGGAACCTCCCCAACTTCAGAGTGAAAACTCACTCCACAGGCATTACCTACTGCTTCAAAATTATTCCAGTGCTCCATGAGCCTTCTTGTAAGGAAGGAGAAATCCGCCTTCACTTCTGCTCAAAGGATTGCTTTCATTAAGGCCTCCATAGATTTGCAATGGCAAGTATTTGACCTGCTTCAAAAATATTCATGAGACTCTCGAATGCATTCAAGTAAGGGCAGACAAGCAAAATCCTCAGCTCATGTTCTCCTGGGGTCTCAGGGTGCTGATGGCAATATACATCCTAATTACAATATATACCATATTGAGAATGAGACCTTGTCAGCTCTGGTGATGCTTTCTTTGAGTCAAAGAAACAATCTGGAAGTGATTGTGATTATTTCTCAGTAGATCAGAAAAAAGTCTAACCATGTGTGAATATCTTTAAGTAACTGCCCTTTTTCCCGGCCTCAGTGAGAAGCTTCCAAGACAGGCCACAGGGAATGTTTGAATTGTACAAGAATATTTAGACACTTCCAGAGCTTGGGTTGTGCAGACAGCAAAATGTGCTGCTCCTATATGGGGAGGGGGGACAATCTCAGGTACAAAGACTGCCAAGACAGTCCATTATGGTATTCACTAAGCTCTGAAACAAAAAGATTGCTCTTCTTTACAAACACTGCATTTGAAGTATCACAGGGTAATATGCATGGGACAAAACAAGCATGAAAAGCAGCATTCACTCACCACAAACAAGCACCACAGAATGCTAACCAGTTACTGCAGACTTCCAGAGATGTTGCAGAGTGGTGCAAAATGGGTCCCTTACGAGAAAGAAAAGCAAAGCATACTCCCTTTTAACACGATCACTGCGAGGCAAAGCAGTCCTTACATAGCTAGTGCTCTTCTTTCACTCTTGCACCTGCTGCAAAGACACTGTCCTGAGAAGTAGCAGCACTCTATAGCTCCATGGTCTCCCTCTCTCAACAAGACCTTTCTGTGCTGCCTATGGATTCCTCTCAAGATAACATTCTTCGGTAGAAGGACAACCTGCTGATGGACACACGCAATTAGTAGCCTGCTGACAGGCGCCCTTTCAGCCTGTCTATGGCCTCTTTTACTCAGGTAAAGCTGGCACAGTGATCCAGCCACCCATCCTTTGTTGCAGCTATATAAAGTGGAGGAAATAATTCAAAAAGTCTTAAAGGGAACCTCACGGTGGGAAGAGAAAACGTGATAGGTATTCCATAACTGAGGGAGAAGCAGCATTTTATCACTGTTGAAACAGCTCCCACTACTGAATCAATAAGTGCTTGAGCTTTTTATGATCCTCCTTAGCACAGGTAATATCACAACAAGGCAAAGAGCTACCACCTGCAAATATATAAACAAGAAAATCTCAGAGGGGAGAAGAGGTGGGGTGGAGAGAGCATTTCTTTCAGGAAATACTGCGTTAATCCCAACTGAAAGAGGAATACTTCCTCTAATAGCCTTCCTTTCAGTCTTCTGACAACGCCACCTTGATGCAGGCAGAACACAGATGATGCAGACAGCACACACAAGGCAACTAGGATGGTGGTACTTCCCCCCCAACCTGCTGGTGTCCTGCAAGGTACAGAGCGCACACCGTACCCAGTGACCAGATCTCCAAGCAGCCTAATTACACGACCTTGCCACAAGGGTCAACCCCCGGGGCGGGAGGAAAGGAAATCCTTTCAGACATATCACGTCAGAGCTTCTCTTCTGAAGCTCAGAGATCCTTCCCACTTACTCACACCTCAGTCCCACTGGCACACGTGAGCCACAGCCTCGTATAGCTGTTTTCTGATCAAAACTAGAAGCAAAGCGATCCCAACTCATTTTGGTATGGATCAAGCAAAACAACTTCACGTGGTTACAGGACAGACTTTATAACACCCTCTTGCATCCACTGCCATAGATCCCTAACAAAAATGAGAGAAGCCCATCCCCTTGGGTACAGTTCATTCATGACCACAGCACACGTGGGGGCCAGAGACAAAGCACAGGGCAGATCCAACCATTTCCTTTGCCACTTGAGACCCTGAACTTGACCATCTGCTTGGCAGAGGATGTGTGCGGTGTTCAGAGATTGCTCCCCCCAGTGTTCAGGCTTTTCCCTTTGCTCACAGATAAGTTACACAAAGCACAGCCCAAATGTACCACAGGTAGTACATAATTGTGAAAGACAGCCATCCCTTCTGCAAAAATCCACCAGTCTCCCCTTAGCCTGCCATAGCCCACTCAGACATTCCTACAAAACCAGGGAAAGTGGCTTTTAACCTTTTCTCATTTGCAGACCTTTCATAGGTTTTTCACTAGAAATATGGACCTCTACATAGCAAACTTCAGCCTACCGAAAATACACCACGTTTCTCTTGTCAAAGCATGTAGTAAGAATCCTTACAGGCTAGAGAAGCAGATGTTAAGCTAGGTCAGCCAGGACAACAAGAAAACATGACAACTCATTGTCTTCACCTAGGGAAGAGATGTTCCTTTGCTCCAGTGAAAAAGCTGTGACTTCCAGAGAGCTCAGGCACGCTGGCTTCTACAGCCCATCCCTCATTTTGCAGTGACCAGCTAGGCTGTGCAGTACAAGGGAGAAATCTCTTCTAGTTTGCTATCTGACTTAGTGTGGGAGACCAAAGAGCAGACATGTAAGTGCTACCTGTAACCTCCACTGGAATTAAAAAGCCATTCATACAAAGCCATCAGTAACCTCCTATGCTCTGCCAAGGTCTATGACCAGGCACAGAAATGCCCTCCTAATAGTTCTGCAAATTCCCTTTTAGAAAGGCTGCGACAGCTGATCTCTGTTACACCACTTAGCACCTGGTGAGCAGCAGCTGGGAAGGGGATGCATACAGGTGGCCACAGCAATGCGCTTCTCAAGACTGGGGGCCTGTCAGTGGCAGAGTCCTGCACAGATCTGGGGGAAGGTGGATTTCATCACCCTGAAATTCTGTCAGTACAGCAGCTCAGCCTTCTTCTGCATCGTTGCTCTGTCCTGCTGGCTACAGACAGTTGGCTCTAACTCCAGGAGCAGCAAAAGCTACTGTCTCATTTCCTCTTGTCAGCTGTATTGTCTTAGCACTAAAAGCCATATGAATCCACAGAGTTAAATCCACCCACTGCTGCAATTCCAGGAGCGTATGCACCCTTCTATCATATTAAAATTGCCATACTAATGGTGCCCAGCAGCAAGTCCTCCATCCTGCCTGTTGGCCATTTGAAAATAGCTCAGTGGTTCTCTGTCATGCTAGAAGAGTTTGTCAGCTTGTCTCACACCCAGTTCTGGGGATACCGGTGTGGCATCTCACAGCAGCCATCACAAGAACAACCACAAGGCTGAGTACCGAAACCGGCCACAGGATGTCTGCCCGTAGCTCTGAGAAGCTAATTTGAACCAGGCCGAGCTGTATGGACTCAATAATTAAGAAAGAATGTACCTGAAGCCAGTATATTAAGGGGTGAGAATGCATTTCAGGTCTAGAGAATTAAACCATTGTAATCAGAGAAGAAGAAAAAAATAATCTGAAGCAAAATCCTTGCATAGACCTTGACTATTCCCTCAGCAGGACAAACCTGATGACTAGTTGTTGTTTACAACGATAAGGTCAGAGGAAAGGCCATTTCCTCTCAACAATTGTCAGAAGGGATTAAAACCTGCATTCAGGCTTGCTTTGAACTAGCAGGTACTCCATTCCCCGATGGTATCAGGATCCATTCAGCAAGGTCTCAAGCAGCCTCCAGGGCATGTCTCCATAATGCCCCTATTGTGGAAATATGCAGGACTGCTTCCTGCATTCACTCTATCTTTATGAAGCTTCACCCTTGTGGTCTGATACCCAGGTCAGGAAGCAATCCTGCAATCACTGTTTAATTAGTCATTTCCCAGGTCTGCCTCAGTTGAGAGTTGCTGCTGCTTGTCAGCTTCTGAAGAGGGAGGTTGGGAATTGGAAACATCACTACCAGACTGGGAAAGAAAAGTTGCTCGCAGAGTTTGAGGCGCGTTTGTGCCGCAGCTCAATGCCACATTCTCCATTTCCACTTTTTTTTTTTCTCCTAAGTAGAAGGATTTGAGCGGATGAAAGGGCCATTGCACCTTCTGCAAGTCAAGACAAAAGCTGATTTATAACAAAAGTGGTTTTATTTTTGTTGATTTGTTGTTACGGGCTGGGCTTTGGTTGGCTTGGGTTTTGTTTTGGGTTTGTTGGTTGGGTTTTTTTTCCGTTGAGAAATAGAGTCTTTGATACAAAGCACATACTTCAAGAGAGGTCTGTTCCAGGAATTCCAGTTGCATACTTTCCTTTGTGGAAGTCAGTCCTGAGCCTGAGAGGTTGGATACATGCAGCTTCAGCTTTTCCAAATGAGCTCACTCGAAGAGGTACTTCTTACCATGCAGGCACCAATTTGAAAAGAATGAGTTACGTAGTATTAAAATATTTGTCTAGATAATGAGTGTTTGTGTGTAGAGCAATGCTAAAGGAAAAATCTATTTGTTGAAACACAACTGTTTTGAAAAACATGGTGATTTTTCTGTTCAACAAAACAAATAAGGTATTTCAATAATGTCAAAAAGACCTATTTTGGCATTTTCAGTGTATTGGATATTGTTGAGAAAAGCTTTTCAAAACAAAAAAATACAATTATATATAAAGTTACATAAAGCTACATAAAATAACTTTTTTTTCAGTTTAAAGACACTGAAATCAGAGGAACTGCTCTGATCAAAACAAAACAATGTTTTCAGAGTTCCATTTTGTAAGAAAGTTTGATTTAAAATGTGATTCATTCTGGAATGGAAAAGTTTCTGAAATCTCAACATTTCCCAGTACAAGAGAACTTCTGTCTTTCTCTAGTTCCAGTTTCCCTTGCTGTAACAAAATAATTGGAAAAGTGGTGTATGTGATAATTTCCTTGTGACAGCAGGACAACCCTGTTTTTGATAAGTGTTTGTGAAGTAGAAAAAAAAATCAGAAGAAAAACCCTAGCAGATCAGTAATCCCACTGAGAAATTTACATAAATTTCAAGAAACAATACTGGAATTCACAGAAGACTGTGTCAGGGAAACTGACTCCAATGGAGAGTAGAACTGGTGAGGGAGTTATAACATGAATTATTGTATCTATCATATGATAGAAATAGATAGATCCTCTCTCCCTAGATCTAGCACATAACTTCTTATAACCTTGTTCAAATCATATCTTGTAACATGCTGGATCGGTCTGTGTACTGGGCTAATACACATTGCTTCCACCAGCTCGGAGTGCAAGCAGAAAGAATATGTATTTGCTACAAAAAAATGTGCAAGTACATCCTCAGAAGGTTTTGGGTTTTCTTCCTCTTTCTCCCACCAAGGCTATACTAACTGTGGCAACAGCCAAATCCAGAAGACATGGGGATGAGATATCACAAGAGCATCCTTCCTCCTCAGCCACTGTTTCGCCACTCAAGGAGACAAGTGGCATCTTCTCCATGCTCCTTTCCTCTGATTTCCTGACAGTTTCCCTTTCTGCAGCAATGTATCTGGGACTACCCTATGCAGTCTTCCATTATGTGATCTTCCTCTTAAGCTGAGGTTTCTTGCAAAGTGCCAAAACGCAGTAAGAGAAATTATTTTTAAGACCCACACTGATAAGAGAAGGATGCAGAAGAGAGCTGTGAAGAGAGCTCAGGAACACCTGTGAGGTTATCGTCCCCATCCCCTCACCTGGAGGAACAAAAGCTCAGCACCCAGCATTACCATAGCACCAATAGCCATCAATAAATTGCTCCCGTAAGAAAAGAACAGATGTGACAAAGATTGTTCCAGGGTCTATAGCAGACCACAGCCAAAGCAGAAGAGTCTAAATGTGCTGGGCTGGGATGGCAAGGGAAGTCACAACTGGGTTCCATCTAGGGGGAATTATTCTTACACTCAATTCATCAATTTATGGGCAAGCGATTCCACAGGCAACATTGACTTGATTAAACAGAGCCATAATGACAGTGAGTGTAGGGAAGCATCCAGCCAAGTATGCAAACTAGCCTTCTCAGCCTAGAATAAAAGCTTTCTAACCAATAATTTCATGCTTTTATCTATACAATCATTAATACAGATACCAAACAATGCCAGCTCGACGTGGTGTCAAAGGCTCTGACAACCTCTAATTGATAATAAATAATTCAATTTCTGTCCCAATCCAAAACTGCTAAATCTTGGGACATGTTCCAAATAAATGATTAAAAAGAACTTTGAATGTAATTATATCTAACACAATTGGGGATATTGCCCAGATGAAATTTACAGCAACTATTCAGAGCTACAAAATTTCAATGACACTGGCAACACTTTATGCCTACTAGAAATGAAATGTTCTTTACTCAGGCAGTGGCACAGACTGCATTTTTTATCAACAGCTGTATGCCAGCAACTCACTCAGGCCAACCGTGCTTCCCACAGTCTTTCCCAAAAGTGCTCGAGAAAATTTGGGAACAGGGTTTTGCCACAGCCAGATCTTTATTGTTCTGTACATGCAGAACTGGATCTTCTTTCTGATACAGCTGATTCTTCTTCTCCCCCCAAACTACAATTAATAAAAGTTTCTTGAGAAAGTAACACCCATAGTTCCTGGAGGAAACTAGGGCGATGTGTTTCAGCAAGGAAAGTGACTATCAGCACAATCCTGAAGTGATGAATGCAGCATCTCAGAGGCACACTGATTGTTCCCAGTAATTTCCAAACTCCAAAGCCAGAAGAACTCTGAACACTTATTAGTGAAAACACAGGACACATATTTACAAGAGCATCCTTATATGAGATTTGACTCCTATTTTTCTCTCACTTGCGTAAATCCTTGCTGAAATCTTAGGGTTTGCATCTGTAGAACAGGGATGGTGACATTCACTTTGATTTCTTTGGATGCAAGTTGTTTTGAATGCCAGTTTTTTCTTTTCTTGGGAGAACAGTGTATGTAACCGACCTGAAGAAGTGGTGACTTAAGAACCTTTTAGATCTGCAGCAGTTATCTTACTGACCTCATATGGAAACAGTAGAAGTGCACTTGCCTTGTCGAACCTGTCCCGTGTCTTTATTCCCAGTCCCTTCTGGAAAACTCAGCATCCAGCATCGGCATCACTGGAACCCCCATGCTCACAGGCAGGGCAGACAGCACTGCTGTGAAGATGTGCAAAGAGATCTGTATTGTCTATCTAGAATGCTAATCCCTCCCTGGACCTACTTAGGCCTATTTCTCAGTCTTTACAATACAACTCGCTATTTCTGAATACAAAGTGACAGAAGAAAACAACAGCTCTTCATCATTCACCACACGCTGTTCTGGACTTTGACGCTCTCCTGTATTTACCTGGCAGAGTGGTCAGAGACAGCAGCCAGCCTGAAGCAAAGAGATCACCTGCAATGTCTGCAGGATCACGAGAATATCTGAGAAAATAAAATAGCTTCATAATTTGGTGAAGTTCTCAACTACCATGATCAAGCGAGCCAGGCTTGTTTCTTCAAGAAAACAAACGTAAGGGAGAGAGGGGGCAGCTGAGCACTCAGAAGTGTGTCTAGTCCTGCATTATCCAGAGCTGCACTGTGTGCCCCATATCACATAGGTATTAAACACAGCTTGCTGGTCTCCAGCAGACCTGAAGGCACTGCTGTGCTCTGAACAATGCCCAGTTAGGCACCTTCATACTAGTAGTCACATGCCAGAAAGAGACATTTATACTATTAATTGCAACAGCCAGTTACATTAAATAGGAGACAAATTAACAGATTTAACAGATTTCATATCTGCAGTCTGACATCAGCAGACCACTTAAACATACACTTAGCTTGAAGGAAGGATGTAGTCCTATTGGAATCGGGGGTTTATTACACCCTATGGGACCAGCTCACATGCTGAGGTCAGAGCTGGAACCTCAGTTAGTTCCTGCCAGATATTCACTCTGCCTCACCTACAAAAGAAAATTCCCTTACAAGTGAGAAACCAAGCGACTCTCTATTGTACATCCTCTTACACTAGATACTTTCTCTGAAGTATCTACTACCGATTCCTGATCCCTGTAACAAAGGAAATGTTACATAAACCTACACTCCAATTTAGTGGTGACAAGCTAACAAGAATGATGAAACTTTGCTAGCGTCCTTTAAAAAGGAAGAAAACTTATAAACTACTATTAAATCCTAATATTTGAAATGACTGGATCTTCTTTCACAGCAATATTCACCGTAAATTATAAGCTAAGTTATATAAAGTAAGTTATATAAAAGTAAGCATATATATAATGTAAGTTATATAAAAGGGAGAGCGGCTAACAGAAAAATTAAATACCAGAAAATGTAAAGAGGCTTTTCTTATGCAATCTCAGTTGCACGCACGAACTAGCCAAAGATGTCATGTGTCTTCAGAGCCTTGGTGAGGTTGATACTATTTTTCTAGAAACCCAGGATAACAGAATAGTGGAACCCAGGCACAAACATACCATAATATCAGAAATCACTCTGGAAGTTGAGAGAACTGGATTGAGCTCTGTGACCCTATAACATTTTCACTGCCAGGTCACAGGTAGAGAGTGTTTGTTCACAAAGTAACTTAACAATCATTAATACTTTGTGGTTAAGCTATGTATCTATAGGAAATGTTTTCTTAACACTTTATTATGCGAAGTTCATTAAACAGGAGTTTGCAGCAGTTCATTCAGAAATTCCACACAGCAGACTTCTTTTTGAAAGGGGAGAAGTGAGTGGTAATAACAGAGGATTCAAGTTAATATCCTGATTTCTCACTGCATGCCTGCAGGTTGGAAAGGGCACGGGATGTTAGAACAGCTGTATGCTTCACCTCTCGAAAACGGGGCAATACATCCCTGCTAGCAGCTCTTCTGCTGAACAGAAGGGGCAGCACTGGAAGACTTGATCTAACATCTCTAATGTTAACAAGAACTTCTCTACTAAAAAGCCCCTACAAACAAAACAAGAAGGAAAAGCATTTCAGAGCTCCAAGAAGGGTCAGAAATGGGATAAGATAGAAGCAGAAATGCAGAATATGTATTAAAAACATGTCATCACCTTTTTAATGTGTTTTGTCTTGTCGGCTGCAAACATCCATAGTTGCTCCGTTTGCACTGGTACAGAAGATGGGAAAAGGCTGAGCTTGTAGCACCAGCTGTACTCTGAGCTGGCTCCAGCCTTCCTGAACAGACACAGGGTGAATGCTGCTGAGGTGAATCCAGTTTAATAGGTTGCTACTTACAGGCTTAGACTGATTTACAGGTGTTTGCCCTGAAATATGACCATCCATGTCATCCCTGCTAATCCTCTCCCATTTCTGAAATCCTCCCACTTCGGCAGATAGCTATTTTTGGAGGAGAAAACCACATACATACCAAAAAGCAACAACACTCTCTAAATCTCCTCCCACAGGAAGGGCAGCCTGACTATCACACACCTGACAAGTTGTCTAGTACAGCACAACACCAAACCCTCGGTTGCCTCTGTCACGGTGGGTGTCAGCCACCTGCGTGTGACAGTAATAACAGGGATGTCACAGGGAGAGCACACACAGACCTCACATCCTCCTCCCTTGCAGCCTGGTAGAAAACCTCCTGTTGGCAATGCAAAGTCTAAGAAGCACGGCTGGGCTGCTCCCAGCGCATCCAGGGGAGCAGTATTTTCCATCTTTCTCTGCTGCAGACTTCTCTTTTGCTTGCTCTCTCAGGCTTGTGACCTCTTTTCTGCAACTGAGTTTCCAACCAGCTTGCAACTCAGTTTTGGATCCTGACACACTGCTGGAAACCCAGCCTGACAGATCCAATGGCCAGAGCACTGTGACGCTGTGTACCTGATGAATCAGTGTCTATTCCCTGCACACACTGCTCTGGCACTGTGGTAATGATTTGCAGACACACATGAGAACAAGGTTCACAGTCTAGGTACACTAAACAAAAAAATTATCTTGGGATTGAAAGTAAATTTACAAAAGTAGATAACCTTTTTTTCCTTAAGTGATATATCATATAGGTACTGACTGCATTGCATTCATCTGTCTCTTAGCTTAGCTTAGAGACTGCTGAGTACAGCTTCTAGAAATCTACCACTCACAGCAAAATACAGCTTCTAGGAGCTCAAGGCCACGCCAAGCCTCACATACTGAGCATAAGACCTGGTATTCTGGCTCCATACCCACAGAACCTGCATTTTAGCTATTTTGAAGCATAGCACCCCTCTCTCTCTGTTGCTTTGGGATTTTCATGTGGCAGATACCTTGGTTTGGCAGGTCACGGTGAGCTTCATAGCTTTGCAGGTACCTGGGCAACACTGTGGGAGAGATGGCTTACCCATGAACCACAACTAGGAGAACTGCTGCTAGAAGGAACAGCCTAGCGTTGGGGGCCCTTTCCCATCACGTGGCCCAACACATCTACGTAGTGGGAGATACACAAACCTATCGCAGAGCCTGAACGATGCCTCTGGGCATCAGGATCTCAGCCAACTCGGTGTATTCCATAACTTAGAGAACCAGATGCATGGGCACAGGTGTCCCATTGTTAACCCTGAAAAAAGTCCAGAAAGCTCCTAGAAATTTTCACAGACTTTCCAAGCAGCCAAGCAAAACCCAAACATGAAGCCAAACTACACAAGTTAGAGACAGAGATAAAACTGGATGAAAGTCCACAGGGATTGTGAGTTTCATATCCAAAATAGCAGAGAAATCTCATCTCTCTACTGTTGTAAATAAGTCACATTGAAGCTCACAACACTGCAGGAACAATCCTGTGCAGGACTTCCCACTTCTTTTCAGTGCTACAGAACCAATACCTCCAGTAAAAGCTGACGGTGACCCTAAGTGCTGATGGTGCAGGGATCCCATTCCCTGCCGCATAGAGTACAAGGGACTCCTCACACGCTTCAGGTTTCATCTCCACCTCTCCTATTCTTGGCCTTAAAAGAACAACAATATTTTGAGATATCCGAGTGTGTGCTAACACACTGCAGACTGCCCTTCAGTTCTGTGGATGCTACCACTCTCCAAAAGTCTTCCTTGGAATAGACAGCTGCATGTGTGTATTCTTACCCTGTTCAGTTTTCCCAATGGCTTCCTTTTTCTATCCCCTCCCAGCTTTTTCTGATACATCCTGCTTCTGTTGTTCCCCTGCTATGTGAGCAGTTCTCTGTCTATTCCTGCTTCTTTTTGCTCTAGCTCTGCACAGCAGTTACTTGTTAGTTACTCAGAATCCCAATAATTTAGGTCAAAAAGCCCGGTGAATCTGATGTGGTTTGTTTCACATAAAAAGAGTGAAATTGAAAACCACCTTATTCTTCTCAACTGAAATGCTGCATCCCTATTAATTCAGGTGTATAAATAACACTCTCTAATACTGCATCAAGGGCTCTGCTGTGTGATTAAACCTGCCTCCCTGACCTGTAATTAGAAACTTTGCCTCTGAAAGGCAGTTTGCAGAGAGAAAAGGAGAAAGAGAGAGAGAAGGAACCAGCTCTCAGACCCAACAATTTTGTTCTTAGTAAATTATTCAGAGTTTTTGAAAGTTGAGCTGGATTTCCATCTGCTAGCATTAAAGACCCAAAGGGAAGAAGAATTGAAAGATTCTCACAGTAGAACACAACAGTAACAGCATGTGGCTGGAAACGAGAAGCCAGCTGAGAAGTTCACTGTGTCCTCTGCCTGTCCCTGCCCTGATAGCTGCTGCCTTTGCACGCCTGGACTTCCAACAGGTCTTAGAGCAATGCAGAGTGACCCTCCACCAGAGTCCCACTGAGCTAGAGAGTCACATGTTTGGGATACAACATTAGAAGAAAACCCCCAAATTCCATGAATGCTTTACAAATGTCAACAGAATCAGACAATGAACACGCAAAATAGTGGCGGTCGTGAGTACACAAACAATACAGAGACCAAGTTGCATGGTCCCACACAAGTAATATATAACCTTTTCAAGACAAGTAATTTAAAGATGAATTCATTAATGATTAAACTGATCTTTTGCTCCAGGGGCAGTTAGACAGTACGGACCATTGTGCTATTAATAATGGTAGTCTCTACTAGTTGCAACCCCAAGAGTACACCTCATGTTATAAGGTGAACTTCTCACTTGGAAGTGCAGAGATAGTAAATACCTTTTTCTCCTGGAGTCATTGTAAGAAAAACTACTATTCCTTCAGCCAAATGTAGATTATTTTAACAAAAAAACCCACACCCCCAACCCCCCCCCAAAAAAACATTCCAACTTATACAATGGATGTCAGTAATCTTTCCTCTTTCCATAAATTTGGAAGAGAACAAGCTTTAGAGCACCAGATAACATGAGAACCAGTCCCAGGATGAGAGGTCTCTGGCCTTGGATATTTGGCAGCTGTTTCCAGAGTTCTGCTTGATTTCAGATCAGAGAGATTTTGTGATGAATTCCTCCTCTGGTTACACCTATAATCTTTGTGTTGCGGGTGTGACTGACATCATAGTTTCAGTCTTTTATGTTTTCAGGCTCAAGTTTGCAAGGCCTCACACCAGGGGAATCAAGAGTCTGATAATTTTCTGCGTAATTGTCTTTTCCTAGGAACTTCACAAGGTTGAGCCAGGGTTTCAGGGAAGCCTTATGAATTGAGACATCAGGTTTAAGGGGACGTACATGATAGAGGAGAAAAGTAACATTTACATCTCAAGGACCCTTTGGTCAAAGTACCAGTCCTCACTGAATTCTCCAATGCTTTTCCTCTTCTACTGTGTTTTTTGACATGCACAATTTTAACATAAAGAACAGGTTAAATCTACCAAAATATTAAATTGTCACTGGTGGAAATGTCTTCATTCCCAGCTGCCTAAGTTTGTAAATGTATGAGGTACACAGCCACTGGAGACCACAACCCTGGTCCGAGGGTGTGGAGTCCATGAAACAAAAGAGTCCTTTAAATTCAATAACAACAACTTTAAGTAATCTTTTGTGTTCGTAATGTGGTAGAGTCCAAGTTTATCACAGAGCTGCCAGAACATAAATCTGATACAAACTACTTTGGATTAGATAGCGCAGCAGAAAGAGCTTTAGTGGGGTTTTGTGACAAGTTTTATGAACTTCTTAAAGAAACAGAACTTGGAAATACTAGCAGTGTTGTTAAGTTATTGCCTTGTGGGCTGGAACACACAGCACTAAGAAGGGAAGAAGAAAAAAAGCGAACAAATTCAGAAAATAGAGCAGTACTTGAAACTCGTATTAAGGTATGTTTGTTTTTCAATCAGAATTGTAAGTCAGTTGTACTTAAAAGTTGAATCCTGTGAATCCAGCATGCTCTACCTTCCTCAGATGCAACCACTGGCTCTCCTCCCCCTATTTTTACAAATCCTCAGATGGAATCCAATATCACTTCACTACTCTTTCCTCTGAGGGTGTCTCTCCTCTTTTAACATTGGCCTGAAAGTACATAAGCAAAAAGAGGTAAAAAGGACTAGGAATTTGCCATATGTCAACTTTCAGAGACTACCTGCCTCTGCACGGTACTTTCACGCACACGGACTGCCCAGAAGCCCCCGAGATGCATGACCTCCGCACCAGCACGGAGAGAGGCAGCCAGGCAGGCAGTTTGGCAGTTTCAGCTGCTCTGCAGGGACCAAGTTCACACTTAGCTGCTTGTGTGGCTGTGCTCAGAGCTCTGTCCAGCCCTGGACTCCACTCTAGCCTGCCCGAGTTACTAACCAGTTTCTCTGGTTTTCAGCAAGTCATACATCGGCCAGAAGCAGCCCACATGGTTTGAAACAACCTTTCCCGTTTGCTGCCTTGGTCCCCCCCTCGCTCTCAGCAGCTCTCTCAGCATAGCTGCTCAGTGCGAGACGGCTGGCCTGCCCTCTATTTCTTGTTTCTTGAGGGCAGTTCACTATCTACAGCCGTTCCTTTGAAGATTTTGCTCTCTCATACAGGGATTTACTCCATAAGCTGCACTCCCCCGCTGCACAAATGCCTCATATGCCACCTTTCCAAACTTCTCAGCTCCCCCTCCAACGCCTGCGGCATGTGCGTGCCCCCGAGCAGGCTGTGCATGGGTTGCTGTGATCCCAACATTTTCCTCTTCAGGAATCCCTCATTTTCTCCCACAGTAGCATTTTAAAGCCCTGTCTACCTCCTTTCCTTGAGTAAATGGGTCCTCCAAATATCACTGTCAGGGTTTCTGTGCACACCTACACTACTGCTGTAGCAGGGTACCCTCAACTCCCTCATATCAGGTTTGCTGTGTGTACCCCATCCTTTTTCCTTCTAACTTTGGACCTTCATTCTCCTCCAGTTCTGCAGAGGTTGCATACAAGCCCTACATTTATCTGCTGACAGATCTTTCAGTGTGCTCATATGATAACTTTTCTAGAGTGATAGACAGAGATGAGATAAAGGTATTAGTATGCGAGTGCTATCACCCAGTTGCTTCATCTACAAATGCAATGGTATCTAAATTACTGCTGCTCCCCCATTTTTCCCTTTTTGTTTTCCTAGGATTTTCACAGATTAGTGGTGTTCTCTCTCCCAGTAATAACAGGAAGTCTCTGAAATTTTTGCTATTGATCAGATGGAACATTTAGAAGTTGTCCTGCTCCATGAAGTCAGAGAGAAATGATGTCCAGATGAGCATGCAGCCTCACAAATTTAGCCTTAAACATCATGAAAATCAAAAGGAACCTTTCGTCATTCCAACCTTGGATTGAATGAACCACAGTGGGATAACCTTCAATTGGTCGTGGGAAAAAGAGGATTTATGTGAGGTTTTCTTGGTGACATCCCAAGTGACTTCCAAATCTCAGAATAAAAGGAAAGGTGGATCCAATGGTTTGCATTATTCCCAACCTCCAGACTGAAATATGGTACTACACTGAAAAATTACTCTCAAAAAAAAAAAAAAAATTGTTCTGCATCTATTAAACTCCAGTGACTCTGAAGAACAGCTTCCCTGTTCCTCAGTACAAATATTTTTCTAGCTTTCAGAATGCAGAGAGGATTCTGAAAAATCAAGCTGGGTTTCTGTGCATCAACTGAGTCAGAAGGTGCCATTTCTACATAGCAGCTTTGCAAATATGATTAAAGACTGAAACACAATACTATGCTCCATGGGACATATCTGACCCACACACTGCCTTTTCAACTCTCTGCTTTTTCTAAATCATGTACATTATGAGTGAATAGGAAGAAAATGTGTAAACAAGAACAGAAAAGGTTGTTGCGAGTTCATTAATTCTGATCACTTAATAAGCTGTAAATTGAAGTGCATGAATTCCATTCTCTTGAACACCAGGATAAATTTGAAGAATCTCTATTGACTTAATTTACACTGATATGCATTAGAATAGTTTCTGGCACATTCAGAATCAAAATAATTATTACAGCAACATTCAAGACCAGAAGGCACCTAGTTCCCATTTAGATAACTGAGGGCCAGACTTACAAAAGTAAAGAATTCACCACATTAAAAGAATAAAATCTTACTTCTTTTTTAAAGGTGGTGCAGAAGCACAGCCATGGGGCCCACGCAATTTAGGGCTGCAGGACTGGCCTTAAGAAGCAGGGTGATACTTTGCACCTAACTAATGAGAACGCAGTGCTGTGCAAAAGAGTGACTACTGTCTTCCATACCTGCTTCTTACAGAAAAAAAAAAAGATGAACTGCATACAAGAAGGCAGAACTACTTGAATAACTTTGTCAGGCCAATATTCAGAGCAGTACTGATACATTTTGGAGCTCTTTGCTTTACAGGTCCCCTCAGAGATCATGAGGAATCCAGGAGTGTATCTTTCTATGCAAAGACAAGCATTGCTTTGGAATTCTTTACCCTGTGACTAGGATGCTGTCCATAAAAATCTTACACTAGCTTTCTTGGAAGATAAAGCACCTGGCCCCTTCCAGGGACTAAAAAGAATCCCCAACATCTTCAGGAACACCTTACGCTTCTGAAAAAAACAACAGAGAAAGGCATCACAGTGGGAGAAGGAATCTGAGAAGACTCAAAAAAATTAATAATATATTACTGGCGCTGCTCAGTTGCAATACCACGAAGTTGCCTCTGTCTTCTGCTGCTGCTGGATCGCCTGCAAGGAAGTCCCAAGAAAGTAGATCTAAAGTGACACCCTTGAAACATGCAGCTGTGACTGTCCGAAAATGATCCAGCGAAATGTCTAGAGAGCTCCTCCTGCCGGCTGTTTTCTTGGCGGTCCGAGCTCTTGCCAATAAACCCGATTTTCGGTTTGTCTTTTCAGGAAGTTGGAAATGAAGGGAGGCAAAGCTAATGCCACATCTTTCTTATTTGTCATAGCAATAAATCAGCATGATGCCACAACGCCTCTCATATCGCTGCTCATTTACTCTCCGACTTCTCAGACAGACGGAGATGCTGTGTCTAAAAGGCCGCGGTCAATGCCAGGAGCAGGGCAGTGCAGGAGCTGCAGAGGAGTGTGGGGAGCACAGCCGGGGTGACAGCCAGGCCGGCAGGACAGGACCTCACTGTAAAGGGGCACAGCGCCGCAGTGACCAAGCAAGAGGAGTGGAGCAGGTCCGGTGACGGTAACCACGTTTAGACAGGAGCCCAATGACTGTCAGAGAAGCCCATAGGGATAAGCCAGGTCTGAGGCCAAGCCAAAAAGTCAAGTCAGCAATTCAGGGTCAGGATCAGGAAGGTCCACAGCCAGGCACAGACAGCCCTACAGCCTACCCCAGACAAGGAGCGAGGACAAGGGCAGCTCTGTGCCGTGGCTCCCAAGGGAAGTGGGGAGGCCCCAGCAGACTTCCCTCAGCTCTTTTGACACACAGCTCTTTTCACAGCACTCTGATCCTAGGTTACACTCCACCGTATCAGGGCAGACCTTGAACACAGGCAGCCAAACCTGCAGGACAGGGGGAAGAGGTTGCAGAGTCAGCTGGTGCACCCAGGGCCCTCACAACAAGCTGCCCAGCACAGTCAGTGAAGAACATAAAAATTATTTGAAGAGCTGACAAAAGAACCTGGGTACAAACATGCCACAGGGGTTGGCAGTGTGAAAGACTGATGACAATCTGTACTTCAGTTCTTTCAGGGTCTGGTCAAGAATGACCTTTGCAGGGCACTGTATGCATGCTTTTGTTTTGCCAGTCTGTTGGAACGCACTTCTTTCTAATTCAGAGTAAATCTAAAACTGCCACTGGGACATAAGGACAAAGCCCCTCCAAGTTTTTCACCTATAACTTAAAACAGAAAAAAACCAAATTTAAACTAATCCTGGCTTCCCATAAAAAATCCATCCACACCACATACTCCTCTGTGATGTTTCAACTGCTCAGTTCTTTGGTCAAGCTATGCCCCGAAAGATGAAAGCAGACAAGACATACTGGCATCCCATTTCTTACCTCCTTACTGGTGACATTTGCCACAACACTGCACTGGCTAGATCTTGCAGGTATGTGCACCAGTCCAAACTCCCAGCCTGCCTGCATGAGGAGCTAAAACATCCTGAGGCGACAAAGCTCAAGTGGCAAGTAAGAACTATCTTCAAAAAAGGAGCTTGTCAAATCAACCAGGGTAAGACTAACCCTTTGGAAAAGGGTGACCATGATTATCTTACTGAGTTACAACAGGAAAAATCAAAGACAGACATAGAGTGGAAGGGAAACAATGTGAGGTGAGCATCTCAATAGTGTTCCCAGCTGGACTGATGCTGATACGCTGCTTAGATAAAGCTAGTCTGCCCTGCAAAGGCTGCGTGGCTACAGCAGAGAGCAATGGTCTACTGGAAAAAGAACATCTTTTACCAATATTGATAAAAAAACCATCTCCAGATTATGTAAACTATTTTGGAAAAAAGTCACATTTACAAGAGGCACCCATAATTTTATTGAGACGGCCAGGGATACATTTTGTCTCCTTCTGTATAAAGTCCTGAATGTACACAGGACTGTTACTAAATGTGGGTCCTCTGCCAAGCAATTGTATTCGCATACTTTATATTTCCAGTGTGAAAACTAATGAAACATTTTAAACCAAAGCCGTTTCCTTGGAGCTGCCTCTGACCTTTCTTCTCCTCCTCTCTCAGCTGAATCTCTCTGCCAGGATGAATTCAGCCCTAATGTCTGCTCCTCCCACCAGGCTTTTGGATATGTGACAGTATCCATGTCTCTGGGAGCTGTGCCTGCTGGTGTCCATTATCTTGTGTCCAGTTTGGGAGAAGGCTTCTAAGAAAAAGCCCAGAATTAAATTTATGAAAAGTTCAATTATTTACAGGAATGGGCAACCATGTAGCTAGTTTCTGCACACATCTATCAGCAACTTGTGAGTCCTTGGCAATTAATTCACAAGGCTCCAGCATAGGAATGGTTCAAGGCTCAAGAAAAGGCTTTTGAAACTTTAAAAAAAAAATAAAAAATTGACATGAGTGACCGATCTCAAAACACTACAACCCTGTGCATCAGCTAGAGCTGTGGTAGGACACTGGGGGAAGTGCAGGGGGACTGCCTACCGACCTGCCATGCAGAGCCTGTTACACTCCCTAAAGGAGTCCCAACAGGCACAAAAAGGGGACACACACTGACCAGAGAGGACCTGCTGGCTGTGCTTTGTGGAATGCATCAGTTCCATCGGATCGGTGACAGGCACAGCATGGATGTGCAGCCTGATCACAACCACTGCTGAGTACAGCCAGGCAACTATATCATGACAGTGAGGTGCCGGTGCAGTGAAATGAGATAACATAGGGTCCAAGAAAGGCGCTGCTCGTAATGGAGATGCTGAGTAAGGTGCACTGCCCAGGTAAAACAGGAGTGGGTCTGTGGAACAGGGGATATAGACCATCAGCCAGGTGCAAAGTGCAGCTGATGCAAGGCCCTGGATAATCCAACAATGATGCTCACAGTATGGTGGGGTACCACCAGAAGGAAAGCAAGTTATATGCCTTATTTACAATCAGTCACAATCTGTGGGGATATTATATTCCCATACCCCATAGTGTTGTCTGTGCCTCACTTTGTACGATGTCATCTATACTGCCTGCCCTATATAGTTTAGGTACATGAACAAATATACACCTTGGTAGAAAGTAAAACTGCTTTCTCTGTTAACATCTCCCATAATCACACTGCAAACAGGGTACAAAAACCTTTGCAGATATCTATCCAATTCCCACATTAAATCAGTACGCTACTTGACAAATGCTTTCATTTAAAGACCAGCTACCTGCTACGAATTCACAACTAGGCTTGAGCCCTTTGTCTAAAAACTCTTAACTTTTCTTCTTCAGTCCCCTGTCCCCCCCTTCCATCAGTGTTCTGCAATTTGCCAGCCTCCTTTATGTCTCAGTTATGTCTGCACAATGAGAGGCAGGCAGACCCATGTGCCCACAAACAGAAAAGCTCCTCCAGCTCACAATAACTCAGCAGGCTTCTGTGATTTTCAGAGACTGCATTACTGTGTGCCCATGTCTGCTGTCAAATTACTGCCTGGACACAGGCTCCATGGCTAACCTCAGCCTTACCCTAAACATGAAACTGTCCCCGAGCCCTCAGAAACATTCATCTTCTCTTGCAGCTCTTCTTACACAAAGTGGTGTAAACCTGGCTGATGCTTCTAGGAACTAAAGAACACACTTACCCCTCTGAAGACATGTTATGATTTTATGTCCTCTTTCTGCAACCTACTGAGAGTGGCTGTGCTCCATATCATGCATTTAAAACACATCAAAACAGATTTGAAGGGTGGACAGTCCTCCTGAGGTTTCTAAAGGAAAATGGAGATAAAAGCCATAAAAAGCAATCCTTCACACATAGCAGAGGTCGAAAAATAAAATCTAAACCTAAGCTCATTTTTCTCTTCAGTGCAAGTTCTGGCAGTCCCAGGACTGTTCTAACTTCTAGCTGCTTGTCACGGCTGTAACATCACAGCAGTGAGGAAAAACCTTGAGCACAGTTACTCTAACCTTAGCTGCCTTCCCCTTAAAACCCCCACTCTGCCCTACTCTATCTGAGGCTGTGAAAAGACAACAATAATAGGAAGCTCTTCCTAGAGCTCCTACAAGGGAAACAGTTAATTCTGTGTCCTGCCTTATTTTAAATACCTGTACATAGGAAAGATGGCATGCACAGATCACACACAAACCTGTAATTGAGGCAAGATTTTCTCAAGTCATAGATGTTATTGACTGTAATTGCTGTTGTCTGTTTCGACCTTCTCCTCGAGGTGTCTCCACCTCCCATTACAATGTCACAGCGAAAGAAGTTCCCTGGTGGTCTGCAAAGAAGCAAAAGGCAAATGGCAAGACAGAACTGACATTGTTTATACAACATAAAATTAATCCTAAATCAACAACTCAGAGAAAGTAACATTGTTGCATAAAAAGTAGACAAAAAGAGATTTCATTGACAGACGGCTCTACTAACAGCAACATTTTGCATATATACAGTACTCTGTAGCCCAAATCCTCAGAATGTTTTAGAAAAAGGAATACATTACTATTATTCAGTGTTTTACAGAAAAAGTGAGGCATAAGGCATTCATAGGGCTTTGTCAAAGTAACTGACAATTTACCACCAGCATGAAGAATAGAATCCAGGCCTTTTAATCCCTGTTACCCAGTTATGTGCATTATTTTAAAGCAGCCCTTGGATTTACCCATTTTAGTGGAGGTTGGGTAAAAAGGAGCACTAAAGCAGAAAGAAACACGTGTTCTACATCTTAAAACAAGATTTTCCTTGTGGAATGGCAGTAAGGATACCCTGCAGCCTTAGGTTTTCTACGCAGCCCTAAAGGCTTCATCCTCTTGACTGTGCTGGTAGCCAGGATAACCCCCAATCCATATTCTATGCCCAGTGCATGCTGCAGGAGGCAAAGATAACAAAGGCTGTGACAGAACTCCATCAGGGAAGTCCTTTTGGGCCCCATTTCCATCAGCTCATAAAAGGCACAGCCTGGACCCACATGCTGGGCTCTGCTAAGGCTGCTCCAGGCTGCAGCTCTTCATTTGCAAAAGAAATGACCCATTCATTTCTCTCTGACCTATGCAGACACTTCAGACTGCTGACCTCATCTGCCAATGGCCCCCACCACTACTGCGAGCTTCCTCAAACAGGTGCTCTGCCAACCCAGGCAAGCTGAACTAATGCAACTCCAAGAACCCTGTATCAGGGTACCCAGGGGGCTGTTTGTGCACAGGTTGGGAATGTTCAGCCCTCAAAGCATTTACTTCCTATCCAGAAAAGCAGAGGCTGTATGAAAAGGAGGTGTACAGATGAGAGGCTGTAAATTTAACTGAGTCAACCGAAGTTAAAAAATATACTTTCTTGTGTGTGCGCATGCACTTGACAGATCTCTTCCTTGCAACTACTGACAGCTGCACTTTGTATTAGTGTGTGGTTGTACAAGCAGGTCCTGCGGTTCCTGTAGAGAACCAAGTGGCTCGTGGCTGGGGTGTTCCTGTCTCTGCAGTAGATTTCCAGACTCAGTTTTGTGTTGAGGGATGACAGGTGACAACGCTACTTCAGCAGGGGAATCCCCATGCCTGTGTTGCATTCCAGGAAAAAGACACCTCTCTTCAGACATGCATTTACCCTGGTATTCGCAGCCTTATTACCAAGAGTATCACAATCCATATTGACTTTTGTTCTTAACAGCCCCATTCCAGAGAGAAGATTAACCCGTTTCACAGCTAAGGTCACAAAGGCATTCGGTGGCTGAACTGGGAATTCAGTGCTGGTTTTAAGTCCAAGTTCAGAGCCCTGCTCACTAGACTAATCTCTAGACAATAACATTTTGCTGCTTGGCAGAGAGGTGAGAGCTTTCAGGTCTGGAATAATACTGAGGTCCTCAGATGGAGTCACAGACATAAGCAGCACAGACTAACATAAGTTTTCAATAAAAGTGGCATAAAAATAAAGCAAACTAGGTCAGTTCTTCCATTGGCCTCCAGAGAACACCCAATTATCAGAATGAACATAACCATAACAAGTAAGCTGGTTTGGAAGCTGAACTGTTTGTTCCAAGTGCCACATAGATACCAGCTCTTGCTACTGGCAGAAGAGGCCTGTGAATCAGAGCCCGAAGTCTGATGCAAGAGAAACTTGGGCATCTCAGGCTGCTTTCCCCAGCAGAGAACAACCCTATTAGTTTGAGAAAGTCCCCTGCCTGCTTTCTCTCTGAGTAATTAAGAGTGAAATCCTCCTCTCAGTGACCCCAATGCTCTCAGCCTAGGCTGATTTACACATGAAAGGAACCCTCTGAGGGGCTTTCTCCCTTTCACATTCACAACCAGGCAGGACCTATAAATAAAACCTTTCTGAAAACAGGAGCTTTCAAAAAGGTCTGTGTATGCGCGCAAATGTATACGAGAGAAAGGGAATGGATGTGTGCACTTGAGAATGCGTGTGTGTTTGCATGCATATGTGAAGAGCGGGTGAGAAGAATGTGCATTCATACACCAGTCCGCATGCAAACAAGCTTACTCAGGAAAGCATCTACATGGATGCGTGAGTGTGCACAGGTAGTGGGAGCACTTACAGGAGCGAGAGGGCATGTCCAAGGCTGGCTTCCAGCTAGCACGGTTTCAGGGGACATTTCCCAAGTCAGCTGAGTCACTCTGGAGTTACACACGAAAAAAAAGAGGGCAGATTTAGACCCAATTGCGCGTGTGAGAGTATGCTTGTGAAGCACTTTCCCTCTACAAAGCAGTAAAGTACTTGCCGAACAAAACACTAGTGTTTTACATTGATTTGGATATAACGTGGGAAGTAACAGAGAATCAGGTCTCATAGCATGTGTTCCTATGACTTTGACAGAAGGTGAGATTTTTAAAAGGCTGCATCTTCTCAGCTGCCCAGGAGAGTCAGAGAATAGTGTTGCATTTTCCAGAGCTGTCATTGTTTGAAAGTAATTTTTAGTTTGTTGGAACACAAAACCCCTCAAAGTTTGAAAAATAAACAATGGGACTGATGCTGTGAAAATGAAGGTCAGAAAATCAAAAGACTATGACTGCCTTTACAGTAGCTTATAAACACAAAAATGCCTAGATATGAATCTGTACTCTCCCTCCCCTGCTGTCCTGTTCACCTCTGTGTCTACGCAGTCAGGCTATTTCCCCTTCCATGAGGCCTAAGAAGGACCCTACACAGCTTCCAGGAAACTGGCAGTTAGTGTGACCCTGCCCTAATATAAAACAGGTGACAGAGCTCTGAACCAAGCCAGGACAGACTGCAGTGTTTCATAAAGCAGGTACTGGTCTGCGAGTCTTTGTCCCCGTAAGAGGAGGCTTTTTAAGACCTGGCTACAACGTGATAATTTGAGAACTGCAAACTATTTTACTCCACTACTCCTGACCAGCTGAATTATTTGCTTTCTGAAACTGCGTCCGTGCTCTATGCTAATGCCAGCAGTCAGGCTATACATGCGCTAGCACCACTGGGGCTGCACCGCTGCTTGGTGGGAGACTCCAGGGTGCAAGGTGGGAAGGCAGGAGGGGTGCTACACCCTGCACCGTTCTGACTTCATCACTGATAATCGCAGCTCTTAGATCTCTCCCCTACCCAATTCTTATGCAAACATTCAGAAGAAGCAGGCAGAAAAAAAGCACAAAGCAGGAAACATAAGGAGTGCAAAGCCTCACAGAAGTGCACAAAGCAAAAAACGTCTCTTCTGCCAGTTCAAAAAAACTCGTCCCAGGTCCTTGCACTAGGCAGGAGTGTGTCAGCAGGGATGCAGAGCTCCCCTCCTACTGAGCTCGCAGCTAAAGCCCTCCCCCAGTTCCCAGGGTCTTCAAATGAAGATTTGCATAGTACTTCCAGATCATTCCCGAGAGAAGGGACAATGGCTTTCTCAATGCCCTCTTCCCCCCTCCCTCCTTCACTTACAAAGCTGATAAAGCCCTGGTGAAAAGGGGAACAAAGGATTTACAGATGGCAGAATATTGATTTCTGCAGTTCCAGGACTACAGGGAGAAGATGAAGAACCCCCCAGAAACTCTGTGAAGTTTGAGACACAGACGCTATCTCTGCAGCACGGACTCTGCATTTGTTAAGACAGTAT
Source organism: Buteo buteo (assembly GCF_964188355.1). Classification (NCBI taxonomy): domain Eukaryota; kingdom Metazoa; phylum Chordata; class Aves; order Accipitriformes; family Accipitridae; genus Buteo; species Buteo buteo. The sequence continues at coordinate 40,108,641 of NC_134181.1, read as the reverse complement.
CTGATGGAGGAAACAATGCTATTCGAGAGGGATGAGCAGGTCCCTGAAAACCTGAAAATGCACAGAGATGAGATTACAGTCTGAAATCCCAGTGAGCACGTTTGTTGTTCCCAAACCTCCTAAACGGAGAGGCACTTCCAGTGAAAGCAGTTTGCCACCAGGCGGGCCAGCCCGGCATTGCTTTGACAGCTTTCGGCCCCAGCTGATGGTGTTGAAGGCCTTTGTAAATCACATCTCATCAGTGATTCATGCTGTTATCCATGTCCTCTCCGATAGCCCCCACCGCAGCTAGGAGAAATAAGAAGAAAAAGAAAGGTGAAAGACAAGTCTTTGGAAAGTGGCCTTTGATTCTGAATTACAGTGGAACCTATCTCAGAATTCACTAACTTTTAGGGCCATTACCTGAAGGATAAACCTTCCTGCCTCCACAAGCATCTCTGTCCTCAGTATACGCAAACCCACGCTTTCTTCTGCACTACAAACATTATTTTTCAGCTTAGTGAGTCAACTCCACCTCTACTGAACACCAGCTCACTGCAATCGTTCAAATTTTGCTAAACTGAACAGCAATACGATCCAAAGTGTTCACACGCAACAGATGTCTACTGGGTAGCTAAGTCAGATTACAGGAGTTCTGGCCTGACTTCCACCTGTCCCACCACCACACTGAAAACAGCTTTCTCAAAAGTCACTGGCTACCAGCACTTTACATATGTTTGGGGGGTTTTTTTCCCCCCTTTTTCAGAGCTAACTTTGTAGCATTTCTGCACTCAGAAGGCTCCCAGGATGCTGGATCTTTCGGAAAAATGTGCATGTTTAAACTTGCTCAAAATGTTGGATGTAGGACTGGATTTTTAAAGGTGATATGCTACTTTCTAAATCAAGCTATAGGCTCTCAAATAGGTCAGCTTTGGAAAAACTCACATTAAGCCCCTTCTGCAAGGCAGCAGTACATACCGGTGAGTGCAAGTGCGGGTTCCCATGCCACAGGTCAATAATCCAGACAGAGCTACTGAGCCAGTGGCAGAGTTGAGTGTTCATTCACCAATATTTCCCCCACACCTTTGTAAAAACACGTGCTATCAGGATGACTGCAATCATCACAGTGACAATACCCATTACATATTGCACAGTTAAACATATTTCACACAACTGTATCAAAAGATTCTTCACAATACCTTTTAAAATATCTAGGTTTCTTCAAATACCTGTCTGTCTTATCTCAAGGACAAGTTTTTCCCGTGGAATCTTTTGTGTCTTCCCACAATCACTGCCAGTTTACACCACATTTAAAGAAAACGTGAATCAGACCCATTAGACTCCTGACACACCTAATAAGGAGACTAATTACAGCTGTTGGGATGATAAAGCCTAAGAAAGTTCCACTTTAAATCAGCATAACTCAGACTGTAATGAAAATGCCACCACTCTCAGGTTCAGGACAAACCCGAACCCCATTTTCAGTTCCTCTCTGCAAGCCCCCTGGAGCTCCATGGGTGCAAGTGCTCCCAAGGAACTCCTTTTAACCTGGGGCAGCTGTGCTGAGTCACCACTACTATGTACCACTCTGTGAGCATTTTCTTCTCTGAAGAGCATTTTCAAGACTGTCAGAGGAGCAAGTGTCAGGGAGAACTAGGGAGAAGCACACCTTGGCTGCTCTCACCTCCTGCTGAACACTTGCATGTTGTGTTCTGAGGCTACTGCAGCAGCACAGCTCACATATTCTTATTTTAGAGACTACCACTTTATGCTTCTTTCCTCATCCTAGACAGGTTTGCTTCTTGTTTTGCTAATCCTTTTTTGTTCTCCCTCCTTTGTAAACATTAATGTCTGTTGCTTACAGTTCTTTTCGCTACAAACAAAAACAGTTTTGTTTATGTAGCTCCTGCTATAAAAACAACACTGTAATTTGCCTTAGGATACAGAACTTAATCTAGGTTTCATCACTTATAACATTATACAAAATAATTCCTTATCTTCTGTTCCCAAGAAAAGTCACATGCAAATTCCTTTTTAAAAGTCCGATATTACACATCTCATAAGCCTGAATCCAAAGGATGCAGGTGGAGAAAAGTAAAATTCACCTCCAATATGGACAAGAACTTAATGACATAACATTGCCAACCAACCTCATTCAGCAAAGCAGATATGCGTGCACACGGTGAGCTGCAGTGGTTTCAGGTCTGTACTGTACAAAATGCATCATGTCAATGAAGATGGAAGAACACTTCTGTAGGTACACACAATGCCACCAGGCAATAACCTCTTTCAGTACGGAAGCAAGACTGTTCTTAAAATGATTTATTAAATGAAAGAACATGAAGGCAAATCACTATAAGAGGTACTTGTGATTTAAAAAAATAAAGAGAATAACAAAGTACTTATTAACAGTTTAAACTGCAAAGATACAGTAAACAAACAACTGAGCAATATTTTTATGTCAAGGTATGTTTTGCAACAGCCTTCCAAGATCCCAACCATCTTACCATTCCTATATGCTACATAGTAAATTTGGACATGAGACCTGCTCCAAGTGAAAAAGGGAGAAGTCGTCGCACTCCCCAGAAGCAAACACAGCTTCCTACCATCTAACAACCATGTTGTAACAGCAACTCAGCCATGCTACATGCTTTATCTTGCCAACAGAAAAGCGATCAGTTTCATGGGACCAAGGTGAAACGTGAGCCCCTGGCCAGAGTAGCACTCTGTAATAACATAATCCCAAACCAAGACAGAGCTCTTGTGCTTTCCCTCAGCTCCTCTTCATCTTTCATAGATGCCTGCTTCATATGACAGACAAACCTCCTCCTTCTCCTTCCATGAACAAACACACCTTTAGGAGTAGAATACAATTCCTTCATCATCATTTGCTCACAGACCAGACCTTACCACCACCCCTTCCTGAGCACACCATTTCTCTGCTTTTCCACTCTTCCAGTCTCTGCATCCACTACAGGAGTCCTCTCATATTACTGCAGGGTTTTAAGTGTTTGAAAATGTACTCTCCATCTACATGGCTTCTACCAAAGGTCAAGCAGCCAACCATCAGGCTCCAATAAAGAATTATAATAAAATAGGATCTAAATATTTGCAAACTAATTACAATTTTTTTTTTTTTTCTGGAGATCTTGTGTTCATTCAAGTGGTGTTATTATTTCAGCAGGATCATCCCAGGAATCCACATAATTAAAACATTAGTGGTTACAAAACTGCATTTCATTAATGACAAACATCTTTTTATTGTCATGATTGAAACAGGTTTTATATCCCAGTGATGGGATCGGTCCCTAACTTGAAAAAGTCGCATTAACAAATCTAACAGCCCTCCTCTGCTGTTGCATAAAAGAAACTCAAATACAGGTGTGCAATCCCTTCACCACCAGGAAATTCTACGCAGGACACCAGGCCTGTCTCCTGGGCCACCTACATCGCCCACAGCCTCTGAAACTCACTCATGGACATCCGCAGTGGCAGACACCCCTCCCCAACTTTCTCTGTACACAATGTCATAGATCAGTAGGTTTCCGTCTACTCTGGAGAGCTGTGTCACAGCTGCCCGGCTGCCAGACCAGCCCCGCAGGACGAGCCCTCCGGTCCCCTCACACCCGGGACCCCCCCCCCCCAGCGCTCTCCCGCACCCTCCCTGTCCCCAGAGCTCCGGGGGTGCTCGCAGGGCAGCCTCCCCCCAAGCGGTCCAGGCTACGCGTCACCCCCACCCCTCAGCACCAAAATGGCGCCCGTTCCCCCCCCTCATTAACGACACGCGGCGCCGCCCACGTCACTAACGGCTCCTCCCTCCCCCTCCCCGCCGAGCGATGGCGCATGCGCAGCAAGGCGGCCGCAGCCCGCGGCCGCTCAAGGTCAGGCTCGCGGTGGGAGCGGAGCGCGCATGCTCGGAGGCGGCGGGCGGCGGTGCGCGCAGCTGCCGTGTCCCCTGCCGGCCGCCGTCGGACTTCCGGTTCCGGTGGGGGCCCGAGGTCGCGGGGGGGATGGCGGCGCTCGGAAGGGTCTCCCGGTTGCTGCTCGGCGCCGCCGCCCCGCGCTCTTTGCCGGGGCGGAGCATGTCGGCCGCGGCCCATGAAGCCGGAGGAGGTAACGGGGCTTTTCGGGGCGAGGACGTAGTCGGGGCCCGCTGCCGGCTGTCCTTGACAGCCGCTGCCCTTCGCGGCGAACGGGGCTGCGCCGCGGAACCGGGGGCGCTCGGCAGGCGCCGGCGGTGCGAGCCCGGGCGAAGGGCGGTAGTCTCACCCGGAGAGCTGTGAGCCCGGGATCCCCGCGAGAGAGGGGAGCTGCCTCGTCTCCCTGTTCAAAACAGGGAGGGAGACTTGCGCTGTGATGAGGGACGTTGAGCGTAATTCCTCATTAATGTACTAATTGCATTTAACATGCTCTCCGGTCGCTTGGCACTAATGGAAATGGTGATTATTGTTCTAATTCATGTAACGCTTCCTACTAGCCCGCCTGTGGAAGCTCTTGAGCTACGTGGTGGCTCTGCCCGGTGTTGGCGTTTGCATGCTGAACTGCTACTTGAAAGCACACCACGAGCACGAGAGACCCGAGTTTGTTCCTTACACTCACCTCCGGATCAGGACCAAGGTACGTTCACCTGCTCTGTTTAAGGCCCTCTTTTCTTCCGTGATTGTAGAGCTTCATCTGAGATTAGTACAGTGTCACTTGCTTTCTTTGCTACATGAGGCGCTGCGTACGTAGCTGTGATCTTAATTCACAGCTTTGTTTTGGAGGCAGCAGAAGAGTTTCTCCCAGCTCAGATGAAGTACCTGTGATATTCACAGGCCTTCCCATCCCCAAGAAAACATTTCAGTCCTGGAGCTGCTGTATTTACCTAAACCTAATACAGATCTAGAAGCTAACAGAGGAGATCCCAAATTCTAAAAACTGGGGTCTTCATAGCATAGTGCAGTTGATGTTTAACCAAGAACAAAGGTCTTGTTGTCTAGAGAGGGCGGCTCTCAGCTAAGGGAGACTGTTTTTCCAGCTCTTGCTTCCTACAGCCTGGGAATAGATGCCAGCTTGCTTAATGCATCAGCCCATCAAGCTGTGTGATGTTTGAGTCCATACTGCTGTTGATCTCCTGTGCTGTATAGATCATTCAGTTAGCTGCCACTGGTTTATTTTCTTTCTTCCTTCAACAGCCTTTCCCCTGGGGTGACGGGAACAAAACTCTATTCCACAACCCCCACGTTAATGCTCTCCCAACCGGTTATGAAGATGAAAACTAAGATCCTGACCACAGCCAGAACTTTGGCTCTTCCTGTCTTGGACCAGAATGTTTTGTGGGAACCATCACTTAAGAAACTCTACATTCCTTCTGTGATGAAGCTGAATGTACTTGTATACTCTGTCTGTACTTGCGTAAAGGTCCTTTAAATAAACAACTCTGAACTTGAGTTTAGGATCTGACATCTTTGTTAATCTGAATCCTTAGAAGTTCTTTAGTTCAGCACTTGCTTAAACATTGAGGCTTCCCACAGATACAGTGCAGAAGGAAAGGGGTTTGCCTGCCTGAATACCTGCTCCTGTATCTGATAACACTAACAACAGAAACACACTCAGCATAGGACACTACTTAATTTCATATTCTTCACGTCTGGTTTAACTGATCCCTGTAAACCCACAGCTCGCAGCCAGATGAACAGGTATCAGGCTAATGCTGTAGATTAAAATTCAGTATATACTGAAGCACATTTTTCGTAATCAGCTATTGCAATATTTATTAACAGTCATGAAGGCAATTTTCTCTTAGCTCCTTCTGGGGGAGGGAGTGGCAGTGAAGATGTTTAATTAAGCTCTGTGTGCCTTAACAGTGTTAATCTTCAGCTCTCACATTTTCTAGTATATCAGCACGTATGTTGCTCACAACTCTGCTTTTCGTAAAGCTGCAGTCTGATTGCAGAAAGTCTCCATACAGGTCTTACAAATGAAAACACAATTTTTACTCCACTGCGTATGCCTGTATAATGTATCCTGTGTCACTTGGAAGCTTCTTAACCTAGAAGAGCTTAATTATCTTCCATAGTTGACAGTCAACTTTAAAGCTCCGAGTCTGTTCCAGTACAATATTAGTTTTGAAGTTTTTCCTCTCTGCAAGTCAACCGTTTTCCAAGTCCTTCTGCAACTTCTATATTTTTTTGCATAGTATGAAAGAGAGAGCTATGTCTTAGCTGTCATTAATACTGTTTTTTCCAAAAGGAAGAATGCACCAGCTGACTTAGCATCTTGCTGCTGAACGGAGTGATGGATGGCAAGTGCAAATCTCAAAGTGGGCGCTGTGGGACACCCTTCCCACGTTGCAATGCAATTTATTTCACCCACTTACTAGTAAAATGAATGCCAAGACAAGCTTTTCTGCATTAAAAGCATAGAATAAAGCACTGATGAGCCCAGTTGTTTTAAAGCTAACTGACAAAAATGACACTACCTTTCTTCCTAGATGAAGATCATAGAAAAGCAAACTGGTTATGTGTTATTCCTTAAGAAAAAAGCTGCATACTTGACAGTCCCCAAAATGCTATTTACGGTGCTCTTAGAAAGACCTTTCCCTTAGCTTACTATTTTGATTTACACCTGAGTGACCCAGCAGTTTAAGTGTCAACAGCTTGGTTTTTAAGTGCTACATTTAATCCCCATACTGACATCACACTAGCTCTCATGCACCTGAGAACAGGAGTGTGGCTGACCCAGGCTACCTGACTGCGCTCCAGCTGCTGTGTTTAGGCCATCGCTGAAGACACAGGGAACGACGGCCCCAGTCTGTTGCAGTTCCTGATCTTCTGCATAAGCCTCACACTACTCCCAGTGTCTGGGGTCATTACTCAGGGGCTGTAGTGCAGACAAGCGAGCTATTATATTTGAGAACCGCACTTTTTTTAGTTTTTTAAAAAAGTAAAAATTCTGAATGATCCTTCAGGTAGTGCTTAAAAGCAAAGAGAGTGAAGCTCACTTTTTTTCCTCACTGTAAATCTAGGAGAATTAGGAAGTTGACTTCTCTTTTGTCCCCAGGCCATAGTATTTTTTTACTCTTTCACCTGTGTTAGTGTAATGAGAGGGGACAGCTTCTCCCCATCCCTGGTATGAGGATCAATGGAAATCTCCTCACCCACCACAGTGCTTACAGGGCCACTGGATGGGATGGATCCAGATCCCTTGCTTCTCTTCCAAACACCTTTTTGCTAGTTGCTGCAAGCATTTCTGCAGTTTACAAGCCAGCACAAATAACTTTTGTTTGCTTTCCTAGGTGTAAAGTACACACACAGTTCAGGAGCAGCGTCGTGAGCAGGTGAGATTCCCAAGTGGCAGCTGGGGCTTCTAACATTATCAGCTGTCAAGCTTCAACCCCCTGTTTCCCTCATTCAACACAGGCTTTTAACTACCACAAGCAAAAGTCTAACAGTGATCATGGCCAGCCTGGCGCTTTGTGGTAGTGTGGAAAAGGGCAGCCAGGGCTGTGCTGCAGTTTTACTGCAGTAACGGATAATGCTAAAAGAGAGAATTCAAGTTCAGGATTGTTTCAGTACCTCAGAAAAGGCTGAAGAAGTACCCTCTGCATTAAAAGTGTCCTCTTCAGCTTCTGTTGCAGGCCACCTCTGTCCCTCCTAGAGGTCACACTCAGGTTTTACTGGACAGTTATTTACTTGAACAAAATATAACTTGGTTATATTTATTTTAGCTAAGTTATTGCAGGTCCAATAGAGTGCTTTTATACCATCTCTGTTGCTGATACAAAACAACACTTCCGCCCCTCAGCATTCAGGATCATATAAAACAAACTTCTTCCACCAAAATTCAGCAGCATAGGGACAAGACAAAGTAAATCAACCTCCTTCGTATTCTTTTTAAACACTTCAGGTGTTATATAAATAAGCAAGAGAAATCGGTCACAAAGCAACTACTATCTCAGCCCACTCTAAGAAGCATTCTCCCATTATAGAGTACATTCAATAGGAAGTTAGTTCAAACGGCTTTTCACGCTGTTAGATGCTGAACCACCACCACCAAAATTCACTGAAAAGGAGGCAGTAGTTACCACATGATCCAGGTTTTTTGTTTGTTTGTTTTGGGTTTTTTTGTGGCTGTTTTTACAAATAGAGAAGATTCCTCTCTTCCTAGAAAGCAGCTTAACAAAGGTCTCATCCAGCTGGCGTCTAGTCGTATGCCTGGTGATGTTGCTTAGTCCAAAGGCTCGTATTAGTGACTCCATCCATACAGCTGAGGTCAAGAGGAGTTTTCAGTTTTTCCTTTGCTTGGGCCCATGAACTCCAGGCCTTCAATGGGTATGTCCTTCTCCTTGATCGCTTTCTGAAAAGAAGAAAAACAAAAAGAAGAAAAACAAAAGAAAAACTCAACACTTCTTTATAGTGCCAAGTGACGTAATCTTTGGTACAAAACACGATCTAGAAAAAGTAGTCTTAAAGCTGGCTTGGATAAAGCTTCAGTGTTAGAGATGCAGTCCGGATCCCGTCACACAAACGTGCTACAGCCTCTAAACCAGCAGGCTTAAGAAGTTACATGAACGAGAAAAACACAGCAAGAGACACCTGTAAAGTATTTACACGTCATGACCGACGGACACAGGAGAAAATCCGGAGCAGCGCGGTGGGGTGCGCAGCCGCGGGCTCCTCCCGGGACTACGGTAAGAAGAGTGAAGTCCGGTGGAAGAAGGCTCGGGGCGGAAAGCGAACGGGCGGGACGCGGAGCGGCGTGAGGGCTACCCGTGTGCCGCAACGGCGGCGCGGCCGGCGGACGCACCTGCACGCAGAGCTGGTAACGCTTGAAGAGCTGCCCGCAGGGGTCCCCGGCGCTCTCGCCCTTGAGGAACTTCTCGGCGAACCAGCGGTTGAAGCACTGGTCGTACTCGCGCTTCAGCTCGGTGCAAGCTTCGCCCACGCTGTTCATCGCGGCGGCCGAGCGGCCCCTTCTCGCACCGCGCCGGGGCCGGCGGCTCCGCCGCTCTTGACGTGCTTCCGGCGCGGAGAAGTGACGTACCGGGGCGCCGCCGTTATCCTGCGCGATGCGGACGCTCTACCTCGGCCGGTGGCTCCGCGCCGCGCCCGGTGCGGCCCGGGAGCGGCGGCCGCCGCTGCTGCCGCCGGCGCCGCCGGTGCGGGTCCCTGCTGCCCGGGCCGCGTCCCCCGCGCATGTCCCCCCGCGCCCGGCGTGGGAGCAGGGCGAGCAGCGGTCGCCCCCGCAGGTAGGGGCGGCCCCGCCGGAGCGGCGCCCGGGAGGAGGACGGGAGGGACGAGTGCGGCCCCGGAGCACGGCTCCCGGCCGTTCCTCCTTGCCGGCCCTCCGCTGCCCCGGGCGGAGGTACCGGAACGAGCGCCAGGTCCGGTTTGCCCTGCGCTAGGTGCGAGGTCAGGAGGAGGAAAAAATAGGAGTTTGATTAAAGTTCATTTTCCGGGAAAGTACAAGAAATCGGCGTCTCCCAGTAGATGTAAACTCAGGGGTTTGCCATGTAGCGAGTTTTCAGTTAAAGAAAAGTAGCGCTGTATTAAACTTGCTCACCTTTGCCCTTTTTTGTCCGTATTTGTCTCTTTGTACAGCAAAAAGTGACGGTGGAAGTGCTGGATCACTTGGAACGCCTGGCCTTGGTTGATTTCCGTGATTCAGAGGGTGTAGAGCGGCTGCAGAAAGCAATCCAGTTTGCTGATCAGCTTCATGAAGTAAACACCGATGGCGTAGAACCGATGGATTCAGTCCTGGAGGACAGGTAATGAATCACAGCAGCCTCCTTTTAACTATTCATCTATCAAACTATTTATTTTTGTAACTTTTTTTTTCCCCTGGGAATCACCCTGGTTATGCATTTGGCCCCTTTGCTTACAGAAGAGTCTTACCGTGGTTTTGTGTGGAAGGAGGATGTCACTGGCACCCATGATCTTTACATGTAAGCATAGCAAAGGTGAACTCTGGTTCCTTTGTGCACCTTACTTGTCATGAATGATCTGCACACGCTGCTCCCCAGATATCTGTCAGTGGCATTCTTAGGTGTTTCAAAATGATCCAATACTTGTCTTACTGCTTACTTAAGCCCAAAACCCAGTTTAGAAATAAGCCACACTTGCTACTTCATATTCATAGAATAGCTTAAAGACAGGCTAGTAATCTTTGTTCTTCAGGTGTCTGTATCTCAGAGAAGATGATGTTACAGAAGGCAACTGCACGAAAGAGCTACTGCAAAATGCCAGAGAGAAAGTAGAGGAATATTTTGTAGCCCCACCAGGTATTGTCTTGCTTATAAAAACCTCTTAATCTTGCTTGAATTAACCTGAGGAGTATAACCCACCATAGCTGCATTTACTTTCAAAAATACTAGCTAGTAATAAGGATGTACTAAAATAAATAACTGTAGCCACCTGTATAAAACAGTTGGCAATCTATTGGTCCAAAAGCAGTACAGAAGGTAATCTTACTCTAAAGTTACTGCACATGTTGAGCAGTTATTGACAGGAAGTTGGACAGGACTTACTCTCCTTGCTTGCTCAGGAAATTTAAGCTGCCTGTACATACTCAGAATAAACTGGAGAAGCGCTTTTGTGCTAAGTTGTACTACCCAGAAGGTAACTTAGACCTGGTCTCACACAACTTTCTTTTTGTTTTCTATCAGGTAACATCCCTTTACCAAAGCTAGAAGAACGAGAGACTTTTCTGCAGGGCTCTTAGTGAAAGCCCAGAACCCAAACACCGTTTCGGTATTTTATTTGGAAAAAACAAGTTTTGTGCAGTCACAGCTGAAATACCCTGGCATGTATTTTGATCAAAAGAAGAGCACTTGCAAGACAATTTACAGAATAAGGAAGGTGTAAAAAGTTCAGTAGTGCTACTGAAATATTCCATGTTTATGAAGCTGGAAGGCAGCACAACAGATGACGCTAGTGCTTTTACTTAGCAAAGTGAATTTGATGTTACTCTTTAAGATACCGAATGGCTTAAAGACTTTAAAAGAGAACATTAAAAGGTAATGATTAAAAAACCCAAACCACTATATTTTTCCTCAACAAGTTTGTCAGGAAAACAAGAGAGATTGTAAGGCTGTATTTGCCTATTTCGCACCTTTAGCTCGACTCTGACCCTGTCAGAAGTAATAGTCTGGTATGGAGGAGGAGTTTGTAACATTGCTGAGTATCTCTGTGATGTACGGACAGAACTCAGATTTTCATTATGGAAGAAAAGGCACTCTGAGAAGATGATTCACTCAAATATTGTGATTCTACTGAATTTTTCCATTTTATCTCTGTGCTCCATATCTGTGTGGGTTACCTTCTATTTCCCACTTTGTATTTTTATTCTCACAAATTAAATACCTGGAGTTGTACATAATCTGAGAAAGTACTTTTCAAGCACAGAAATAGCTGCTCTAAAATAAAAAAAAACTTTGCTGTAAATATGTCTGTCCACCAGACATGTATCTGCAGCAGCACCAGCAATGTTTTCTGGATTAAACCATTCTTCCATTTCAAACAAAGCACTGCAGTTGTTTATTTAAAGCATCTTGTGTGGCTAAGCTTGTTGTAAATAAAGAATGTAATTACTTGTGAACTTGGCATTTTTATTCTGTTGGCACAGTGAACTAAATATCTACTGTCACCTTCATTTTTTGTTGGAACAGGTTTTAGAAATCTAAGTACCCTGGTGCTCTTCAGTGTTGCAGGCAGACATTGCTAGCAGGAAGCTAGCAACAGCTTTATTAGAAGCAGAAGTGTGATTAGCAGATACCGCTCTGGATACGGCTTCACCTTTAATCTGTTTCCAGCTCTACAAACTCGTGCAATCATCACCTCAACAGCACCACTTTACTAGCTGTAATTTGGTTATAAGGATGCTGAACTTTTACTTTAGATCTCAGAGTTGTAGAAACCATTTCCCAGACTGTTATGATAATATCCTAGAAGTAAAATATCTTTGAGCGTGCAGCTCTAGATGCTTTTCTTGCAGCTCAGTTTTGGTTTTGGCTTGTAAAATTTCCATCTTGAGGGAAAAAAAATAGACTGAATTAGTACAGGGTTATTTCTGTTTGCAAGAGGGTGCCAAAAATTAAGAGTTAACTATCCGGCTCAGCCTGTTACCCTCAAGTAACAGTCATGTACCAGTATCTCAAATTCTGTAAGGAAATCACTGGGGCAAGCACCTCAGCCATCAGCTCCCAGATGGGATGTTTGTCATAGAAAGCTCAGGCACAGTAAAGAAATGGTTGCAAAGAAGTAGCACAGCTCCAAGAACAAAATGAGCCTCCCTGCCTCTGCCTTACTGGCTCAGAGGCCAGGAGACCACCATGGGAAGAGGTGCTGTGCTGGGCAAATTGGGGAGACTGCTTTAGCAAACAACCTACTTTGTCACTGTCTCATCCTGGCAGAGAATGCTGAGGCTTCCTCACAGAAACTCCAACAGTCAGAGGCAAGATAAACCAAAGCTCACTGAGAAAAACTAGAGACCTGCTGAAAGAAGAATACTGCAGCAAACTAGAATCAAATAGTCCAGACCATTCACTTTCAGGCCATAAAGAGTGCAGTTAAAAGCTGAAAAACAAACTTTTCTTCCTGGGTGGTGCCCTGTCCACCTACAGGTTTAAGAATCTGCAATTATGTATTCCAACCATAACTCCATGCACTATAAGAGATCATAACGTGCTGAGCCACAGTGGAATCTTCAGAAGTGCTAGAAAAGACCCCTGATGTTGTTGTAATAGGATACTACTAATCACCAGTTCTGAGTCTGCTCTTAAAGCTCTAGAGAGCCTGATGGGAGAAGGAAAGTAGGCTCCTCCATGACCGTGCAGGTACATGCTTCCCCTGAGGGCAGAAACTCACCTCATGAGATCATAACTTGATGTCATCCAGCTTACACAGTGCATGTTCTGTATCTTTCTGCAGAGAAAAGCCATTACTCCCATTCCGTCTTTCTGTACATCTGCATAATATATACCACCAGCTTGGTGCACGTGTCCCTTCAGGTCCTGCCAGCTGTCTGATAGAGGAAGTCCTCTCAGCATGGCCACGACAACCGATTCTCCCACGAACTGCATCTTCCACATCCCTGCAAACAACAGATAATACAAATTAGGGATTAACGATACACGTGCATTGTTTCTTAACATCTCAAAAGTCTACCAAGCATATTAGAAGTATCAGAATTTGAAAAACACTGAAAAAACTACTAGAGTTTGAATAGTACCGGTACTAGGTTCAGCCATTAGTGGCTTGCTCTTAATACTATGTGTACAAACTGCTTTGACAAGCTCTCTCTCAGGCCATTCATTATCTGCTATGTATTTAATGGAAAAGCTAGGCTGAGTGAAAAGGACTACAGCTGTCTTTCCTGCTATAAAAAAATCACAGCTACTGGGTAGGATCCACTTTCACTCACTACCCTCAAAGGCTGCACGTTTGGTAAGCTTTGAACTGCTTTTTTTTCCTGGAACTGATATTTTTTTTCATATTTCTCTGGCAGGAAGTGAGAGCAAACACTTGTCCCACTCTTATTTGTGCAGCTACTTCATTATTTGTTTAAGCTTCCATAATATACACACATACATATACATATATGCATACGCATAAAACATGTAATTATTATGATACTCGAATTCTTTCAAGGATGTTGAATTAAAGTATCTATTTAACCCCACTAATCCAATTCTATGCAAAGCTGTAACATTGTATTAGTGCTTTAGTCTCAGGCTTTTCAAGATTCAGACCCTGCAAATGCTGAAGTTTTACAAATACATAAGCTCAGCCTAAAAGTCATTTATGATGCATATATAAATCACAACAAGGAAAGACCTCAAGTCACACCATACAACAAGCACGTTAGCAGAGAATTCCCAGTTTGAGAAATCCCCACTTGTTCTATCCATTTTGGCTGCCTCCTTTGACAGTCAGAGAGAATGGGGACAATGTTATTTACATAGAAAAAAGGAGAGGAATTTGAGAGTGAACTGCATGGCTGCAGGAGCTTCCAACCCAACATATCATCAAGTAACTATTTAAAAGCAACAACCAAACCAACAATTTGGACAAAGATAATACCACATTCCCAGTACAGCTCAGGCTAATCTTAAAACTGCCAATTCACTGCTAGTCCCTTACCCACACACTCTAGTGAGAGAACAGACTGCCTGATGCTTGTTCCCTGTAGCCCAAACTGCATTTAAAGTGGAAAACACACATTTCTTTAATGAAGGGGTTTGTTGCAACTTCACCACTAATAAGGGAATTACAGCCCTGACTCAGACACCTGCAACCAGCAAAACAGAAACCCTCGTAAAGGCCAGATGAGCTGCCTATGGGGCAGAATAAGTTAGTGCCTCAGCCTGCCCTTGGTATGTCTAATGTGGTGGGTGCTGTGCCCCACAGGATGGCGCAAAGCCCCCCTGGGCCCTGGCTGCACCCTGAGGTAGGGACAAGACACCCTTCGTAGTGCCTGTTCACCCGCTTTCACCACAGGGCCTTGACACGCAAGTGGGTCTGGATCTGGGTCGGATCTTTGCAGTATTCTGCCACAATGCAGTTTATAAACCCTGGCAAGTGAATAAGTATAGTTAAGGACTCGTGTAATAAAATCACTACCTGTAAATTCCTTGTAACTGCAGTGAGGCAAATATAATGTATATTTGTGAAATAACTAATCTTTTCTCAGTGGTTAACAGATATGGCAAAAAGAAAAAAAAAATCTGTTTGGTTAAAAAAAAAACAAACAACAAAAGGAGGCCAGATTCTAAGATGATGTATCTAGCTAGTTTCCCTGGAGACCATGGAGATAACTGGACTTAAACCTGCTAAGGTTTTTCCACTGCTATGTAGATCTGTAACATACAAAATTGGATTAGAAGCCCCAGCATATAAATTCCAGGTTTACAAAGAAAATTTCAAGGTGGAGATTTCTTCAGTTTTATGGAAAAAAGAAAACGGAAGTTGTTTTATTGCTAATAGTGATTATTTTATGTTTTGATAGTAACTAGGAACCCCAGGAAAAATCTGTATTAGATATAGGGATATGGCATACAACACAGAGCAAAAAAAGGCCTCAACTGAAAAGTGCTTGCAATCTAACCTCCATCTGCAAGAGGAATCTCATGATATGCCTTATTCATTACCCAATTTTCTTTGGCACCTCCTCTACTCCAGCTATCATCTCCTATGTGTATTTGTTCTGCCTTCCCCTGCAGCTCTGTCCTGAGGGAAACTATACTTTTATATTCTTGATTAACAAGTAAGGCTCTAATGTTTCTCTTTAAAGCCGTGTATCTCAGGCTTTAATGTATCTTGTTAACGATGTGTATCTCACCCACACTGACATTTCCTGCAGTCGTCATCACATCTGTTCCTTCAGCTAACCGTTTCTTAATAAATGCATAGAAATTTGCCTGCAGCTACCAAACACAACCACCTCCTCAGAGATTCATGGGTGTTTCTGAAGTTCCTTGTAAGCCCTGGGAAGGTTGTTAAATGGTTCAGTTCTGTCAGCACAAAACTGTCTAGTACTCAAAGAACCATTGCTAGTGCTGCAGATACTAAACAAAGTTCTGTAAATTAATTGCTTACTGTGGCCCTGAGACTATGCAAAGCTTCTTCAAGTTGCTAGCACACAAGGTCTCTTACGCTCTTTCTTCTGCTGGATTAAACCAGATAAATTCCCTTAATTTCATGACTTTCAGAGTTGTCCCTAACACATGCTCCTGATGGCAAGACAGAAAGCAAAGTTGTGAATTGCATCTCTTCTAATTGGAATGCTAAAACCTGGGAGCTACAGCCAGAAGTTACTTCTGAGATACTCTAGAGTGACAGCAGTACTACATTATCCAGTTTTAATATTTTGGGGACAGTATATTCTCCTGACGTCACCTCAAGGTTTGCAAAAGCAAAAGGTTGCTTCCAGTTATGCTGCTTTTGCTATGAATGACACTGAGCAGGTAACTACACTGTATGAATATGAAAAAATATTTGCATTTCATGTGAGGTGGATGACTGCTCTTTTTTGTTTCTACAAGGAAATGGCAGTCCCATCAACCAGTATTTGAAAACCTTTTTTAAATCATCCTCTGCTGTTTGCAATAGACATGGTTCAGAGTCCTGTTATTAACAGATCACCAGGTATGGAAGATTCAACAGCAATTTTCTAGCTGCTGACAAGACTATAAGCAGAAAGTGCCCCAGGGAGAGTGAAACTAACCAAAGAGAGCACTTAGGGATGTCCCAAAACATCTTGCTTCATTTAAACCAAAACCAAACCAAACCAAAACACCCCCCCCCCAAAAAAAAGGGGGGGGTGAGAGTTGCAGAAATAGTGAGGTCTGCAAAACATGCCTTAAATGAGACTTAAGAAGTCTGATGGATTCAGTTCACAAAAGGCATGAAGTTTAGAGCTGACTTGATCATACTCAGTAAACATGGGTAATAGATTTCTATCAGAGGTCACTTAGTCTGAAAGACAAAGACAAATTGAAAACAGACACGTGAATAGAAAAGATGATGAAGTGCCATTTATAAGCTATGGAACTTCTTCCTCGAACATGGGTGGGCTTTCCTCTCAGTAAAGGGCATCTTACTGAAAGAGCTGTTCAAAGTTCAAAGAGAAACAGGGGCCTGCTGCAGAGGTTACTGGGTTAAATTCGGCGTCTCTGAGATCTGGGTTGGGGCGAGTAATAAAACGGCCTTTGGGGCCCACGTATCAACTATGGAAAGGTGTTTTACAGAAACTGGCAGACACAGTAAACGCATTGGAGACTGAGCATACTTCAAGGAACAGGTTTTTTGCCCCGGATCGCCAGATGACGACAGAGAGGAGTACGCGGGAGCCGGGGCTGGGGCCGTTCCGTACGCA
Source organism: Buteo buteo (assembly GCF_964188355.1). Lineage (NCBI taxonomy): Eukaryota > Metazoa > Chordata > Aves > Accipitriformes > Accipitridae > Buteo > Buteo buteo. The sequence goes on along the minus strand of NC_134181.1, from coordinate 40,091,808 downwards.
GCTGAAATCTACGTCAAGGTCCCGCACAGCATGCGCTCTGTGGGACGTGCGGGACCTGCTCTCCGGTACCTGGCCCGCGTCCTGCGGCGGGACCGGGGGCCGCCCCAGAGGCCGAGCCCCGCCGAGCCCGTCGCTATGGGAACGGACGCGGGCGCGAGGCATCCCGGTCTGAAAGAAAACGCGACAGTAAAATCCTACGAGAGCGCCGGGCCACGGCCAATGGGCGCTCGGCGAGGGGGTGGCGGTGACCAATGGCTGGCAGGTGGTGCGGAGGGGGCGGGGTTGGAGGCGCTCGGTGGTGGCCGCGGCGCGCAGTGGGCAGACCGCACCGCCGCGCCGCTCCGCACCAGCGCCGGTCCCGCAGCGCCCGCCGAACGGTGAGGGGAGAGGCGAGGGTGCGGGGTGAGGGCGACTCCTGAGAGAGACCGGGACGGGTGCCGGCACGGGCACCGGTCGCCGTGCCTCAGCCGTCCCGGAGCCCGGGCACCTCGCGTCGCCCGGTGCGGTGCGTGTCCCGGCGGCTCCCCCGTGCCCTGGAAGAGCGGCCGCCTCCCCGGGAGCTGCAGGCGGGAGCCTTCCCTGTGGCCGCGCGGGGCTCCGAGCCCTTGGCGGGGGGTGCCGGGCTTCGTCCGCCTGCCCCGGGACGGGGAGGCCGGCGGGGCCGGGCGCCGCAGCGGCTGCGCCCTCTCCCGGGGCTGCCGAGCTGGGGAGGGGCTGGGAGGGCGGCGGCGGCGGCCGGCGGGGCTTGTGTCGCTCCGGGCCGGGGCAGCCGGCGTTGGTTCGTGCGGCTCCGAGCGCGGGCTGTGCCTGTGCCCCGACGCCCCCGGCGAAAAGGCTGCAGGGCCCGAGAGCTCCTTGGGAAGGATGGTACCTGTGTGACTGCTTGGCAGGCAGATCCTGGCAGGCAGCTGCTCCTGCAGCTTCGAGTTGTTCTCTTCTTTGCTCAGAACAGGCAATCATGAGCGATCGAAAGGCAGTGATCAAGAATGCGGACATGTCTGAAGAGATGCAGCAAGACTCTGTGGAGTGTGCTACTCAGGCCTTAGAGAAGTACAACATCGAGAAGGACATTGCTGCTCACATAAAGAAGGTAAATGTTTGCTTGTAGTGTCCTCATGAAATCTCTGTGCACATGAAAAATCAAGCAGGGAGAATGCTGCTAGGCAAGTAGCTCTAGAGCAACAAGTTCCAGAGACACTAGATAATCGAGTTGGACTTTCTGTGTTGGCTGGTGTCTTTATGTTCCTCTCCCCACCCTCGGCATGGACTTTTCCAGGTCCTCCTGCTTTTCTCTTGCAGTGCGTTCTACTTAAGCCTTTCCTGCCACTGTCCCATTGTCCAGGTGAACAGAGAGTGGCAGCTGACTGTCCCTGTGACTGATGAGCTGGGGCTCTATGGAGCCTATTTGAGAAGTGGGGGTTTGCTGACCTTGTAATAAGTGGTTTGGTTTTGCTTCTTTTTCCCCACCACATGTAAGACAAACTGTTAATGCTAATGCAGAACAGGTGGTTCATAGCTTCCAGTTTGTCAGATTTTCTCTCTGACTCCTACTGGGAGCCTAATGGAGCTGCAAGTAGTTGAATGGTTAAGCAGAACACAAAGTCTTGCATACTCTCACATAAAAGTCTCTTCGGCTGACGGCTGTTAAATACTGCACTACACAACCACTGACTGCACAGTTTTACTCATAGTAGATTCGTACATGAGTTTATTTGAAAGTCATAGCAGGCTCCTGACTATAGCATGTAGGAAGAACATGGTCTCATGACCTGGTAATGGTACCAAGCATGTGGCAGAGAATTTTTCATCAAGAGTCCTTTCAACATCCTTGTTGAAGACAGCCACTGAAGTCAAAATAATGGCTTAATCTGTAGAGATTCAGAACAAGCAGTGAAATTCTTAAAATTACAGTTTGAGATCATGGTGTGACTTTGCAGAAAAGTTACTTCCCGAAACATATGTCTGAAGCTTATTCCTGTGCAGCTTGGAAGCACTTTTTTTTTTTTTGGGGGTCTGACTAAGCAGCAGATGAGTTAAAGTGACAGATGATCCTTGCACTTAAGAGCATATGTTGCTCCTTAATTGCGTTCTTCCAAAAGTGATACTTGTTAACAAGTGACATATTGCAAAAAAAACCCTGTTAGACAATATTAGTACAGTTCTCACAAAAATGCTAAATTTCTAGTTCTCTCTTCTGTAGGAATTTGACAAGAAATATAATCCCACTTGGCACTGCATCGTGGGAAGGAACTTTGGCAGCTACGTGACTCATGAGACCAAGCACTTCATCTACTTCTACCTCGGCCAAGTCGCTATTCTTCTTTTCAAGTCTGGTTAGAACCATGGACTGTTACTGAAACTTGCACCTGGTTACAGGACTGCACACGAATTCCAAACAGCCTCCTACCTTCAGCCTTCCTGAGGAGACGGACCTTGATCTTCAGGTCTTTTGTTGTATTGTTAATAGTCAGGGATTTTGCTGTAGCAGCTGGTATTTTCATTGTGGCTATAAAAAAAAAGGCAAAAATGTCTTCCTTGTATTTATTTTCTTTTAAAAGACAGCTGCTTTGCTAATAAAACTGTTGGAACAAGTTTATCCTTTAAGAGTTTTCTTTACCCTTCTGCCCTCTTAGTGCTTACATTACCATCTTTATTCCATTGCGAATGAAGGAGGAACATACCCACCTTTGTTTCCTCCCTGAAATCCACATCTGAAGCCTGGGCTGATCTACGAATACATCATCAGTCAGTAACTGAGAACAACAGGAGATAGTTTCCCAGAGAGAAGAGAGACTGCTTTTCAATTCTTGGTAAGTATATTTTCAGTATGCACAACCTCCAGTGCAAATTCTGGAGTTTAGATACATGGTGCTGTTTTTCTGATTTTAAGTGAATTGGTAAGTTAAAAGCAATAGTCTTTTCATCTCCCAATTTTCAGAAGAGAGAAATTTTCATACTAGTTCATTACATACCTGTCACTTCAGAATGTAATTTACCTTCTCTAGGTTTTTTTTTTTTTAATCTAGCCCTGTATCCTGCTACAGAAGCATCTGTTCTTCAACAGTTTTATTTACATAAAAATACTGTGCATTTCCTTCTGTTCTTTAGAGGTTATGCATCTAGCTTTGACAAAATGATTTTGTATGGAGGTGAAAACATGTCATCTCATCCCAGAATATAGGTATGTAGTCATTCTTCAGAAAAAAAATTCCTTTCTTAGAAAGGAAACCTTCTTATAAAGGTTAAAATATTAACTTAAGTGAAAAAAGTTGACACAGAGCTGTTTTATTTCACAAGCCTTCCATTTGCCTTTGAAAGATGTAAAGGAATCATGGGAAAAAAATCCCTTAAAGTCCACATGACAAAGATAATGACAGCTTAATAAAAATGTAATAAATCCAAGTTACTTCTCACTGGTATGATACCCTCCCTGAAGCTTAGTAAAAAAAAAAAACAGGAGGCATCTTATTCAAAGGCTACTCAGTCTATTTCTGTATCCACACCACTGGTAACTGAAGTTGCTTCATCTGTTAGCATTGCTGAGTTTTGACCATGTCCTTTATGCTGCACTTGAAGGGAAATGCAAGTGTAAGAAACACCACAGGAGTCACTCCATCTGCAAGTTTCTTGGGGGAGAAAAGGCAGCAGACGTTCTTCTGGGTCTGACTGCACAAAGTTCTTAAAACTCCTCTTCAATCTTGATGGTGTTAAAATTCCACAGCTTTCATATTCCTCAGGAAAATTACACTTCCTGTGTTTTCTACATAGTAGACTCACAGTTTGAAACCTGAGTGAATGGCAACAATGCCCGAGTTTAAATTCTGATAATCCACTTTAAAAAAGCCTGCATCTTCTATCATTGCCTTCAACTCCTCCTGAAAAATAATAGTTCCATAATTATAACAACCTGAAGGCCTATAAGCCAGCAGCCTGCAAGATTACACTGGGACCGTGTTGTGTGTTAGTGAATTCAGAGAAATACTGTCTTACCTGAGGGGGGAAACGTCGGATGCTCTCCACGAGATACTGGTAAGACTTCCAGTCACCAGCGATAACCTCACCCAGAACAGGGATAACCTGGAAACTGTATAGATCATAGAGCCTGCACAGACAGACAGCAAATGCAGATTAATACAAACAAGTTTAAAACCAACCCTCTCCAATACAAGTTGATCTCTGTACCACTATGCTATATGGAGTCTGTATCTGTTTTTAAAAGTGCACAACGAGGTAGCCTCAAAGTCCCTCCATCTCTTATTCTGGCTGAGTACAAATAAGAAAGCCTTGTGACATTGCATGAAGTGTCACCATGTTCCTACCTGGAAAGAAGAGGGTTGCTGACGTGACTAAATTCAAGGCAGAGGAATCTTCCTCCTGGTTTCAGCACACGATAGGCCTCCTGAAGTGCCTGAGACAAAGCAGATGAGATAAGTTTGTTGCTGTAGAACAGCACCTGCCTATGATCATGCCATATGACGGCAACTCAGTGATGAACTGAGGGGAGTAAACAGAATCCTGATTGGCAATCCCCAATATTTACTTGTGGAGAAGCATCCCAAAACAAGTACAAAAAAACCCAAACACACTACAAAACCAAACCACAAACACTCTTGCTGTTACATAAATAGATTTATACCAGGCTTTACGTTGAAACTATCATGTCAGGTTTGCAATTTTTCTTGTTTTTCCCTGATGAATGCTTGCCAGCAGAGCTCCTGTAATTACAGACCAAACCCAAAAGGGAGAAGGTGACTCAGCTACAAGAAGCGGAAAATGAAAAGAGGGCATGATAGGTTGGTTTTTTTGTAAAGAAATAAAAAAATATTTACTCAACTGTGAGGCACACCCAGAGGATCAAAGAAGAAATTGTACTGGGTTTTGGATAAGCCATGCGTAAGAAGAGGGAGGAAGGAAAGGGAAGAAGAAAATCTTTGGCTACTTTGAAAATTCCATCCTATATCCAAAATAAAATATTTAAGAAGAACCACCAAGACAAAATTCTGTTTACAGCTGTATTTTTTTTTCATACAAGAGCACAGCAGAGTTGTATTCAAGAACTTCTGCAGGTTGTACACCTGCTTGGCTTCAACTGTTCACGTTCCTAAGGGATAAAATATAAACAGTACACATACACAGACAGGAGCTCTATAAAAGAATTGGAGGCTTGTCTGTGTTTTGTGGCAGGTCTCCAGGGAGCTATTCTACCAGACTGCTGTATCCATGAAGGCAAAAAGCCTGTGCTTCAGAAGGGTGTAGGCGAAGCATCGTGAAAAGCCATCCACATTAAGACATGTTCAAAGGCATACAGTTCAAGGTGGTTTGGATTCAAATGCTACACCTTCCATAGAAGGAGCATTGCCAAGTTGTAACACACTCCTCCAAAACACAGACAACTAGTCCAGCTAGACAGGTAATCTAACTTATCTTCACCTCCAAGACAGCTAGTCATTCTGGAAGGACAGATACTGTTCAGAACAAAGGGTACTACTTACCCTAATTAAAATCATACTCATTCTTCATGGGAAACTACTACCAACCAGTGTAAAGACACTGAGCAGAAGTGGGCTGAACAGGTTAGTTCAATGGCAGCAGTGCCAGCAGCCAGCTGGTTCCCACTCTCTGCTTTGGGAGCTCTGCTGTCTCAGCCAGGCAAACAGAATGGGGCAGGAAGTGCTGGACCCACTGTGGGTGGGATATAGATCAGGTGCTTCAGGAAGATTTGAGACACGCAGACTGAGTGCACTGTGCATGTGTAGATCCAGTAACACCATAGGTCAGGAGAAGGTGGGGGCTGACTGCAGCATTCAGCCCTTTTTGCCTTCAGAAGAGATCGTGTGGCTTGCCAAGCTGGAAGGACTGGGTGCAACTAGTATAAATCTAACTGTTTATGACAAAGGTGGGGAATTTGTTTGAATGAAGAATGCAATTAAGTTGCACACTACATGCCACTTATTTAAAATGCTTCAGGAGTAGATAAAGATGTTCCTTTATCCAAAGGAATTCTTCCTTTGCTTCTTCTGCTAGAATAAAAAACCTTAGGTGAATCATAAGGACCCCACATCAGGATACACTATAGCAACTTACCAAATCAATACGAGTTACATTTCGGATTCCAAAGGCAATTGTGTAAACATCAAACTTATCATCATCAAAGGGCAACTCTTCAGCATCCCCAAGCACCCAGGACAAACCTGTAGTAAAAGCCAAGGATACAGTATTGAACAGACCTTATATAACTCAGACTGCTCCAGAAAGACTAGAACTTCTCTATTAATAATAATTTCCTTCTGGAATAAAGTAGTATTTTAAACTAATATTTCAATTTTACATTTTTGTTGGAGGAAAGGCACCTTGGTCTATACTCAGAAAGCTTTCAAGGCCCTGTACTATACAGCTGTCTTTCAAGCAAAGTAGTTAATGTTACAGATCAGCCAAAACATTCTTCTGCATATACACACGTTGTGTTCACAGTGCCTTAGTCTGCCAAAAAGATTTCACCCAAATCTTGCATCGTAGTGGAAAGCAACTAGCTTTCCAGACACTGGCTGCCATTTGTTTGTAGCGAAGTTGGAAAAAAAAAAAAATAAAAATCTCTGCTCAAAGAATAACTATAAACAATGATTAAAGTCTTGCCATGCAACAATGGTGAAAACACTTAAAACATTTTGCTGGAAAGCATCCATAGATTGAGGAACATGAAAAGCCACACTCCCTCCATCAGCACTATCAGTATGTGATCCTGTTGCAGCTGTGTTGCTTCCTAAAAATCCAGTGAATCAAGGCCATGTCTATCTGTGGCGCACAGATGTCCAGGTTATTTGTACCAGAAATAAGACTGCTCAATTTAGAATTAATAGTTCTTAAAGTCACTGGTTTTGGTGACTCAAACACAAACCAAAAAAAACTAACAGAAAAACCCAGGAGTCTTCTGCAACAGAGATCAGCAATTTCAAAGAGCAGTATGCTAGAAAGTGACATGGAAGAGGACAAAACACAGGAGAAAACAGTTGTTGCCAGGAGACATTCAGATTTCATTTTTACAAAATATATGTATTCATAGTTGTAGAAAGTATTGTATGCAAAGCAGCACATAACATTATTAAGACAGCAATTATAAGTGTTATTTAAACATAGACAGTTTGAAAAGACACCTAAGAAGCGAGCATCAAAAGCTTTTGAGCTACAGGAAAACTGCACTTCAGAATACACTTTAGTAAAATCACAGGCCAGGAGTTTTTAAGTGGATACATAAAAGGGGTTGTGAGCGTCCAACAAGAGGAACTGGGGCACCTGCAGCACAGCCTACCATTCCTGGCTAGCCAAAATGCACAATCAGCAATTGTGTAACACATGTTTCTTTTCTGCAAGCACAGCCCCCAACATTGGTGAATGTACATAGGAACACAGTAAAAGAAAACTGCCCCTTACAATTTTATGGAAGAAAAAAAAAAAGTAGCCCTCAGACAATCAACAGATAAACAAGCTCAGAAATGAGATTACTACAACAAACAGAAGGTAGGACATATTAAATTGATGTATGCTGAACAACAGAGTGAAAAAGAATAAGTCAGAATTGTGGCACAGTGGGGCATAAAGCAACCCAGGCAACAATAAGACAGCTGGGCTTCTACAGCTATGATGTACAGGGAAGAAAGTTAAAAAATATAATACTCATTTTGATAATTAGGTAAGTCACAAAACCACCTAAAAAGCGCAGCCAATTAAACAAAATGCTTTATTTATAGTAGCTGGCAGGCAGCATCAAGCTTTATTTCAGGTCCTAAGCTACGGTTGCAAAGCTTTTATACTTACAATGTTGATACAGTTCAGGTGTTCCTAAACTAGGATGCATAGAAACAGCTCTGGACAGGCTGGCAAGCTGCTCAGAAAAGCACGATACAAGCAATCTCCCAGAGCTGGATGAACCAATGCTTTCACAATCATTTCATTTTTTAAAGCAAAGGGAGAGGCAGGCAGGCAATGGATTGGGGTAACCCACCAGCAGGGAGCAAGAGCAGCTGAAAGAACCTATGCCACCAGCTTCTCTTTCAGCCCCTTTGTGCTACTGAGCTGTTTCATATGTCCTTCAGCCTACACAATCTGCAGGCAGGAAATTCACTTGTACCTGCTTGGAGGACCATTCTTGCAAGGCCCCATCTTCTCACACATACACACACCCGTAGTTCCAGGAGCTGTCTGCGAGCAGTATATGCTAGATGGTTCACTGGCTTCAGCTGTGATGGGAGTCCCAACAGGGGTGTGGGAGCAGTGTGCAGTGAAAGGACATGCAGATCTTGTAACACACACAGAGGCTGCCCAGGGCATTCCTAATGGTGGTACCCAGGCAAACAAAGTTTGGGAACTTTCTGGTATACTTTACATTGCTAAAATATTTGCCAAATATCTATAAACTAGGAGAGGATAAAAAACTATCATACAGACACTGAGCCACAAGCAGGACTTCTTTCTCTATGTCTTACTTCTTAAAAATCAGGCTTTTCAATCAGGATTGGCGTAGTCCCCAACAAATTCTAGATATCAGTGAATTAATCCATTGACCTGCAAACTAACATTTAATATAATTCAGTTTCTCTGAGTACTATCAGCATATGCTCTAACTGTGGAAAGTTTCATAGGTTCACAATATACTTTAGTTCTTGTATTTTTTATTTACTGCCTTGACTCTTAAAATATGCATTATAACATCTTCAGTGTAATCATTCTAGGGCTGAGCTCTTTTGCATTATCTGCCTTAGTAAAATCAGATTCATTTGCACAGATAGAAACAGCAGGTTTAGATTATTTGACCAATTTTGATGGATAGCTGGGTATCAGACCTCATGGACATTGCCACATATATATTTCTGAAAGTTCAAGTATTATTCAAGGGGATCACTGTACATCTGAACAACATACTACATATATGCCCACTGAAAAAGTAACTCAACACTGGCAAATATGCAAGCACAACTATAGTATAGACCATGGCTATATAATGTATATTGTAATCCTGAAGTGGTGATTACCTGATGACTATCATAAGTCAAATTCTTGCTATCAGGCATACTACTGAAGTGGTACAATGCATGACTTACCTTCGGAGTAGCCAAGATGCTGTGCTTTCTCCTTCCCAACTTTTAACATTTCTTTGTTAATGTCACAGACCACCACGTGGGAATCCCCTAGTGACTTAAATTTGTCTTCCTGGTAACTCTCAGAAATTTCCTGCCACGATAAATTCTGATGGTGCTTAAGCTTCCGCTGGAGCTGGCGTTCTCGTGCAGAGCGAACGTAATTAATAAATCGAAAGGCTATGTCACCTGCATGTTTTAAAAGATACATACATGTTTTGGAATGTTTTCTGACTCCAGGAAATTGGAACATAAGGCTATAAAAATAAAACCCACACACAGTATAGAGAGAGAGGGAATGTGTGTGCATATAGCTATCTAAAAATATATAAAGGTAACACATTAAAAACACACAGTCTATGACTTCCTACAAATGGAAACAGTTTTCCATAACATATCAGGGCAGTACTATAACAACTTTCAGAGCCTTAGAGCAAGATATTTCAAAATGCAAAGAAGTTAGCTCTCAACCCTTCTCTTTGAAATCAAGTAGATGCTGCGCTAGTTTTAAAGACAGGGAACTGAGGGAAGGAAAAAAAAAAAGCTAGGCAACTTGAGTCTGAGCAGACTCAAACAGTTCAAAAACTGCAGCATTGTCATGTGGAACTCACCAAAATTATTTACCTGTTCCTCCAGCAACATCAAGAAGAAGTGTTCCAGAAGAAGGGTTCATTTTATGCAAGAGGATATCCTTCCACAGTCGATGAATCCCTAAAGTCATTGAATCATTCATTACATCATATTTCTTGGCCACACTTTCAAAGACGTGATAAACTGCAAAGAAAAGACACAAGAATAAGATGCAATTTACTTAAAAATGCTCCTGTGGAGGTAAAATGTGTCTCTTACTGCCTCGTGGAGGTCTGTCATGACATGGAACTGAAAAGCCACCTGAAAACTCAAAAAAAGTGATCGCATCCTACTAAGCCTGTTGCCTGACAAACGTCTCTGGAGAAACACAGCCTCTTCTCGTAACCCTTCCGGAGCCGAGGGGAAGAATCAAGCAGGCATAACACCAGTACTATTCACCGAGACTCCCGGTAACGTCTCAAACCAACGGCCCAGCTCCAAACACATCCCCAGCACCCCCCCACTCCCTCAGCCGATGCGCGCCCGCTGCCCCGTTAGGTTCCAGCCCGCCCTCCCCCGGGGCTCCGCCCGGCTCCCCAGCCGACCCCGCCGCTGCCCTCACTTTTCTCCCTCCTCTCCGCCTCCGTCACGGTCTGGAAGCCGAAGTGCGTCTCCGGCCCCGCGGCGAGGCCCCGCACGGAGCCGCAGAGAGCCCGCAGAACCCCGCCGCGGCGGGCGAGCAGCACCCGGTACGGGCAGAGCCCCGCCGCCGCCATTTTGTAAGGGCACGACCTCCGCAATACCGGCGGAAGGCGCGGCCGCGGCCGGCCCCACGGGGGCGGGAGGCGGCCCGCCGGGACGGGAACGGCCCAGCCGGGGCGGGCTGGGGCCGGGCTCCGTACTCGGGTTCCGCGCCCCATAGGCGGTATTTATACCCAGGGTGTACCGGCTTCTCCACGGCTTGAGGGGGACCTAAGTTCTGGCCTGAAACAGCCGCCGAACATCCCGGTGCTACCGGCTGCTTGAATCTGTCCTGGTAGAATAGACGTGACAGGGAAAAAAAACCGACACGCCCCACGCAACATATTCGAGTAATTTTGCAAATAAATTTCTCTAACCTCTTTGGATTTTTAATTTTGCTGTTTCCTGGCTAAAGTAAAACCTCACGGGGAGTAGGGGGGAGGGTTGGTTTGTAGGTTCTGAAGAACCGAGGGGAGGACTGAAACGTTGCCTGTTAGGAACATGAGTACAGATTAGGCACCTTTTCTGCTGTTCTTTTGCAAAAGCTGCCCCGCTTGTCACATTATTTTGAATCATTCAGAAATTGTCAGCTTTGTAGATAAAAAGAAGTTACTTAATCCTTTCTGAGGAAAGATTACATCCCACTTAAAAAATCAGACCAGAGACTGCACTGCCCCAGTACGAGTCGCCCTCCCTTGCCAATATCTTCTTTGCACGTTGGGACGTATTAGCGCCATCATCAGACCCTACCATGATTTTCCTAAATCTTACCTGCAGAATTAAGCAAAACATAAAATGTTGATTTTTTTTTTTTCCCCTCTATGTTCTTTGCTGCAGGATGCCTTGCAAAGCATCACATATGTTTCTGGTTTTGTTTGGGGTTATTTTTTTGTCTGCTTCAGCTATAGGGAGAGATGATCTTTAGCTACCAGAGAAGCAACCGGGAGAGCCTCTCTCACGCTGTAGTCACAGGCCGCTGTACAGGCACCAGCAACCAGCCACGTTCAGGCAGCTCAACCGTGAGGAAAGAAAGTGGAAAGCCGAGCAGAGGCTGCACACCGCCTGAAAGGAACCAGCCCAGGCATACCCGCAAGCAGAATGCTGCGGACACGCCGTGCCGCGGAGGAGGCTCTGGGAGATGCGGGGCCGCCTCAGAGGCCTCGCTGCCGCCGAGTCCGGGTTCCGCCGGCACCTGCGCGGCCGCCCGTCGCTATGGGAACGGGCGCAGGCGCGAGGCATGCCGGTCTGAAACAAACTGCTGCGGTAAAGTGCTACGAGAGCTCCGGATGCTGGCCAATGAGCGCTCGGGGGGGTGGTGGCGGTAACCAATGGCTGGTGGCCAGTAGGGAGGGGGCGGGGCTGGGGGTGCTTGGAGGCGACGGCGGCGGGCGCGGGTCGGTTAAACCGGCGCGCCGGCGGAGCGAGTTGCGTGTCCGCGTTCCTTTGTGCCCCGCCCGCTCCGTGTCACGCAGGGCCGCTCCCGTGGCATCCGCTGAACGGTGAGGAGAGCGGCGTGAGGGCCTTGAGCGCTGCGGTGGGGCAGCTCCCAAGAGGGGTTGGGTCCGACCGGGGCACCGGGAAGGCTGAGCCTGGGCAGCCGGTGCCCGGGCACGCTGGCAGCTCCCCCGTACCGTGGAAGAGCGGCCGCCTCCCCGGGAGCTGCAGGCGAGAGCGTCCCCTGTGGCCGCGCGGGGCTCCGAGCCCTTGGCGGGGGGTGCCGGGCTTCGTCCGCCTGCCTCGGGACGGGGAGGCCGGCGGGGCCGGGGCGGCTGCGCCCTCTCCCGGGGCTGCCGAGCTGGGGAGGGGCTGGGAGGGCGGCGGCGGCGGCCGGCGGGGCTTGTGTCGCTCCGGGCCGGAGAAGCCGGCGTTGGTTCGTGCGGCTCTGAGCGCGGGCTGTGCCTGTGCCCCGACGCCCCCGGCGAAAAGGCTGCAGGGCCCGAGAGCTCCTTGGGAAGGACGGTACCTGTGCGAATGCTTGGCAGGGGGATCCTGGCAGGCAGCTGCTCCTGCAACTTCGAGGTGTTCTCTTCTTTGCTCAGAACAGGCAATCATGAGTGATCGAAAGGCAGTGATCAAGAATGCGGACATGTCCGAAGAGATGCAGCAAGATGCTGTGGAGTGTGCTACTCAGGCCTTAGAGAAGTACAACATCGAGAAGGACATTGCTGCTCACATAAAGAAGGTAAATGTTTGCTTGTAGTGTCCTCATGAAATCTCTGTGCACATGAAAAATCAAGCAGGGAGAATGCTGCTAGGCAAGTAGCTCTAGAGCAACAAGTTCCAGAGACACTAGATAATCGAGTTGGACTTTCTGTGTTGGCTGGTGTCTTTATGTTCCTCTCCCCACCCTCGGCATGGACTTTTCCAGGTCCTCCTGCTTTTCTCTTGCAGTGCGTTCTACTTAAGCCTTTCCTGCCACTGTCCCATTGTCCAGGTGAACAGAGAGTGGCAGCTGACTGTCCCTGTGACTGATGAGCTGGTATAAAACACAGGGCCTCTATTGAGCTCTCCTACGGTTTCCCTCTGAGAGAAACCCTGTTTTACATAGTCCTTGGTTTCAATTTTATTGAACTTAATCTTAAGGATCTCTTCACAATTCTGTCCAACTGGGTCAAAAATTGCAAGGAAAGGTAGTTTTCTACAAGTCTACTGTAACAACACCTCTCCTTATGTAGTAGTGAAGCAAAAAAGGAAAAAAAAACTCACAAAAAATCCTGGTGGCCCTGATTATCTGTTGTTTGCAATGTTTGTGTTGTTCTTTATGTAGGATTAACAATACTGAACATGGGAAAGATCTAGTTCTGATTATATTTCCTGCTTCGTCAACTCAGGAGAATGGAGAAATCGAAGAGCGTCAATGAAAGTTAAACTGATCTGAGTGGAAGAGCTGTTTAAAAAGTAATTCAACTAAGCAGAATGATTACTTCCACTAAAGAAATGCTGGTTTGCTATGCCCTCAATACAGAAAGGTTTCCCCCCCGCCCCAGATGTGGGAAGTACATGTGACAACGGAAAAGAGAGTGTTTAGTCTAATATTTTTCAGGTATTCTTTGTAGCAGCTACTGGGAATTTGTAGAGGATTTGTTCAAAACATGTAAAACAAATTCTTAGATTTGTTTATAGTACTGGTGTTACAGAGCATGTGGCAGAGAAATTTCATGAACACTAAAGTCTAAATTATGGCTTAATCTCTGTGGGTATAGAATGAGTGGTGAAGCTTTTACTCGAGGGCTACAGTTTCAGATCATGGTATGAATTATGGGGGGAGAAAGACTGCTTTCCCTGAACAAAATGAATGTTATAAACATACTGCTGCTCACATGGGAAGCACTGTGGCTTTTTTTTTGTGCTTATTTTTTTTGTCTGACTAAGCAGCAGGTGAACAATAAGATGTAAATAAGATAATCCTAGTGCTTAAGAGCATCTGCTCTTCCTCTAATTGCCTTGCTCAAAGTGAATACCTGTTTAGAAGAGTTCTTAATTTCTAGTGATCTGTTTTGCAGGAGTTTGACAAGAAATACAATCCCACTTGGCACTGCATCGTGGGAAGGAACTTTGGCAGCTACGTGACCCATGAGACCAAGCACTTCATCTACTTCTACCTCGGCCAAGTCGCTATTCTTCTTTTCAAGTCTGGTTAGAACCACAGACTGTTACTGAAACTTGCATCCGGTTACAGGACTGTGTGCTGACTCCTCTGACTAGTTACTGCAGCCTTCCTGAGGACGTAGACCTTGATCTTGAAGGGCAATGGCAGGGATTTTGCTATAGCAGGTGATGATGTTACATGATGGATATATAAAGGAAAAATACCAAGAGTCTTCCTTGTATTTATTTTTTTTTTTGAAGGCTGCTGCTTTGCTAGTAGAGCTGTTGGAGCAGTTTTGCCTTTGAGAGTTTTATAGCCATCTACAGTATTGCCCAATTACTGTTTCTGCTATGTAAATACTGACAGTGTTTAGTTCTTTCTGTTCCAAACCTCCCTTATTCTTCTGATTTGTTTTTTGATGACTTTTTTTTCCCCCCCCTCTTGTTTTGCCAGATGTACAGCCCCAAAGTCTGAGCTGTTTCTTTTTCTGCTGCTGCCTCTTTGCAAAACCGCTTTGGAAAATAAAGGACAAGATCTCCCCGAGCCACCAGCTTGTAATTTCGGGCAGCGGCAGTGAGTGAGCGGGCCCGGGCGAGGCCGCCGGTCAGTCCGGCAGCCCTGTGCGGGGCTGGCCCGGGAAGGCCGCGGGCGGCCCGAGGCCTTGCTGCCGCCGGCCGAGGCTCGGTGCCGCAGTCGGGAGCGAGGGGAGGGGCGGCCGGGAGCGGGCCGGCGGGGTTCCCGCGGCGTCCCGGCGGACTACAGCTCCCGGCGTGCTCCGCGGCGGCCGAGGACTACGAGTCCCGTCGTGCCCCGCGGGTCCGCCCGGGAACGGCTCCATCCGGGTCCCGGCCACTGCTGTGGACGATTCGTCGCCATTACGGGACAGCCCTCGTCCGGCGGCACATCATTCGTGCTGCGGCGGCGGGCCCGCGTGACCTCCGCCATGGACGAGAGCCGCCCCTACGGCTCCGGTGCGCCCGGCAGCGAAGGACAGCAGCTGCCATCCGCCTCGGTCGCGCCCGCCGCGGGGGAGTGTGAGCCCGGAGGCGGTGAGAGCCGGGGCGGGAGGAGCGGCCGGTGGCGGGTTCTCCCGTCAGCCCGCCCGGCCGGGGCTGGGGCCGCTCTGAGGCGGCCGCGGCGCGCGCGGGTCGGTTAAACCGCCGCCGAGGGGGAGCGCGCGCCCGTTCCGCTCCACACAGGGCCGGTCCCGCGGCGCCCGCCAAGGGGTGAGGGATGGGGAGGCCGGCGGGGCCGGGCGCCGGAGCGGCTGCGCCCTCTCCCGGGGCTGCCGAGCTGGGGAGGGGCTGGGAGGGCGGCGGCGGCGGCCGGCGGGGCTTGTGTCGCTCCGGGCCGGGGCAGCCGGCGTTGGTTCGTGCGGCTCCGAGCGCGGGCTGTGCCTGTGCCCCGACGCCCCCGGCGAAAAGGCTGCAGGGCCCGAGAGCTCCTTGGGAAGGACGGTACCTGTGTGACTGCTTGGCAGGGGGATCCTGGCAGGCAGCTGCTCCTGCAACTTCGAGGTGTCCTCTTCTTTGCTCAGAACAGGCAATCATGAGCGATTGAAAGGCAGTGATCAAGAGTACGGACATGTCTGAAGAGATGCAGCAAGATGCTGTGGAGTGTGCTATTTTGGCCATAGAGGAATATAATGTTGAAAGGGGAATATAATGTTGAAAGAGAAACTGTTGCCTTTATAAAGAGTGTAAATGTTTGATTGTAATATTCTTTTGTTGAATGCTATCCACACCAGAAGTCAAGCAGGGTGGATTTTGCTACACTTTTGGGAAACCAAGTTCTGTGAACACAAGATACATTTAGACTTTTCCTGTGGTCTGGTGTCCCTGTATTCCTTTTCCCACACCTTACATGTACCTTTCCTACTTTTTGTTTTGCAAGACCTTCTATTTTTGATTGGTTTTTCACTATGCCATTGTGTAGTGGAATAGGAGAGCATCTGCTGGCTTTTACCAGGGTGACTGATTAGCTGGTAGAAAATACAGCCCTTTGAAGCCTGCTGTAACTTTCCTTGGGGGCGATGACTTTTTTTACCTAGTCCCTGACTTAAGTTGCGTTCAAATTAGTCTTAAGGTTCTGTTCATAGTTCTGTAATAGTTCTGAAACGCTGGCTAGCTGGTTCAAAATTTGCAGGGAAAAGTAATTTTCTGCACATCTATATTCACATCCTCCTTTTATGTGCTGAACCATACTAAAATCTCATGTCTTGGATCACTGTTTATCTGGTGTCCACAGAATACCTGCTTTTATCTATGCATGAAGAAGAATAACAGATGCGCAAAAGATCTAGTTCTGATGCTTTGCCATCTCAGGAGAATAAAGAAATCTAAGGGTGCCTGTGGAGGTTAAATATTACACGAATCTGAGTGAAAGACCTGTTTGAAAAGTCATTTAACTAAATGGTACAATTGCTTCTGTTGGGGAGGTCTTCCTTTCCTGTCACCCTAACAGACATATAAGCAGGTTTATTTTTTCCATTTGTAAGAACATTCTATGTTATTGGAGAGCAGAGGGTTTGAGCTCGTCGTATTTTCCTGGAGGCTCCTGATTGGAACCTGAGAAACTGTGGTGAGGAGATAATTTATCCAGGGTTGTAATAACTGATCAGAAATGCTTGCATGTTCTCATGGAAAGTTCCCTCATTTGAGAGCTATTTGGATATAACAATTTATAATGACTGACTGGAATGTTCTGCTTTTAGTAGAGCTGTATATCTTGTTTTTTGAAACATGTGGTAGGCTTCCAAGTATGATGGAAGAACATGGATAGTTCAGTGGTATAGTTTGAGAACATGGTATGACTTTAGGGGGGGGAATTGCAGTCCCTGGGCTTATTCCTGCTCAGTTAGGAAATGGTGTGGGGTTTTTTTTTTGGTGTCTAAGCAGCAGGTGAGGTATAAGAGGTAAGTAACACAGTCCTTAAAAGCATATCCTGATTCTTAATTGCCTTTTCAAAAAGTGATACTTGTTAAGAAGAGACACATTAATGACAAAAAAATCTGTAGTCAACTTTTGGGTGAGAACTGTGGTAGTAATAAGTTCCTAGTGATCTCTTCTGCAGGGGTTTGAGAAGAAATATAGTCCCACTTGGCACTGCATTGTAGGAAGGAAATTTGGCAGCTATGTGTCTCATGAGACCAAGCACTTCACCTTGTTCCTCGTGCTTGGAGGAAATATTCTTCTGTTTAAGGCTGGTTAGAGCTATGGATCGTAGTTCAAAGTTGCTCATGCTTACAGGACTGCACACTTAATGGCAGCAGCTTAGTGCCTTCAGCCTTCCGGAGGAGGCAGACCTTGGTCTTCAGGGGTAACGTCAGAGATTTTTCTGGAGTGGCTAGTGTTTTTGTTGTGTTTAGGCGGAAAAAAAAAAGCCTTGTATTTGTTTTCTTTCCAAAGTTGGCTTCTTTGCTAATAAAAATGGTATGTGTATTCCATCTTTAAGAGCTTTATGGCTGTTTTCTCTTTTTCCCTAACATTGCTTGTCCTCCTCTTCATTTCCCTGTGACCAACCACCTTTCAAAGAAACCTCTTCCCGCATCCAGAGTATCTGAATGCTGAGCTACACACGCGAGTAAGTTGGTAACCCAGAGCCGCACAGAGGAGCCCTGTGGTTAGGGGAGTAGGTAACGAAGAGGAGTTACTGCAAACCCTTGGCCTGGGTCAAAGGCAGTCCGTTTGTCCGATGGCTAGGACTGCGCTGGTAGATGTGTGGAGCCTTGAAGGTAAGCTCAGTGCCCTGCGTGTGTTTTCAGTAACCAAAGTCCCTGCTGAGAGCAGCTTCCTTATCGAGAAGAGGCTCAGCAGCCGCTTCCCAATCGCAGCAATTTGTGCAGTGGGAGGTAAGGGGGAGCGCTCGGCCAGTAAATCTGGTTTTACAGTAAATCCATCTGCCAGAGTGCACCGGGGAGGGGGCTCCTTCCTCCTCACTTGCAGCGTCCTCAGTATTACAACAGTTTCAGAACGCGTTCGGGCTGCAGCCGCTCTCCCGCGGTGTCCCCGCTTGCTCACCGCGGGCGGGCGGGGGGGCGGCTCAGCCAGCGCGCCTTCCCCTCGGCGGCTGCGGGCGGGAGGCACGCTGGTCTGAAAGGGAACGCCACCCCGAGCGGGGCCCGGTGCTGGCCAATGAGCGCCCGGGGCGGGGCGGTAGCGGTGACCAATGGCTGGCGGGCGGGGCGGAGGGGGCGGGGTTGGGGCGCTCTGAGGTGGCCGAGGCGCGCGCGGGTCGGTTAAACCGGCGGAGCGCGAGGGGAGCTAATTCCGTGTCCGCCCGGTCCCGCGAAACGGTGAGGGGCGGAGGCGTCGCCGGGTGCGTGAGGGGAGCTTTGTGAGGGCCGGGTGGGGCCCCGTGAGGCGGCCTTGGGACAGCGCGGCTCCCGGTGGGGGCCGGGTCCCACACAGGTACCGGGAAGGCTGAGGCCGGGCAGCCAGCGCCGCCGACAGCGGTGCGGTGCGTGTCCCGGCGGCTCGTCCGTACCCTGGAAGAGCGGCCGCCTCCCCGGGAGCTGCAGGCGGGAGCCTCCCCTGTGGCCGCGCGGGGCTCCGAGCCCTTGGCGGGGGGTGTCGGGCTTCGTCCGCCTGCCCCGGGACGGGGAGGCCGGCGGGGCCGGGCGCCGGAGCGGCTGCGCCCTCTCCCGGGGCTGCCGAGCTGGGGAGGGGCTGGGAGGGCGGCGGCGGCGGCGGCCGGCGGGGCTTGTGTCGCTCCGGGCCGGGGCAGTCGGCGTTGGTTCGTGCGGCTCCGAGCGCGGGCTGTGCCTGTGCCCCGACGCCCCCGGCCAAGACGCTGCAGGGCCCCGAGAGCTCCTTGGGAAGGATGGTACCTGTGTGACTGCTTGGCAGGGGGATCCTGGCAGGCAGCTGCTCCTGCAACTTCAAATTATTTTCATTGTTCAATACAGACATCCCTGGGTGGTCAGCCGTCGTCAAGAATGTGGACTTGCCTAAAGAGATGCAGCAAGATACTGTGGAGTGTGTCATTCAGTCTCTGGAGGAACACAATGTTGAGCATGACATTGCAGCTCATATAAAAAGATAAGCATTTGGTCATAATGTCTTCCTACTGAATGCTATATGGACTTCAAAAATCAAGCAAATATGTTGGTGGGTAAGTAGTTCTAGAAAAGCCAGTTCTGTGGACACTAGATAATCCATTCAGACTTTCTCTGCAGACTGGTGTCCTTATGTTCCTTTCTGTACCCCTTATATGCACTTTTTTGGTTCTTCCCCTTCTCTTTCACAATTACTTCCATTTAAGTCCTTTCTTCCACTCTCCAAGGACAGCACTTGAATAGTAATACTAAGTTCCTGGTGGTTTCTTCTGCAGGAGTTTGACAGAAAATATAATCCTTCCTGGCAGTGCCCTGTGGGAAGGAATTTTGTGACTCAGAAGACCACTCACTTCATCCTTGTATGCCTGGGTCCTGTTACTGTTCTCATCAAGGGTGCTTAGAGCTATGGACTGTTTCTCAAACTGTCATCTCATTAGTCAATTGTGTGCTAATGGCACGAAGCCTGGTGTCTTCAGCCTTCCTGAGGGAGCACAGCTTGGCCTTGAAGGGTAACGGCAGGGATTTTGCTGGCATGGTTGATGTTTTTTATTGTAGTTGGGGGAAAAATAGCAAAAAACAAACCCCAAAACCTTCCTTGTATTTGTTTTCTTTCCACAGCCAGCTTCTTTGCTAATAAAAGTGTCATGTTCTGCCTTTAAAAGTTTTATGACTATGTACTCTCTTATTCTAGTATTTGTTGTGCTGGTTTGTATCTCTCAGTGAATGTGGTTGACTAACTTTGTTAGGTTTCTTTTCCCAAATCCAAAACATCTAAACGCTGTGGTAACCACCCTCATACTTTCATTAGTTTTTCTGAGAATAACAGACCTAGATAGGGAGCAAACAGGAGTTAAAAGAATGCATTTTATGAGGCTTCTCCTAAAATATTATTTATTAGCTCTGCCCTTTTGCACTCCACCTCTACTTTTCTTGTAAGAAACCTGGGAAATGTTTTCCCAGTGAACCTGAAGCTGTCATCCCTAAAATAACAGGAGAGGGATCGGCAGATAGGCTCAAGATCTTTGAATGTTATTTTGAGGGTTAATTAAAATGCCTCTAGAATCTCTGTTGTTACCGAAAAACCTGGTCAAAGAAACTCTCTAAGACTCGGTTTTGGAGTTTTAGAGAGCAGGCATTCTTTATTGCAGCGCTGGGTACACGGGGGATTGCTCCACCTATCGTGCACACTGTTACCTACAGCATGCAAAGATTTATATTATTTCAGTCATGCGTATTCATATGATCATTTACATGGTGTCCACCCTTTGGTCACGCGCAGTGTGGGCCATCTCTTTCTCCTAGTTAATTGGCCTTGGCAATTTTTAATTACAAAAACTCAGCAGAACTCAAAGCTTATCATCAAGGCCCAAGGCTTCTTGTCTGCTGATGCACATCAGGTCTGAGGCCTCCTCTCTGTTGGCGCCTCCAACACATACCATTGACAAGGTCAAGGTTTTTCTTATCTAATTAGTACATACCAGAGTTTTGAAGTTTTCAAGCAAGGAAAAGTTCGTTAGTACAGCGATACAGTAAAATTTTCCTTCTCCTGCCTTTGTTCAAGGCATCACTGTTGCCTTGTGCTTTTTCCTCTTTTGGTTTGAAGGAAAGGTTTTAAAGTTCACTTAAACTAGGCATTGTATTTTTATACTTTCACAGTTGTTTGCTACAGTTCAGTGGAAACGTTTGATTCTTGATTATCCTCTCAGGCCTCTGTGTTCACCAGCTTAACCCCTAGCACTGTCAACTCCTGCCTGCTTGGGAACTGACAGCCTTTAGTTCCTTCTGTTCCCAACCTCCCTCCTCCTCCCGATTTGTTTTTTGACGACTTTTCTTCCTCTTTGTTTCTTTTTTCCGCTGCTGCCTCTTGCAGAACCGCTTTGGAAAATAAACGAGATCCGCCCGAGCCGCCAGGACTACAGCTCCCGGCGTGCTCCGCGGCGGCCGAGGACTACGAGTCCCGTCGTGCCCCGCGGGTCCGCCCGGGAACGGCTCCATCCGGGTCCCGGCCACTGCTGTGGGCGACTCGTCGCCATTACGGGGCAGCGGCGGCCGAGCCGGGGCCGGGGCCGGGGCGGCGCCGAGGAGCCGGTGGGTGCCTGGGTGGCGCCGACCACTCGGGCGGCAGGCAGCGCCGGGCCCCGCGGGGCTCCGTGAGCAGCTTCCCTCCCTCGTCTCCCGGAGCCCCGCAGAGCCCGGCCCGGCCTCCCGCGGCCCTCCCCGGTTCGAGCGGAGTCAGCGAGAAGATGTCGCCATGAAGGAGGCCGAGTCCGCGCTGCGCCGCCCCCGCCGGTCGCCCCCGCGGGCCATGAGCCTGGGCCCCCGCCGGCTGCGCCAGCGCCCGTCGTGCCCCCCCGCTCAGGGCCGCCGCTCGCCCGCCGGGGCGCCCGTTGATGCTGCAGAGCCCGCCCGGCGCGACCCCCGCCTCGTCCTCCGCCATGGACAAGAGCAGCCCCTGCGGCTCCGGTACGCCCGGCTCCTCGGCCGGCAGCAAAGGGCAGCAGCCGCGATCCGCCTCGGCCGGGCCCGCCGCGGGGGAGTCTAAGCCCAAAGGCGGTAAGTAGCCGGGCGGGGGGCGGAGGAGCGGCTGGAGGTCGCCGGGCGGTGCGGGTGCGGGAGCGGGAGGGGTGTCTGGCCCCGGACCGCGAGCCCCGGGGGTTTCGGGCCCCCTCGGCGGCCTCTGTGTCTCGCTGGTGGGTCCGAAGCGGTGGTAGCTCGGAGGGAGGGAGGGAGGGGGTAACCGTGAGAGAGCGAGCAGTGTGAGGCAGCGGGGGCCGGTGGCCCCTTGTGCCGGGGTTTGGGTTCGTGGTGAAGCTGAACTTCTCCTTGTCGGGCTGTTTGGCTCTCAGCTGGGTTTTAATAGGCTTCGGTTCAGGTCACTGCTTGTTTTTGCTTTCTTTTTCCTTCCTCTTCCGGCTTTGCTCCCTGTTCAGTGAGCTGCGGTTCCTACTCTCTTCTTCCTTTAAGGATTAATGCTTTATCTGTGTTAGCATTGGAGTAATCAGCTTGAGAGCCAAAGCTCTGGGTTTATAGTAAGAACATACGTTTGCCAGTGCCTATTAAGACAACCCTTAACTTTATTCTGTACTCCAGTTGAGTGTGCTTTTACCTCTTGCTTAAGGAGGTCTTGCATCGATACACAGCATTCCCCTTACCGGCTGTATTTCAATAACCTACTTTGGAGGGGCTCAGAGTTAGTTACATACAGTTTGCTCACCTGGCATTTAAAGCGAAGTGTTACATCTGTCATTGCAAACAGCTAGTTTTGCTGACATAGCAGTTCATGAGGAGCCATTATGGTTCCTGTCATCTATCTTTTCAAGGTAAGACCTAAGCCGCCTCCAGTTCTCTAAAGCTGTTTGGGAACAGAGTGTTCCTGGCAACCTTGCATTTTTTTCTAAAACCTAGAAGTGGGGCAGTAGTGATTAAAATTAGGGTTTTTAGTCCTGGAAGTACGTGTGAAGAGTGTCAACAGGTTTCTGCAACACCATTGGTGTACTAATTTCCTTCCTCCTCAGTGGTTTGTTTCAACTATATTACTTCAGATCTCTCAGAAAGCACCAGTGTATTCCAGAGGGTTAACAAAACGAGTGTCTTGGAGGTCTTGACTCCTTTTTGGACCTTCTAAATGCACTCAGATCCCAGGTAACTAAGTATTACCTGTTTTTCACCTGTATTAAGTGATCTTGCACAGGATAGGCTGAAGTGAGTGACATGGGTGGTGGCTCACTCACAGCTCCCCAGGTTGTGGTGTAACTGTGCAATTATAGTTAAGTTTTAACTTCAAATTCAAACACATGAAAATCTTTTTTAGGAAGAACTTTTTAGGCAGTCATTTCTTGAAGAACTCCTAACTGATTTGCAAAGTTTTTTGCATCAGCAGCAGGATTTGATGTGAGAGTCTTACTATCCCTAGCTACTGTTGTTATTTTTCAGTCTCTTTATTTCAATTTTTTTCCCCTTTAAGGAATGGACCAATGGAAGCAGGGGATGTCACATGCTTGGTATGCAACAAGAGTTTTAGAACCAGATCTTTGGCTTCTGATGGAATGACAAAGTGTATAAACTTCTCTGCGTGTATCGTGAGAGGCAGCGTGAAAGGCTAGCAGACGTGAGGTTTTCCTGTTGTGGAGAACTGGTTTCTGTCCATGTCTTGCCAAGAGATACCTCATCACTACAGCTTCTTTTTTAGCAGTGTGTGATGCTGTATGGAGGGTTGTTCACAGAATATAAACATTCCTCAGTAAGGCATTAAGATGGCCTGTCCTGTGGCTGGTATGCCTTCAAGTAGAAGAAACAGTATCTGTAGTGAGGAAGGAAATAAAAGGCCTGTGATTCCGGCCCAAAATGGAAGTGTTAAGTGATTGTGGAATGCCACCTTTTACAGGCTTGAAACAATGTCACTAGTAGCAGAGGAGCTGTGAGGAGAGAAATCCTGATGTACTATACTCTTCTACTCCAATGCAATAGGCAAACTTAAAAAATCCACTCTTTTCTGAAGACCTCTTTTTTTAATAAAACAGAAGAAAATTTTGGCTTGACAGAATTTTGCTTCTAAGGTGCTTGTTTCTTAACTACAATGGAGGGCAAAGGGATATGGAATGAGTTGCTTCCTTTAGAGTGCATTGAAGAGGCCTGGCAAAATTACAATCTCTTTTAGTAGGAGTAGATGTATATTTGCAAATATCTGAACTGGAGGCTACTGAGAACTAAAATGAGAAGAATCCCTTAGATTAGGGCAAAAAAACACGGGACAAACATACAGCATGCAGCTGTCTTAAATTGCGGCTATGTTTTGGTTAGCTGTTGCATGCAAGATGCTGGCATGTCACCATATGGGATTTTTTTTTTCTTGAGTTCTTATCATTCCACGTGTAGCTGATGTGGTCCACCGAGTTCCTCTCCTGTTTCAGGAAAGATATAGGAGGTATTCTGAAAATCTTGTGTCTCCTTTGAAATCGAAAGTGTTCTTGATAGACCACAGACCCTCCCCAAAATGCTGACCTTTTGTTGCATAAGTGACTTGTGCACTGATGGTAACTGGATTTGAGTCTAGTCAAGCTCTTGCCATTTAGATGCTTTTCAGAGTTACCCGCTGTGATCAAGTCCAGTGGAAGAAATGAAGAAGTGGATGTTTATGAAACCTTATGGTAGTTTCTCCTTCTGTTTGTCTTGCAGCACAGCTTGAAATGGGCTAAATAGAATACTGTAAGCTCTTGTACTTGCGGAAGTTAGGTTCCAGCTATCTTTCAAACTTGGCCTTAGAAACTAAATCAAACTCAGAAGTTTCCAACAGAAAAGTTTCTCTGGCTCACATTAGTACACCAACAGGAGTCACATCACATTAGGATGGAATAAAGTAGTTAAGGGAAAATAGCCTTTTTGGGTTTCTCTGCAGTCCTTGAGACCTGATGGACAACATTAGTTCTTGCAAATGTTCCTGGGCCTTATTATTATGGTGTGAGCATGCTTAGCTGGGGTGTGTGACTGCTCAGTCACCTCTTGCTCACTGGGATGTTTGCCTTAGCAGCAGCAATAGCTTCAGTGTGTTTTCATGAAATCACCCTGGGGCCTAGGGTGATCCACCACCCAAACCCCTTATGCAATACAGTTGGCTTCAACACGGCTCAGCTGAAAAGAAGAGGCAAACAAAGACGGAAGGAAACTGCAGTCCTCGCCCCAGTAGCAAACCAGTACTGCAGCTCCAGGACTGAAGTGGTCACCTAGAGCTGCTATTAGTCCTGTGAACTTGATCTCCTCTCTGGATCATTGGAGATAGAGGTCCTCTAACAGAATGTGGCATCCAGCAGTAGAAACCACAAATGTCAGGCCTTGCTCCAAAAGGCAAGAACAGCTTTGAGGCTAGTCTTATAAAATTATATAGACAGTATTTTTTATAAGTCTGTGTTTTCTTGGAGTGTGGATGCGTAGATATATTTATTGTAGGTTAGATCTTGTGAGAATGGCAAAAGGATTAACTGAGGACCCGAGTGAAGAGTAAGTACCTCACCAGCATTGTTGCTGTTGCTCATTCCTAATTTGCCAAGAAAAGAAGGAAAAAACAAACTCCCAAATCCAAACCTACGCTACTTAAAACTGGCATCTAACAAGAGAGGATGGCAGTGAGAATCTTCCACTTTTCTCCCTGCATGAGTGCAGATAGCCCTGTCCTGCCCTGCTCTTCATGGGAATGCAAGGAGGGATGATACAAAGCAGAGAGCTCCCTGACACATGGCATGCTGGAAAGGTTGGAAGGAAGAGCATTGCTTAGATTTGGGGGGGGGGCAGGGGGAGCAGCAGAACTTGCAATCAGTAAAATCAGGTTTGAAGCATAGTTAGACTGTCATGTAAGGTCCTTAAAAAAGGCTCAGGTGGAGACAACTTTACTGTAAAATGTGAGAGTCATTATAGTGACTCTCAAAGCTCTAGGAGTTGGTCTGAAAGGACCTGTAGTATGACAGGAATGTGTGTAAACCAGCTGTTTGACAAATTTGATGGTGACTAACTTGATTAAAACTATGAAGTGGTAGGAAATTCTTTTGTCAGCTGCAGATACAAGCTGTTCCTGGGCCTTGTAAAGACACACTTTAGACTGAACTTCTCTTGAGTCGTTTCTTTTCCCCAGTTGGTGATTGCAGAGGAACTGCAAAGTCGCTATAGACACAATAGGCATGTGCCTCTCTAGCGTGTTCACTGAAATTGCAGATTTAAGAGGGTGGTTGAGCTCTGAAGTGGCAAGCTCTGCTCCTGAACAACTGAAATAGTTGTCCAGACCTCTTGAAAATGGCTTAATTTTTGACCAGAGACTTTTAGTGGTGTTGATTATAGCCTCTTCTCTACAAACACTCTCAAAAAAGGTCTATCTAAATAATCATTCAGCCAGACCTGGTCACACCCTCAGTACTTGGCCGCTTCTGGTGTGTTTTTTTTCCTGATAACACTCAACCCATGTCTTTTTAGCCTGACATGCATTACAGCACTGCAAGCTATGCAAGCATGTGTTTGAGTTACACATCTGTGGTACCAATGGAGTTGGTTTATTTCTGAATTAAAGGATCAGCCTTTTGAATAGCAGACTAAATGACCAGTTCTGGTGACGAAGTTTGTCTGCAAAATAGCTGTCACATCATGTGAAAGTAATGATAGTGTCCTTTTACTTCTGTAGCTGTAGTAGCAGGCAAGAAACAGCAGACCACCGCAAACCCCAGTCAAGCCGCTTTTATTACTTAAGTAGTCAGATCCCCAGCGACGTACAACAACACACAGACCTTTCAGTCCATTGCCTCCCTCTTTTTGGGGGTGCTGGTGGGAGAGAAAACTAAAAATAACAAAAAAAAAGTGAGATTTTGTGTGAATGATCCTATTCCAGCTGCTTTAAACGCTCAGGTGGATTGGCAGTGGTGCTGGGGAAGGGGGAAGACTGGAGGCAGTGATAAAGAAAACTACCCATATGTTTAATGCGATCTTGAATCACAGTGGCATGTTTGCCTGCCATGTAAGATTTATATTAAGGGGTGGGGAGGACTACAAAGTGGAAAAAGGGAAACTAACAGACTTTTATAAAATGGATCTAGATACTGTATGAGGTGTTACCATTTGTGTAATGCTTACTGAGTATGCAGAGTGACTTTGGGGCTGGCTGGTGTGGATAGATGTCTTGCTGGGCCTGTGGGGTTTTGCTTCCAAGCTTATCAACGCAACTTCTACAAATAAAACTTTGGGCAGTTGGTGGAAATGCTAGGCTAAGTGACTGGTAAGCAGTCTGTTGTGTCCTTGGGGTAACTCCGATCTTGTGTTAAGACTATTAGAAATACCTTCATAGTATTAATTTTCTGTTCTAGCATCTAATGAAGCAGCTGTTTAGACACAGGAAACCCCTTTCAAGAGCCTGACTGATTTTTTCTGCTCGTGAGCTTTTTTTCTGCAGTATTTTGCTTTGTACTTTCACCACTGTGTGAAAGTGACCCTGTATTAGGGTCAGTGGTGCACTCGACATGCTTTCGGGCAAACAGTTCTGGTTGCATAGGTTGGTGGACTTAGTACTTAGATATTAGGTTCGTGCTTCAAGATCGATAAGCATTTGTCTGCCTTGTGAAAGAAAAGGGTATTTTAGAACAGAATTAGAACTGTTGGGGTCTTTTAAGCATAGGGGCAGAACTGAGTGAAAACAGGTAATGGGGTCTTGCAAAGTGGGAAACCTTGAGACAAATGCAGGCAGCAGTATATTTATATAAGGGAACAATATATGATAAATTGTGTGTTTTCAGAAAATGGAATGAAAAAATGAACTAGTTGTTGTCAATTTTTGTAATGGGGTATGAAGATGTGATGTTGGTGTTTATCACTTAATGTACCAGGCAACATGCTAACGTCTGGTGACAGAAATTCCAGATCTGGATAAAGAAAATTCAGCCATTCTAAGAAAAGATAAAGCACAGCAAATACATCCTTCTTTTATACTCTTTGACCAATTCTTTGGGCAGTGATAGGAATTAAATGGTTTGGGTTGCTGGGGGGATTTGATGTCCTGATAAACACCAGCCTTTTAACCAGGGCCCGAGGCAGTGGCTGAGGTGAACACAGTGCTGTCTCTGAGGCAAAGCTGGCTGAGGTGAAGTACGGGTGGACAACTCCAAGACTGCTGATCTGAATCTTGTTTTTTTTTTTCTTTCAGATGGAAAGAATGCAAGTGGATCCAAACAGCGTTATAATCGTAAAAGAGAAACTTCATATTCAAAAAATGAGAACTTTTCCAGTCAGTCCCGTCGCTCCAATTCACAGAAAAGCAAAGCTTTTAACAAGATGCCCCCTCAAAGGGGAGGTAGCGGCGGAAGTGGCAAACTTTTTAGCTCTTGTAATGGTGGAAGACGAGATGAGGTGAGAATTGTAATGCCATGCCTCCAAGGCCTTCTTTCTTGGGACGAGAGGACCACTGACCTGCCTAGATAGGTCTTCTGTATTCAGCTCCTGGGCTGGGAAGGGAAAGAGCGATAAGAGGTGCTAACATCGTTGAGATGCCAGAGTGAGTGTGAGCAGAACAACTTTGCAACAACAGAAGAAGAGTGCTCTCTGCTCTGAGAGACTTGCATTAAAAAATACCATCTGAGGAATGGGTACCTAGATAGGCCACATACATATGTCATGAAACAGAGGTCCTTCATGAAAATATCTAGTGATACAATTTCTAGCTTTTAAGTCTGAGATGATTGTGTCTAACTGCTTCAGTGTACAAATCTGTGTGTGATAGTGGTATTGGTAATTGTGTTATTAGCCTTGGTGACATCAAGGGGGAGTAAAACCAGACTGAGGCTTTTATGCTGATATAGGTCTAAATTCTGTAGATTATCGGTGGATTTTCATTGATACAGGCTCATTTTTCAGTTTTAGTGGATGAGCAACACTGCTCACCTAAATTGCTGACTCTGTCAAATCTTACTTGCTGTCTCTGTTGAATTCTCATTCTTTGCTTCGTTATATGAAAACTAACCAAAACAAGTACAACCTGTGCAAATAGTAATCAGACTTGTATTTCTGGCTGTCTAAAAAAATACTGTCAGGTTTCAAACAACTGTCTTACGTTATTAACCTTGACTACTAGGTTTTGCCAGCTTTTACTTGTCCTTATGTGGGTTGTTTTTGTGCTCTCCTCCTTTTGATCAGTGCGGGGTAAGACTGCTGAGTTCTAACTTTCAGGTTCTCATGCACTTCTAACGCTGCACTACTTGATTTGCAGAACTGGCGTAGGAGAAGGTGAGTGAGTGGATGCTGCGTATTCTGTACGTAATCACTGGTGGGGCCTGGGTATCAACTTGTACTGATGCTTTTGCAGTAAATTCTAGCAAGTTCTAACAAATGCCGTTGTCTCTTAGGTAGCAGAGGCTCAGCGGGCAGAGTTCAGCCCTGCCCAATTCTCTGGTCCCAAGAAGATTAATCTGAACCACTTACTGAACTTCACTTTTGAACCCCGTGGCCAAACAGGCCATTTTGATGGGAATGGACATGGCAACTGGGGGAAAAGGAACAAGTGGGGACATAAGCCTTTCAACAAGGAGCTCTTCCTGCAGGCCAAGTGAGTGGAAGACCAGCAGGGCTCTTAGACTTCTACAGAGAAAGACACTGAGTTGTAGGGGACGATCAGCCAGGAAACTGTGTTTGACCTTGACTACTTGTGTAGACTTTTCTAGGGTAAAGTTACCTCTCTGTAGTATTTTTAGTGGTAACGACTACACTTGAAAGGGATAAAAATATATCAAGTTGTCGTCCTTACCTATTTACAAGGTATCTGATGGTGTGAGTCCTTTAAATACAAACCAATTAGTCTTCTGCTCTAATTTTCCAGCATCGCTTGTGGAATATGACATTCCACTTGAGAAGACCTATGCAGCTCCCTTACAGAAGATGATTGTTTTTTCCAAAAAATAATATGTTGAGGTGGTAGGGGTAGCAGTTGCTTGGATCAAAGCTAATCTGAATTTATAAGTCCCAGAAGCAATTACTCGTATGGGTCTTAATTCTTAAACTGCTGATTATTTCACAGGCCCCTAGGTGTGTAGTATAACCCAAATGATGATCAGTGTAGTAATCCAGCAGCAGAATTGCTTTTGACTGGAAATAATGGTTGCTTTCACTGGAATTTGAAGCATGTTCAGGACTTCCTGTATCTGATCAAGTTAAAGATAATAAAAACTATTTTCAGCATTGATGCTTCTGATTTTTCCCTATTGTTCTGTGGCTTATTGTAGTGAAGTCTATTTGCAGGAACCCCAGTAGTTCTGGTTTTTGTGAGCATATTTTTTCCACTTGTGGATTCCCTGTTTTTTAAGAGATCCCCGAAGGAGCTGGCTGTTTCTTACATGTTTCTGGAAAAACACTCTGCCTGGCTCATTCTGTAGTTAGTATGTGATACCGTGTCTAACTGAAGTGAGACACACCTATATTCTGGAAATTTGGTTGTGAATTGAACTCTTTTGGGTTTTGTCGGTATAAGTTACTGACTGCATCCAGCAGTTTTCTGCTGGACAAAGAAGAAGCTCAGAGAATCCTGTAGGTTAGTGCTCAAAGAATTTTTAGAAACAACTGAGTGGATCATCTGTCTCTTTGCCTTTCCCCAGCTGCCAGTTTGTTGTCTCTGAAGAACAGGACTACACAGTCCACTTTGCTGATCCAGATACCTTGGTCAACTGGGACTTTGTGGAGCAAGTGGTCAGTTGTGATGGGCTAGATTGTTTTTTTTTTTCCTCCTTCTTAAGAAGCTCAACCTGTCTTTAACTGCCTCTTTATCTCTGTGATGTTACGTAAAACTCAGCTGTTTTTGAGTTGAGTCCTCTTCTGTCACTCCCACAATACTGGGAAAGATCTGTCATGGAATATATTATGAAATACTTTCATGACAGGAAAAGAGAAGTGCTAAAATCTATTAGGAAAATTAGCAGCTTCTTCTTGCTTTCGCAGATGGGAGCTCATCAAAAATAGTATCTGACATTCTGTAGACAGAGTCCTTGTGATCAAGATATTAACAGAAAACTTGGGCATGAGTCCATGGAAGAGGACTAGAGTGTAGAATTTTGAAGAATTATTCTGTGCATAGGTGGCCCATCTTGCCTAGCAACAAAATGGAAAATCTCTTAAGAACTGTGGTCAGAACTTTGGGTTGCCTCAAGTAGAAACTTGTTATCTGCTAAGGCTAGTCATGGTGTATGGTGTAGTTGGAGAGGAGGTAGGCTTACTGTTACCTGACGCTATGAGAGTGCTGAAAAATCTAGGTGCTTGCTTGGCAGTTATGTCTGTATGCAACATACAGATGCTAACAAAGTGTCTGACTAGAATGTTCATGGAAATAGGTAAGTTCAGTCTCTCAGTTAAACAGGACTGCACAAGTCTGCTTGTGTAAGTGGGGCGGCAGGGCTCATTTGCTGTCTTCTCAGTGTCTGAATTCGGATGATGAAGATGCTGCTAACTCTTAGAGATGATAAATACATGAGGGGAAACATGAGAAGAGTCACTTTTTTAATGTCACTAGAGTAGAAATACCAGATGGGTGGCTTTGAAGGTTATTCCATGTGCAGTCTGAAGGTGTTAGTTCACAGTGTACTTAATTTCTTTGTAAATAAGCAGAGCCTAAAGAGCTGGAAGATTAATATGTTAGAGTAGATATTATTCTGTAGCACAGGAACTGTTTTCCAAGTCTAAAACTTGTACTATTCTTCTCGTGTGCTATTTCAGCGAATCTGTAGCCATGAAGTGCCCTCCTGCCCCATATGTTTGTACCCACCAACCGCGGCAAAGATCACCCGTTGTGGGCATATCTTTTGTTGGGCATGTATCCTTCACTATCTCTCCTTGAGTGAAAAGACCTGGAGTAAATGTCCTATTTGTTATGGCTCTGTTCACAAGAAGGATCTCAAGAGGTGAGACTTGATATTTATTAAATGATGCATCTCTTTGAAATATTATTTTTACCGTACTAACCTCCTCCTTACATTGCAGTGTTGTTGCTATGGAAACACGTCAATATGCAATTGGTGATATCATTACGATGCAACTTATGAGAAGAGAGAAAGGTGTTCTGATAGCACTGCCCAAATCTCAGTGGATGAATGTGGTGCAGCCTGTTTACATCGGAGGTGAGTGTATCTGAGTACTGGCGATTGGCGTCCTGCTCCTAACTGACTAGGACTTGTGTAGAGAGGATTTACCATAGCAATGCCATGCTGTCACCTTAAAACAGACCAGACTACAACATATGGGTTTTTGCAGCTGAAAACCTTAATGACCACATCTTAATAATAAGCTTTCTACCCACACTTTATTTTTTGTAAGGCTCTAAGTTGTGTGCTCTTTCCGTTCAAGTTGCTCTGCAGACTCCTGCCTTCTCAATCATTAGCTTGACGTGTGTTTTGTATCGTACAGTCATTGGTGTGACTCTTGCTGCTTTTCTTGGCTCTTCAGTGTCCTTAACTTTTTTTTCCCCCATCCTGGCTCCTCGTTATACAGCTTAGCAAAAATAACTGTCTTTGTGTCTAAACTATTTCAAGGATGTAATCTTCAATAAGGTTTTAATCTTCTTCACTTATCAGCTAAGATCTGTGAATGATATGGGAAAATAATCAAAATTATTGCAAACGGATTCCAAACATCTGTTGCCTGACTTCTTCAGTTTTCTCCAGTCAAGTAATGTGACTAACACATCATCATCTTATCTGTTAGTATCACGAAAATTTTGTGACTAAAGAAATAGTTTTACTTAACATGGCTGTTTTGTGGGCTGTCTTGGCTCACTTCATTTTGCAGTCACATTTGTGAAAGGCTGCTTGCTTTTAAGCTCGCTGTAAAAAGTCAAGTCTCCCAGCGCATGATGGGTATCCAGCAGGCAGGGTGTGTGCTTACATGTTCCTCAGTATTTGAAAGTAAAGGACTTTAAATCCTTCCATAAAACAAACAAAAGAACAAATACGGGATTTGAGATCATTCTAAACCCAGGAAATTAAGCATTAACTTGGTGTTCTGTAGACAAGGTTGCACCCTTGGGGAGCAGTGAATATATTGACGGTACTAGTATGTGATGCTATGGCTGCTGTAGACTTCATAGCTAGGATAAGCTCTCTAGTAAGAAAGATGACTACCTTTTGCTAAATTTGCAATTCTTTAGTTTACTGTTTCTGCTGTGCTTTTTGTAAAAAACCCTCATAATAATGTTTTGTACAGATTTTGAATACGTATGGGTTTATAAACTGGTTTGAGCCAAAACAGAGGTCGCTTGCAGAACTTTCCAGTTGCAGTATTTTTGAATGTATAGAGAAGAAGCAGCAGCTGCAGACTGCATTGTTTCAGGAAGTTTTGACCACCCAAGGCTTCTCAAAGGCAATACTTCCACAGCAAAGAAGTTTAGACTTAATTTTTTTTTTTTTTTACGTGTAGCAGCTGAACGGTGAAGTGGCAGGTTGAAAGTAGCAGATAAACTGCTGTGTGTGTTGGATGTGTGTAGCAGAGCAGGTATGTGGCACCAGCTTGTGTCATCAATGATACAATGGTAATAATATGTGGAGTCCGTATCAGACCCTTGCTAAATATTGTCTGCTCTGGAGTGGATTAACTCACAAAATTGAGAAGTAACAAAACTTCAGAAGAAACAGCAGTTCAAACTGGTGCTTCTACATGCAGATATTAATGATTTGGTGCTCCTTCTGTTCAGATGACCAGCACAGTCAGTATTCAAAGCTGCTTCTGGCATCCAGGGAGCAGGTCTTGCAGCTGGTGATTCTGGAGGAGAAAGCAGCATTACTAAAACAGTATGAGGAAGAAAAACACACCCCAGAGGCTTGCTTTATTGAGGCAGCTATCCAGGAACTGAAGGTAAGAACCTCTTTGGAGGCTTTTAGTAACTATTTTTAACGGTATACTGAGTGCTGAGCATCTATGTTCTGCTGCGTAAGTGGTTGTTTGTGATTCTGGTCTCCGTGACGTACGTACTAGCAAGGTGGTTTTGCTGCTGGAGTAGCATTATAAATCTTGGAGGAGACTATAGCCTTTGGACCCTAGGTATCTGGCATGATGTTCAAGATAACAGAACAGGATGCTTTTTACTGAATGGTATTCCTTCCATAAATGTAACAGAGTTCTGCTTTCAAAAGAAGATGTGTTTCCCTTTCAGGTCCAACAATTTCTGGGATAACTTTTATCAGGGAGACATGAGCAAACCTGTAGAATATTCCTTTTCAAAGCCTTTAGGTGTTCTACAATGGGTGCGCTTTCCAGTAACAAGAAGGAGCAGACCTCTCTTCAAGGGTCACTGTTTGTCACAGATGAATTATAGATCTGTGAAAACCTGAAATACAGGACAAGGCTAAAAATATCTATGGTGATAGTCTGCTGGCTTAAATAGGAAATTGCAACTTGGTTTTTTTGGATGACCTGTAGGAACGAGAAACAGCACTCTCTGCTGACCAGGATAAAAACAATGGCATTGCTGGAATCAGTGCAGCTGTGGAAGAATTGGTCCTAGAAAGCTCCAAGGCTGTGGAGCCTACAGTTTCCCAAGAGAAAAAGGTGGGTGACAACTCCGCTCTGGCAGATCTTGTTAGTACTTAATTCTGCCACTTTACACTGCACTGTATGGTGAACTGGTGCCAAAGATTTTTGCAGAGATTATAATCTTTTGAAGGAGGTGATGTGGTACTAACTGTATGCTCTCCACTGTGATAGTGTGGTGTGGAATATCTCTCTGCATTTGATGAGGAGCTTGTGGAGCCTTGCTCTGATCTGGCAAGTTCCTTTTCGCCTCCTGTGGAAGCAGAAGAGGCAGTGCTGGATGAAGAGGAAGTACCTGAGGTGGACACTGTAGGGGCACCTGATACGAACACTACAGAAGAACCAAATCCAGCTGAAACAAGCTATCAAGAATCTAAAGATACAAATAGCAGTGGACATCTTGGCAACTGTCCTTTCTACTATTTCTATCAAGGTCAGTGCAATGAAATCCTGGAATCATGGGGGCAGAGGTGCCTCCTTTGGGATCCTTCTTGAGGAAGATGTTTGTCACTTCATTAGATGCAGCTAACCCCTGTGAAATAAAGCTCCCACAGAAACTCAGAAAGGAGCTCTAATTTTATTACTGGAGAATGTACTGAGGTGGGGAAAAAGCTACTGAAAATTAACAGGCAAAGAACAAGCGATGGTATCTTATCTTACAGCGGAGGATGGACAGTGTATGTATCTTCACCCTGTGAATGTTCGATGTCTTGTTCGTGAATATGGCAGCTTGGAGAAGAGTCCAGAGAAGATAACTGCAGCTGTAGTGGAGCTAACTGGCTACTCAATGACAGAGGTAGTTATTTTATCTTCTTATTAATTAAGGGCCCTTGTTTTTAGCAGATTGATCATGGTGGCTGACAGGTGAGACTTGTTTCTCTTCAGTAATGAGAAATAATAACCATGAATGGGTAGGCATGCTAATCTGTGAAGCGCATCTGTGTAAGTTGCAGTACCTTAAGTTGCTTTTGATTAGTAGGCTGTGGTATAGCTTTAATTTTTTCTTTCTAGAAGGTAGGAAGTTCTAGGAGTGAGAGAATTGCAAGTTAGGATTGGTTTGTTGTTAAAGCTGTCTTAAAAAAAGTAAATTATTTTTTCATATAAGACAGTAGCTTGAACTTGATCTTCATCTATCATATTCATCTTGAACAAGATCTATCATCTTTCTCAACCCGAAGAAGTGTTCTGCCTCTATCATGGACAAACAGTTGTTTCTGAGCATCAAGGGCAGAGGTAGGATGTTGTGAAAATAAAGAGGATGGAAAGAAACATCAGTGCTTGAGATAGAGTGGAAGTGCTTAAGGCACTGAAGTTCTGGAAGAGGGGATGGGTCTTGAATTCCTTTATCTCAAATAAAGACACCTTAATGGCACATGCAGTAACGACTACACATAATTCTTAATTAATCTTTAAGAACGGATGTACTTAAGTAAGAATGGATGCAGAGGTAGTAGGGAATTGTCTTCAAGTTTTCCATCTCTGAGAAGAAAAGTACAAAATTCAGCTTGTTTCAGTCTAGCTAAGTGGTGGTTGTTGGTCCAAATAATTTGTTAAAGGCAAATTTGGTCCAGTGCAAAAATAAACACATTGGAAGACTGGTATTGTAGAATTTTATTCTGGTGATGTGAGTGAAAAGGGAGGAATAACAAGAAAATTGGTAACCGAGCTGGAGTTACTGCATCCAAATCTGTTTATGATGTAGTTGGTGGAGATCATGGAGCTTTTGGTTCTGACCCGTGGCATCCTTCATGTGTTTGTAGTTTATAAAGTGATTATTGTGTCACTGCTGCTATTTTTTTCCATTTGATTTGATCAATGGCTGGCATTCTATCTCCATAAGCTGTTCCTCACTATGGCAGCCTCTAGACCTTGTTGTGATGATACATCTACTCTTTTTTTTTTAATCAGGATATAAGACAGCGTCATCGCTACCTTTGTCACTTGCCCCTCACCTGTGAGTTCAGCATTTGTGAACTGGCTCTGAAGCCACCCATCATTTCTAAGGAGACTTTAGAGTTGTTTTCAGGTTGGTACTACCTTTCTAGTAGGCTCTGTCCTGTATCTGTGAGGGTGAAGGGGAAGTTGTTCTTATCCCTTAATGGCAGCAAAAAAAACATACATAGCAGCTTTACTCCTCTTGCACCAACTGTCTGATGACTACTTGACAGAACAACCCCAATTAGCTGTTTTACAGACAACAATTATACAAAGAATAAAAAAGCCTGACTGCTTGGAAGAGCATATTTTGTTTGTAAGCATATTTTGTTACTAATGTGTTATAACTGAATATGTTGTTCTCAAAGCTGGAGAAAACATTGCCAAAGTATTGGTGTGGGGTTTTTGATATCCAATGCCGTGCATTGTTCCTAGATGACATTGAAAAGAGGAAACGTCTTCGGCAGAAGAAAGCTCGTGATGAACGACGACGTGAACGCAGAATTGAAATAGAAGAAAACAAGAAACAAGGCAAATGTAAGTCGTGATTGAGCATAACTGGTGAATTTCCAGTCATCTTTAGTGGCTGAGCTGATTTCTTGAGCTATAGGGTGAACTCTAAGGTCTTTAGTTTGTCGTGTGTACTTAGAACAAGATTACAATGTATTAGAAACAGTATCTGTAAAGTGAAAAATATAAGCTGTTTTAGTCAGGATGTTAAATGTTGTTATGCAGTTGCTCTATACTTGCACATTATGGGAGAGACAGAGGGCATTCGAGGGTGTAGCTATCTCCATGTTGTATATAGCTTTCAGGACTCTTAGTTTCTGTTTTTATAGTAATCACGATATAGAGTGAAAAGTGAAGAAGGAAAAAAAATGCCTAGGAACTGCTTCCATCCAGCAGCAGGGTTTGTACTGGTCTCTAAAATAGAGGGTGGAAAGAAAATTGAGTTAGCACCTCCTAGACTCCTGAAACAGCTTGCATATTTACAGTCCTCCCCCACATTGTGTAGTGCTTTAATTTAAAACCTCTTTCTAGATCCAGAGGTCCATATTGCTTTAGAGAATCTGCAGCAGTTCCCTGCTTTTACCTCTTGCCCTGGAGAAACTACCAGCATTGATCATCAGAGCTTCTGTCTGTCTCCTCTTGGCAGAAGCCCTGTGTTTCAGACAGGTGAGCATCTGGAAAAACACATCACATATAGCTTTTGAACATTCTTTTGGGATCTACTGCTCAGGTCATCATGCTAAACTTACTTGATACTGATCAAAGACTGCTTCTTTCCTAGATTGCCTATGAGATCATACACAAAAGGCTGACACGGCTAAGAAACTTTCTGGTCCTTTCTCTGCTTTTTACTACCTCTACTTCAGTGACAATATGAGATCTGCACTGTAGTTACCCCATCTTTTAAAGCTTTGCTGAGGCAGAAGAAAAGAAAGGAAAAAAAATACCCCAAAAGGGAATAAAAGTGTGTATGCCAGGAAAACACTACTGGCATTTTTTCTTTCTACTCTCCATCTTCCCCCACCACGTTATACTAAAATAAAATGTAGTTAATGAGCACTCGGTTAGGTTGTTGTCCAGTAATCTTTACCAGATGTTTTATCTTGCAGTTCATAAAGAATATTAAGTAGAAACTGTTCTTAAATGTTTTTTCTTAAAAAAGAAACAAATCCAAACCACAAAAAACCACCAACCAAAAAACAAAACCCACACAACACCCCAAAATAAGCAAACAAAAACCTCAGAGCAGCAGCAACAAACTTAAATCTCCTTTCAATAAAAAGATTAAGGAAATTTGAGAGGTCTCACTGTGTGACTAATGGATGGAACTGATGCGATAAAAACCGTTAATTACATAAGATAATAAAACTTTATTTCTGTTTCATCCTGATAAGCAGCATAATGAGTGCATTTGCCAAATAAAACTGGCTTTAATTATCTGCTGCTTTCTCTGTAGAGTCTATTCCAACTCCACTGTCACCTGCTGCCAGCCAGGTCAGCCCATTCCTCTGTGGGAGTTTAGAAGAAGAGTCTCCCTTCCCTTCTTTTGCCCAGGTAAGCCATGTGGCAGAGTAAATCCTGTCAGAATTACTTGTATCTTAGGTGGGGATTAGTCTGAGAATGCAATAGCTTCCCCCACAAAAACAATCGGGGATAGATCTTAGGGAGACAACATGGGGTTTGAGTGCTTGAAGGGGTTCCTAGATTTTCTTGCCACTTGGGGGATATACAAGATTGTTCTAATACATGGGATTTAATCATATCTTACAACTTTTTTGACAGATGTTGAGAGTTGGAAAGGCAAAACCAGAAACGTGGCCCAAACCTGCCCCAAAGACAAGAGGTAAGAAAATTTGGTATTACTACTTCAGGTTCTTTACCATGCATCTAAATCTAAGAAATCTTGTAACTTCACAAGAAACATCTGGAGCGTGGAGGGGCATTTGCACTGTGAAAGTTTTATACAGCCTTCTGCCTCTCAAAGCTCTTTTCTTCTTTCAGATGAGAACACTCTGGCACTCCCTGTGCCAGTGGATAGTGATGGAGAAAGTGACAGCTCTGACCGCATACCTGTGCCCAGCTTCCAGAATTCCTTCAGCCAAGCTATTGAGGCAGCCCTCCTGAAACTGGACAAACCGTCCACAGCTGATCATTTATCAGGTAAAAGGCAGGGGGGAAGGCATGAAAAATTTCTGAAGGGAAAAAAATTGAATATTTTTCCTTCTTCCTCTGGGAGAAGCGAGAGCAGCAATTTTGGGGACCAAAAATTGGCCACAGAACAGTTCTGAATATCGTCAGGTTGTAGTTTCTGAACAGCTTGACTAGGGCTTCTGTTAGCTTAAAGCGGCCCTCTTGGTGAGAGCTGAGAAGATCTCCAGCTAGCAAAGAATCCTGTTAGGACAAAGATGGCTTTTGACTATCATGTTTGCTGTGTCTCTACTGGAGCTTAATTTAAGCTTTATCTCAAGGAAGTTCAAGTTATGCGCTTTTAAACTAAAAATACGTGAGCTGCTGAACTACCAATGAAGTTTGATCAAAACGTCAATGTAACTGCTAGCTGAAATTTCAAATTAGGGAGTCTGAAACAAATTGAGATGAACTTAAACCTCCAAGCCTGGTGATGGCTGATAAAATTAATTTATAATGCTCAGTTCTGATGTTCAGCTTTGGCTTCTGTTTGGAGACTGTGCTGAGTGATGGAGAGAGATTGGGCCTGGGAGTTTAAATGAAATTGAGCATCAGCTCCAGTTGGTAGTTTTTTGGACATGGATGAAAGCGATACTTGGCAAACTGCTGCATACCTGCAGCTTTAGGATCTGCTGTTGCAACAGCAACTTTAGAATCAGTTAGGCATGTTTATAGGTGTGCTTTAGATGTCTGCAGTAATTTTATTGTTAAAATTAAACTAGTTGGTGTTCAGTGAGTTGATAGGAAGTGTCACAGACCTGTGGAAGTCATTTAGGCTAGGAAAGACAACTTATCATTTCTGTGTGATGTTCCTGTTCCATGAGAAGAATGACGGTATGATTTTAATTCTTCACAGAGGAAAAGGGAGGCAAGAAAAGAAAGAAACAGAAGCAGAAGCTATTGTTCAGCACCTCTGTTGTTCACACAAAGTGATTCTGCTATTCAAGAGAAGTTTCCTCTCCTGGTTTTCTTTTCATTTTGCTTTGTTTTGCTGCTATAGTTTAAGTATTTAAATTTGAACAGACTAAACTTGTGTTTCCAGGGCTTCTAGGGGGTTCAGGAGGAAACCATTACAGTATATGTTGAAGTAAGAGCTTTTGATTTCAACTGTTTAATCAGTTTATACCGAAACAAAGTTTTGAAAGAAACAACCCAGAGACAAATCGGCCAAGGCTTCTAGTGTGTGCCAAGTCAGTTCTTTTGGCCTAATAAGCAGTATGAAAATCTTTACAGCTGTGTGGCACTGCCAGAATACTGCAATATTACCTAAGTGAAGAGGCAGAGAGCCTTTATTTCCCTAGAAGTATTCATGGGCAGAAGTCCATCTGACTGTGACAGTAGTGCTGTTTCAGTAAAGCTGTCAAACTGCTCTCTTGAGAAACTGGTTTCCGCTGCACTGGAAACGGGCAAAAGAGCTTCCTGGCTTTAGAGTGCTAGCTGCTGTATCTGTTCTTTTTCTAAAGAGCAAGAATTCCTCCTGTTCTCCTGGCTTGGAAAGATTTAAAGCTGAGGTGAGTGTAAAGCAGAACTTGGCTACTTGGTTTTGAAGTGATAAATTTGTGTATTTCAAAATGCATACTGGCACTAGTGGTAGAAGGAACCTCCTGGCTTCTCAGTTGTTCAACTCTGTTTTAATGTGGGTGAGTGAGGCTGCTAATTTTTACTTTTTTTTTTTTTTTTTTTTTTTTTTTTTTTTTTTTTGCCAACCATGGGCTACACATTCTTTGTAACCTGATCTTCTAGAATAAACACTCCACCCTAGGGTTCTTGGTAACTACCTGAATGTTTTGACACTGGCTGCTCTTGAGTTGGAAGAACAACTGATAGCTGGAGTCTGTAGACAACTTTTATCCCCTGGCAAGAAACTGGGTCTCTTGTACTGGGATAAGGGCCTGTATCTGCTTGGTTCTGGGATGTGAGTTGATCTGTACTAAGCACTTCGGGCCATAAACATGCCTCTTCTGGACCCCTCCCTGTTTTTTCTTTGGGTGGTCATATTCTGCACTGCTTGTGGTTTGATTTGAGCTAATGAGTTAAGTGGTGTGGATTTTGTTGAATAAAATGAACTATAGGTGTAATGTACCAGTCAAGGCCAACAGTTGCAATAAATCATATGCACACGCACTTACAGTACTGCACACTTCTGAGCTGTAACTGAACTGTCATATCAACATGGAGCACAATACCACTTAGTTGCACTAATTCACATCTTACCTTTCTTCTGACAGAACTCATGCCAGGGAGCTGGCGCTAACTTACAGTGTGAGACTGACAGGTGTCTTCTGTTATCTTCAGCCCCACTTGCACCAGTGGTCTGCCTGCATTTGCACAGGCTTTAAAAAGTTGATGTGCCCTCTCCCTTTGACCCTGTGACTGATCTGAGCAAGGAAGCATGTGTTTGAGACTCCTGGAGTCAGGTTTTCTAACACCACTGGTAAAGTCATTGGTTGTGTCCCTATTTAAAAAGTTTCTGTCAATACATGGATGCTTGATTTCAAAGCAATAGGCTCCATGTTATACCAGTGCTTCCCTGAGGCACTTAAGCGTGTGCGCATGAGAAGCTAGTACCAAAGAGTATACTTCACAAAACTGTACGCAGCTGTAAACCAGAAAGAAGGGGGAGAGAGGAGAGGTAAAGAGTACTTCCAACTGCTACAGGAGGATAGAGGAAACACCTGCAAAACATTCTTTGAAAGCAGCTTGACTTCACACTTGGTCACAATTAACTACACTGGAGGGAAAGACAGTACAGCTTGTCAAGGGAGTGCAAAGAAACTAAGACAAGATGCCTGAAAGCGGTAACACATCTTGCTGTTAATGCTTTACGTGCACATTGGAAAATTATTGGTGAGGGCAGAGAAATCAACAAAGAAAGAAAGATTCAAGTATGCAGTTAACTGTTCACAGTACTATTGTTTCCTATTTGTAATAGTCATTTTAAGCCATGGAACAGGAGTAACTACTTAGTGTCTAATCAGTATCTGTTGTGTTCTATTATCTCTACACATTTATGGTCAACTTTTCTTTGCATTGGGAAGAGAGACAATAGCTGGAGCTGGTGTAACTCACCTCCACATCTCACAGGCACTAGAATAAGAGAAGTGATGTGGGCAAGGAAGACTGTCCCTTCTGCAGGGGCAGTCTCCACAGGACAGCATCTTTAAGTTGTTTTCCTATGGGTTTAAGAGATAATACCAGCAATGCTACTTTCCTGTAACTGATTGGTGTAAACTTAATAAATATCTAAGCAGTACTTGTACCTATGACTTTTATAATGGGTCGGATGGAGTTGAGCCTTACAGCTCTACCTTGCATTCCCTGTAATCTCTGCTCCTGTGTACACAAATGGTGCTTTTGTGACTTAAAACAATGGACAGCCCTATGGGTAACGGGTACACTTGAAGCTAAGCTTAAAAGCAGTTAAGATGTTAATGCTTTTTCTGTATCGAAGGAGAATAACTACATTCCTTGTCCATGCCAACTGCCTAAAGTTCACTTCTACCTCAGCATGAACATCACATCAAGCTGTTACACTCCTTAGGAGTGCAGGTGGTTTTGACTCCTGGAGTTGAAACAGGCAAGTAACCTACTTAAGTAAAATTGTTTTATTTATTTAAGAACATGTGGAATGGGGTAAGGAAGTCTAAATATGAACAGGTTCTTTTTCTGCTCCCCCCTGCTTTGCTTAACACTGAAGATAACTGGTAACACCTTGATTACACAAGTACAGGACAGAGGTGAACAGTAACAACATTCAGTCTGTCTCTGTGCCATCATCATCTTCCTCATCTCCACTTTGAGACTGCTCTTCTGTAAGGGAACAGCTCAACAAGGACTTCTGTATACACCGTCTTTCCTCTGCAATAAAGAGAGCAACAGAGGGTCATTATTTGATCTCTTCACATACATGGAAATATCCTCAACTTCTAAGGAAAGGACAATATCTCAGTTCAAGAATTCAGAAGTAGCCCAGCATATCCTACAAAACCCCCAGGAACTGAGGCTGCATTTTAGGAAAGCAGCTGAAGGAGCTCACCTTCATTTGTACAGTTTTGCAACAACATCAGCAGCTGTCTTCTGTTGTACTGAATTAGAAATTTCTGACATGTTCTTATAGTACCTGTAGGAGTCACAAGAACAATATGTAACAATCTACAAAGCCACATGGTTCAGAGCTGCTAGTTTATTTTCTGAAGATCATTGTATCAAGTGACAAATGCCCCAGACAACAACCTTATTAACGCAAGTGCTAAGAAGTGGCTGTAGACTTCTTTTCTGCACTGCTGAGGTCAAGTCGTGGAATAATAATTTCTAACATGTAGTGCCCATTATTTGCCCCAAGTGGTTAATTTTCAGGACACGGACAATGCTATACTTTAAAATATATTTTCGAAAAGAAAATAATGTAATATAGTATTCGCTGCTCTGCTTCTGTGTTAAATGTAATGACAATTCAAGCAGAATTAACGAGGGTTTCAACAAAGAACTGCTGGTGCCTGTTTCTTATTTGGATCTGCTAGGAGCTGCTAAGTTAGCGACACGGAGGACGCATCTGTCACACCCGCTGGCAGCAAGAGGGGCTTCTTCCATTTTAGCGGGCCTTCCAGGTACGATTAAGCTCCGCGGCCTCCCTCCCTCCCTCCCAGGCACCAGAGACTCCGCACCCAGCAGCGGGGCAGCTCAGGCAGCGGCTGACCTCCGACGTGCAGGGTGTTGAGGAAGCAGGGGTACCGCTGGTTCCGGCTCTCCAGCTGCCTCACGAAGGGGAGCGCGGAGCAGAGCAGTCGGTAGGAGTCCTTGCGGCACCGCAGGAGCACGGTCCCGGTGTAGGCGTTCAGGTACTTCACTGCGGGGAGAGTGGAGGGGGGGCACAAATGCACCGGTGAGCCCCGCGCCCCGGCCCTTCCCTGAGGAGAGCCCCCCTCATCCCCTCCCCGAGGGCCCGGGGCGGCGGGGGCACCTGTGAAGGAGATGGAGCAGCAGGCCAGGCCGTAGTCCCCGTGCACCCGCCCGATGGCGTCCCTGACGGCGAGGCCCACGGCGCGGTCCTCGATGCACTGCCGGCACCGCGGGTCCTCCGAAACCACCTCGCACAGCACGTACCTGCGGGACAGCGCGGCGTCAGCGGGACCGCGACCGAGCTGGAGCCGGAGCCGGGGCCGGCCCGGCGGCGGCGCCTCCTGCCTCACCTGTTCTTGAAGCGAACCATGGCGGCGGCGGCCGAGCCGGACGGACGCT
The DNA here is from genome assembly GCF_964188355.1 of Buteo buteo. Taxonomy (NCBI): domain Eukaryota; kingdom Metazoa; phylum Chordata; class Aves; order Accipitriformes; family Accipitridae; genus Buteo; species Buteo buteo. Next base: position 40,047,827 of record NC_134181.1, on the reverse strand, counting down.
GCGGCTCGCCAATGGACGAGGCGCCTCCGCGCACTGCAGCCAATCGTCGTCGGGCAGGGGCGGGGACAGAAAAAAGCCAGCCCGGCCCCTGTGGTCCCGCCTTCCTTCAGCGGGCGGCTGCGGAGAGCGCATGCGCGCTGCCTCCCGCGCCGGCCGGCCGGGCGGTCGGTCGCTCTGTCGGGGCGGCTCGCGCGGCCACCCCGCCGCCTGCCCGCACCCTCCGCGCGGGGGCGCGCGCGGCTCGCGGCTGCGCGGGCCGGCGTGAGGTGAGGGGCTGAGGGGGGGCGGCGAGCCCTCGGCTCCCTTCGGTTTGCGGAGGGGCGATTCGTTTGGCTTTAGCCCCTTTCGCTCCGTCGCTTCGATCCACCTCGGCTAAGCCGGCTTTGTCCGGAACGAGGCAGACGGGACGTCCCGCCCTCACACCCCTGCTTCATCTGACCGGAGCTGCGGGAATGCCCTGGGGAGGAGGGCGAGGACAGGCCCGGTGCTGCAGTCCATCTGTGGCAAGTGGTGGGGCCACCGTCTGCCCTCCGGGGCTGAGGGCTTTAGCAGAGTGTCCAGGGCCACTGCTGTGCTCCTGGAAGGGCTCTCCGCCTTCGCTACCCCACAAAACTCGGCTCCGGTATTTGTAACTCCTCGGGCTCTGGGTACGCTGCGTTTTGGGATATGTACTAATGGTCTAACAAATGAAAACAGCTGAGAGAATTGTGGAACAAAGCTACTTATAATCATTTCTGTAGTGGTTTTCGAAGCTGTCATCGGTGACAGATGATCTGAGGAAGCAGGGAGCGCTCTTTGGAAAGATCTGGTACGAGAAGAAACCGGGGAGAGGGCAAGGTGGGGAGTGAGGGAAAAGAGGAAAGGTGGGCACCTGAGTGTGAGGTGGGAGAAAGAGCTAGTTAGGGCGGTGTATAATTCATGGGAGAAACGCTTTCACCAGGGTCCCTGGAGCCAAATCACATGGGAGCGCTGGGGCACTATAAATTAAGTGGGAACTCATTGCTAATTCAGAGTGGAAACATCTTCTTTAATGACCTTAATTCTAGACAAAGAAAACAATGATAAACCCAGTGGAAATCCTGTCCTGGGTGATAAACTTCTGCCCTCTGAAATAGATGCCTGTTCTGCTGCTCTCCCCCTTTCTCTATTAACTCCTCTCTCCTTCACCTCTAATGACATTTTTGAGTCATGTTTTTTTGAGAACTGCAGAATATGAATTGCCTGGGGAGAAAAAAGCACAAAGTCCAGTATGGACTTTCCAAGAGACCTTTTCTTTTGGGCCGCGATCAAAGGCACTGGGGAAAGTTCGTCAGTTGCTGAAGCTGATGCAAATAGAAGCATTTTCTTGATGAGAGAGGCTGCATTGCATTGATCTTTGTCATATTGCTTTGCATTTTAGTATCCGAACTGGGATCTAGCTGTCATCTGTTCCACTTGTCAATACAGCGAGCCTCCTAGGTGATAAACTATTCTCACATTTTTGAACAATATCAAAGTCCATGAAGATTCCCATGTATTTTCTTTATCGAGCAAGGTCCCAGCTTAGCCTTCCAGCATGCCTGCCGAGGTACATTTGCCTGCTGCCCCCATCTTTCTGGTGGCATCCCCCAGCCTTGCCTTCTGACTGGGCTGGGGTTCTTCTGGGCGGCTCAGGTTGCTCTCATTCATGCCCTCCCTCATTTCCTTCTTTTTGCAGAGGCACGGCTGGGTCTCTGACAAGCAGACCATGTGAGTGCACTCTGCCCTGTAATCCAATAGGACATGTGCACTGTGCATGTTACAGGCTGGGCCCTATGTATAGCAAAGGCCTCTGTTTTCGGTCCAGAAGGCTGATTAGGAGAGACATGGTGCAAAGAGAGAGCAGTGTTGTGAGAGAGCCCTGTCCTGCTTCATTTCACGTACAATACTGCCTTTAGTTCCCTGTTGTTGGTTTGGAGGATGCACACAGCAGCCCTGAGCCACCACAGCTCCCTGTACAGTCACTGCCTGTGTTAGTACAAGCCATGTGAGTCCAGTCAGGCGTCATGGTGTGCTGAGCTGACAGTACAGGACTAAAAGGTTACAACATCTTCACATTTGTTTTCCCACCTCCTCACTCCCATCCTCTGCCAGCTTTGCTGTATTGATTCCAGAGTCAGTGATTCAAGAAACTGTCGCGAGTGATGGTGAGTTATACAGTCAAGGTGGAAAAGAACTGTCTCCTAAGAAAAGATGTGAGAGAGCAGAAATCAGAAAATGCTATTTAAATTGAAGAGTGGGTCAAGAGACCTGCCAAGAGAGAGGATGGATGTCTCCTGCAGACTTGGAGAGACAATGTGGCCTCGGGATAGCTTATCAAATAGAAATTATGGAGGACAGAGTATACGAGGACAGGGGGAAATAACATGCACTGCCTGTACACATTAGAGACAATTGGTAAAGCAGTCTGAGAACTTTGGATAGAAGATTCTTTATCAGCGTAAGTGTTCATCTATGATTGTCCAATAAAGTGGTGATGCTAGGGAGGTGCAGGAGAAATACTGATGTCTCATTTTCCCAGCTCGTGTTTGTTATGTGTGGTAGTCTGCACGTGGAGGGGTTATTCCCAATCAGTCTGGGTTGGTTTTATTAACATTGGAGTTTGTGGTTTGACATTTTACTACAGTCTTGAAGATCTAGACCCTCATTTTGGATTTATATGGCATTCATAATCTACAGGTTGCAGGTTAGATTGCATTTGTATTATATGGAATGAATTGTTCTAATAAGCTGCAATAGACATTGTGATTAATGCATATGTTTTATTGTATGCAGCCAGCTCTTAGAGTTTGTATTTATTTGCTCTAATTAAAATTACCAGCAAATGTGTTCACTGAAAAAACATATATCAGTTAGTGAATCCTTGCGCTCTTTTTAGGTAGGATGTTTTCATTGTGCAGATGAGGAGACTGAGGTACAGGGGGATTAAACAATTTGTTCAAAGTAAATAGCTGTCAGTCCAGAGATAGAGAGCAAGGACATAATGTGAGTAGAGGGAACCAGCATATTAGTGCATATTGTGTTGGAGTATAGGTCTTGTTTGTCGCTCATGCATAAGGTAGCCAAGTAATTACATTCTGGAGTAGAATTAGGATGCGCTGGTACTCCATCCTTGTGATACCACAACTTGATCTTCCTTTTGTAGCCAAGACCATGATTTTTGCTTTCCCCTGGAAGCACAGAACTGAATTTGCCATCAGGTGTGGTATCAGAGTTGTGGGTGCCAACTACATTTTGTTCCACTGTATGCACATTGCATCCCCACATAACCCCGCAGTCAAAAATACAAAACAATCTGGCTAAAATTAAAACTGCATCTTAAATCCTCTGTCTGATGTTGCCTGAAGCTTTTTGTTCAGTTTATCTTCACAAGGTCACTGAGACAGAAGAGTGCATTCTCTGAGCATGTTGGCCTGGAGCCTTTCATGCAGATGCTTTCATTTAACATTTGGGACGTTCTCCTTCTCCCTTGGTCCCTTCCTTTTTACTCCCCCATTTTCTAGATCTCTCTACTCCCCCCTTTTGAGATCAGGATCCCTCAGATCAATACACATAGGAATAAAAGCTGTGCTTTTTTATCACTTTAACATGTAATCACTAATCATAAGCTTTCTGGGCACCCAAGCTGTCAGGGGCCAGAGACTGCTGGTCTGTCTGCCAGAGCTGCCACGTATGCTGCCTGCAGCACTGCCCTCATCTTTGCTGTCATCCTGCCACGTGGAATATTTGTCTTGCAAAACCATGTGTTTGAAGCAAATTCTATTTCTGCCTCTTTCAATGTCTTGCAGTGTGATCTTGGACTACTCACTTAAGATCAAAGTAATAAATTCATGTTTCTTTGATTATTTTTTTTTTAATAGTCAAGAACAGGAAATTTCAGTTCAGGTTAATAATGACTGCATGCTCTGAGAGACATACGAAGTCCTGTAAGATGAGCTTCCATTAAGATATCAAAAATTGGAAGCCACTTTGGAAGATTGAAGCCAAAGTTTAAGATCTGATAAAGGGCATAAGTGTCTATGAGTCTGGTACATGCTGTCTAGAATGTACACAGAATCAGAAGTCTTGTCCTCCTGCGCAGCGAAAACCAGTGTGAGAGAAGAGCGGTGCAAAAAGGCTTTGTGTCAAGTGAGAAGCTGGCCCTAAACTTCCAGGCCTCATTTTCTCCAGCTCTGCAGTGGGAATAATTGCAAACACTTTACTCATAGATATGTGTTAAAAATTAGTAAAATGTCCACTTGAATGTTCTTAATTAGCAAATACGGTAAAATTTATAGTTTGCAAATATATAGCAAATACATATGAGAGATTTGAGGCATATATATGAGAGATTTGTAGGCAGCACACTTTTAATTTGCAGCAAGCTGCTGCAAGAAGAAAACAGCTGTTTCCAAAATAGTTAATTAAATTAAGGCAAAAACTAGAATGTTAGTTCAGATAGTTCAGGATTCTCTTTCTCTTTCCATTCTGCATTAGGGAACACAGACTGAGCAGTAGGCCACATGAGTTACTGTGTAATCTGCTGTGTAAAAACCCCATATTTAATACCTCCTTAATGGGGATGTTAAGATGGATTAATTGTTCTTTGTTCTGGTCTCTGAAGATAAAGGGTAATGACTATTAATTATGTGTAATTGAAAAATTGCTCTTTCACAAAGAATCCAATAGCATTAGTGGGATTTTAACTTCTTGCCATCTATAGGGAGGTGTACAACATTCCATAATGTTATGGCAAAGACTGCCATAAACTTAAGAATGGCCTCTTACTCAGAGAGACTTACTCACCTGCCAGCCCGCACTTGAGACCAGTATTTTCAAGATAACAGATCTCAGAGCATGCTAGTGAGACAGGACTCAGTGTTTTGTTCTGTGCTGAATGGCACTTAAACAGAAGATGCAATTTGTAAGGCTGGTTGTCATTGGTGATGCTGCAAGACTTTTCCTCAGTAAAGTTGCAGAAACCTGTGGAACAACCAAAGGCAAACCAAAGGGAAAGTATTAGAAACAAACAAACAACAATAATGACAACAACAAAACAAACCCTTGAGCTTGCCTCTCTGGGAAGGAAGCTTTTGAAAAAAAGAAGAAACAACCCATGACTCTTTAGTAACCAGTACTTCACCTGTGGGTAAACACAGACAGCAGAGGTGTCTGACAAAGAGTGGAGACTATGTTGAGATATTTATGTTAAGGTGAAAAAGAAAAGAATGTTATGATTTTTACAAGGGTAGAGCATGTTCAATTATGTAAGATTAGTAGATTGGTTAGCCTGAGACCTGAAATTCCTAACTGCCCCACTGATTTCTGTTGTTAATTAAAACTCCTCAAAATATTTAGGTGCATAACTTCCTTTGATTTCAGTGGGAGTTGGGCACCTTCATATGCATAAAAGTCTGGCCCTTAAGCTCTCTAGGCCTCAGTTTCACATAGGCAAAATGAGGATAACATTCTTCTACTTCAAGGGGTGCTACAAATAGATTATTGAGTTATTATGCACTTAAGTAATATAACAGTTGAGGTAATAGAAGCTTTTACGGCATAAATATAGCCTACCCTGAGCCAACTTCTTCACATATGAGTTGGTGTAGTGGCTACTCTGAAACATAAAGGATGAGTCTAGTGTTGCTTTCTTGCAGATCTTTGCTCTCTGCTTTTTCTTTCCATTGAATTCCCATGTGCAGATTAAGCCAGGGTCCTATTTTACAGTAAGGTGTATCTGCTTATGTTGCCGTATACTGAACAATCCTTTCTCTGTGTGGCTTTATGTTTAACTCCAGCAGCCTAGAGCAGCACCGAATCAGAGATGTCTTCTGCAGAGCACTTGTCTCCCTAATGAGGGAGGCAATGAAAAACATTTTCCAGTGCATCCATCACTCAGCAGCTGCGGTGCTGAGGTGAGAGGACAGGCATCCTGGAGCAACCTTATATAATCCGTGCCTGCTGCCTGGCTCCGGCAGGGCAGCAGCAATGCGTGCCGGCGAGGCGGGGGGCTGCGGTGGAGCTGCTTGGTGGGGGTACGGCCGGGGCTCCCCTTGGCAGCTGCAGGGTCTTAGCTTGTACTGGTGTCAGCTTGGTGCAAGAAGTATGTCAGTCACTGCCTAGTTGGGGCACACAGGTCTCAACTCTTTGCCTGACCCACTCCGACAGAGACCTCCCCACCTGCCTGTTCTTGCCTAGATCCAATTTTAGCTCCAGCATCCCACTGCCCAGCACAGTAAGTGAAAGCCCCTCAAAAGCAGAGCAGGGTGCAGTGTATGAGTGCAGATTTGGGTGGGGAGAATCGACAGTGACTCTTTTTATGTCTGCTGTGCTGACTGGGGGTGCTCGCAAAGACTAGTAAGTGCAAAGAGATTTCCAGAGGCAGTGGTTGTTATAAATTGAAGAAGACAAAAAGCACTGGAAGCATCTGACCTATTTTGGGAAGCTTGCTGGGGCCTTTTGCTTGTATTTTTTTTCTTTTTTAATTTTTTTCCTAAACGTGTCACCTGAGTCAAAGAGACTGTAAATATTTGTCACTTTTCCTAACTGTGTGCACCATGAAGACAGAAGCAAACTAAAAAATATCTTGCTGGATTTGCTAGACTGATTCCACCAGTTGCCCTGAGGGCATAGGGGTTTGAGCTGGCACTTGAGATGACTTCTGCCTGCTGCTGGTTGGTCCCAAGCTAAAGCTCCTGGTGATGCACATAGCAACCTTCTTCCAGTGCTTGATGGCATCTGCCACAGTGAGATGATTTGGGGGCAGTTGACCCAGGGCATGTCCCTCAGCCCACCTCAGTAAAATTCTGTAGTGCTCATGCTGGAACTCAAGCAGTTGTTGCTATGTGACCTTCTCTGTCCCTGTTTCATACCTGTGATGCTTAAAAGATCATGTTTATCCTGCTGTAACATTAGTGACTTAATTAGAGCTGAATTTGGTCCTACTGCCTCTGAACACGAGCAGCTTCCATCAAGTCATCTAAAGGATCAGATCTGGTTTCTTCTCTCTGTCAGTACTGGTGGCATCTGGTTTCATTTTCCATCTTTCCTAAGGGAGCTCACTTTTCCCCACATTTCAGCATATGCCTGTTGTATGTCAGCACCCCAGGCTGCCTGTGTCTCTGTGCCAAGCCAAGTACCACTCTTGCAGCCAGCAAAGGTAGAGAAGATGGTGTAGAGACAGAACGTGAGACACATCAAGAATTGGTGTTGTGGACTGCGTGTAGCTTAAAACTAGTACCTGCTTATGGGTCAAGAAACTAAGCTGGAGCCACTTAAGTGTGGTGGTTCTTTTTCCGCTGTGTAGGATGTGTAGAGGTAGCAAGATTTTCATCCTGTAGTGTCACAGGAGCCAGTGTTTTTGCACAGCATGGCTCCTCTTTGTTGATACCATAATGGGTGCCTAAGGGACTTCTCAGGGTAAATAGCAGTGGGGCACTGCTGATGAAACAGCAGGGCTAGCAGAGCACACGGTACTCCCAGCATCATAACTTAATGTCCAGCACTGTCTGCATGACATCCCCATTTATTTCTAAATATGCTGACATGGGAGATTTTCTACATGTGATGGTTTGTCGCCAGGAGTTGCATTGATTCTTTTAACTTGTTCCATCTCTTCTCCTTCCCTGTCCCCACCCCAACCACTTGGCCAAAACAAAACTCCCTCAGCTTTCTTCGTGGCACACAGAGGGACAGCTATTTAAGCAGTAATTATGAAGTTCTTTTTTGTACGGTGTAGTATTTTAAAACAGCGTAAGATTATGATTTTGCGTAGATTTATTAGATTCTCCTAAAATACACATTGAGCTTCAGCTCTCAACATTTTTATGTATATTGCTGCATAGATAAACCTATTGCTTGAAAAAGCATACAAGCTCTCTATTATTTCTCTATTATTATGTTACTCAGTAAGAACAACATCTGTGAGTCAGATCACAGACATTAAAAAATAATTTAAAAATAATTTTATTTAATTAATTTACTTAAATTATACATACTGAGCTCTTTTATTTTGGAGACTTGCAGGGTGCAGGTGTTTCTCTGTAAGCACGGGGGCAAGCAACTTCATTAGTCTTTTAATAGTCTCTTAGTAGCAGAGGCTGATGGTATCATCTTATATTGAAGCTCATTTTTCAATAAAAATGAAGCAGTTTATAACATGGATACAGAGCTCCTGCTCCCATTCACATTCCCTCCTACTCTACCCCGTATTCTGTAACAGAAGGATACCACAGTGACGAACACAGAAAATTGAAAGACACATACTAAATCTCAAGTTCGGTTCTTCAGTGTCTTTCACACATTATAGCTTTATAGAGGAAGGTGACGTTTAGAGGACAGGGTATAAGTAACTTTAGATTAAGTAGTGGACGTAAGGACTTCATATCCAAGCAGACTGTCTTTCTGGCTGTCAGTGCTGTGTAACCATGTCACCGATATCCAGTCTGATGTTTTCTTTATTATTATTCATAAGCTCCCATGCTGAACAGCAATCAAACTCTTCAGGCTGTGCCATCTTGGGAATTATCACACTTGCAGGGCGGTTGAAGTCACTTCGCCTCGAGTCTTCTGTGTCTGAAAAGTGCCCAAGGCTAATCACTGTGAAATGTGATGCCTGTCATGTCTTCTTGTTCAAGTATGTGCGGCAGGCCTGTCATTCACTAAAAGCCTTAACATCTGTTATTACATGGTAATCCTCACGCATCAGGCTTCCAAATAAGAAACTGGTGGAGCCCAGCAAGGTATGGCTCAGCTCTAGTTTGCATAATTCCCAGAATGCAAGGCAACTTGCTCTCCCTTCTGAAATCATTAATAAGCAATAAGAATATTATATAAGCTGGCATCTTTTTTTAAACCATGATAATTTCAAATGCTATTATAATTAGGACGAAGATGAGAGTTTGAGCTGGGGGAGGGAACAGACAAAGGATTAAGCTGATCTCCACCATGACGTTAGAAGGTGGCTTTGTCTGTTATATCCTAGTTTGGACAATAATGGATACACTTTAGGCACATGAAGAGGCAAAAAGACAATTAATTTAAAAGTATTAATCCTTTTCATCCTGAAATGTTATCTCTTGGCATAAATAGGATCACAGCTTTCCAGTCCACTTATATTCTGACTAACTGACCCTGTAGAAAAAGCCTGAAAAGCAATATATGTTTGTGTTTTAACCTGATGACTATCCACTCCGTAGTGGGTCGGATAAAGTGGACAAAAATATTATGTTGCTGAGAATATCTTTGTTTAAGCCAGAGTGACTGCTAGCTGATTGCGACTACAGCGCTATCATGTTGCAAGAGATGTGGCCTCTCAGGTAGCGGGTCTCAAGCCCTGACAGATCAGATGTGATATTTTCATGAAGAAAAGTTTAGTGTCTGGATCGAGCAGGCAGGATTTGCTGGAGAAGGAAAACCAGGTGAAAGTATGGTTTATAGATGTAACTAATAGGGCCGCTTTCTTTGGAAAAGGGAAGATTTAAAAAGTCACTTGTCAAAATCATTTTCCCTCTAATGCTGCAGCAGCCCTCAGATCTGAGCATGTTCCTGATGTTCCCCCTCACTCACATGCACGAACACGGGGAGGCAGGCGGGAGGAGGCAGCTGCACTGACACACTATGGGGTTTGCAAGAACACGATAGCAATTTAGCAGAATGATTAAAAGATTGCAAACATTTATTAATAGCTTTGCTGCTGCAGCAGCTCTGCCGGAGAAGCCTTGCTTCCTCAGGGATGCTCTTACCTCCTGCCTGTTCCCTTCCAGAGCTCTAGAAATGGAAAAGTCAGGTTTGGACTCAGTTTCAGTTTAAAGCCACAGCTACACACAGTACTGCAGACTACTTTATCCCACTACCTGGGCGAGAGGACAGGGGGGGAACTTCAGTGGGAGAAAGAAACAAGAGAAGGTATGCAGAGCAAAAAGAAAGGATTTTTTCTTTTCAGCTATTGCTTGGCCTTTCTTTTCTTCCCTGTGTTCCTCTCCCTTTCTCTCATTGCTCTTCTTTACCCACTGCTTCTCCTCTCCCTTGGGACAGAGCAACTTTTGTTCAGTGCATTGGCACTAGATTCAGATGTGGGTCTACAGTGTCTTTGTGATACTGTATAACAAAATCAGTGAAGGACAAGTATAAAAGCAGTATTGGAGAAGATCTGCTGAAAGTTCTGCAGAGCAAATTTCCTAACATGAGCACAATCAGTTCTTATGCAATTCTCATGACTCTGTCGTCATCTCCTCAGATTTTTTAACTTTAACACTGGGGAAAGGGACGAGGTGAAGTTTCAATACCAAAAAAAAAAAAAGAAAAAGAAAAAGAAAGGAAAGGGCAGTTGTCTGAACAAGAAATCACCTTATACTTCATGGCTGATACTGCTGAACAGCAGTAAACACAGTAAATGAGATGGGCAATTCTGATGTTTGAGTACACAGTATCTGGGACATTTTTATCCCATAGACCAGATGATGGTGACTGACTGATATAAGTTTGCAACAGGAGGATATTTATCCGACACATATGGTGACCTCCTCCATATTCCTATTCACAGTGGAATAATAACTTCTTTCACCTTTTTTTTTTAAACTGGGTCCTAAGAGAAACTAAAATGTCTGGACAGCCTAAAAGGAATGAATTTTTTCTGCTAAGCAATGATGACAGCAGATATAACTACTTGTGGCCCTGTCATTATCTAAAATCCTGCTTGTAGCTGGGTAGGATAACAGAGCACCTCAACCATGGCTTTCCCCGTACAGCATAGCCAAGTGACTGGATGTGCCATTGGGCATCAGCAGCTGACTACCTGTGCTTGACTTTTTAGTTCCATCAGGAGAATTTTTCTTCTATTCATACACACAATTTAATCATGCCACTTGGCAATTTAAGAAAAACCTCATTGCATAATCACTACATCTCTGCTTAATGCAGTAGAATAGGCAGAAGGGAAAGTGAGATGGATCCAGTGGATCAGAAAGGAGAAAAAATAAGGTGGTGCAAGGATGCAGAAAAGAAAATAGAGTTGAACTATGAGTCCTACATTATTCTGACTTGAATCTGCTTTGGGTTGATTTGGCTTTTTTTGAACTGTTTCCCCTATTCCTTGAAGTTTTCGGTTAAAATATTTCCTTTGTCAGTTCTCAAGTGCAGTGTCCAATTTGGAACTTGACTAGCATGAATTTTTGTCTCTTGCAAGGGGATGTTGCTTATGAAAAACATCTGATTATCTCTGTTCACTTCTGTACACCATGCTTTTCTTGGGATGACCTGGGAAACTACACAACCTGAGAGATAAGTGTAAGCCCCACAGAAAACTTCCTCCCTTGGGATGTTTAAGGAAGGTCTGTATAAATTTCTGGAGAGCTTGGCAGGCAGCCTCTAGGGCCTGCTTTTCTAGGGAATGAGTATAATACTTTGAATAATCCTAGTCTAAAAGACAAAGAACCCACATGCAATTGTAGTTGATACCATGGATGCATTTGGGCTAATTGCTTCTTCACTTTTTGTCTTTAGGAGCTGGAATTCCCTGTGCTCAGAGTAGCCGAAGAATGCCATAGATGAGGATGAAAGAGACCTGGACATTGGAGAGGTACCTGGTCTCAGGTGAGAAAGGATGTAGACAGGATCTTGCAAACACCAGTTCAACAGAAGGAACTACTTTCAGAGTTGCTTTCTGTCTCTCATTTCTTGTCTGATGATTGCAAATGGCAGGCCTTTCCAGGCAGTAGCAGCTATGTAGCTTCAGCTGCTCTGCCAAAGTTCTCATCCTTTCCTGGCAGTAGCTATTTCATTTGCATTGGTTTCAGTATCTTTAATTTCCAAGTTTGCTGTGTGCGATAACAAGAGGATGCCTTACAGTCTTGGGACAATTAGGACACTTGTTGGTGGAATTGTTCTGTTGGTTTGGTTTTTTTTTCTCATTGTAGTGGTTTAACCCCAGCCAGCAACTAAGCGCCATGCAGCTGCTCACTCACTTCCCCCCCTCCACCCAGTACAATGGGGGAGAAAATCAGGAAAAGAAGTAAAACTCGTGGGTTGAGATAAGAACGGTTTAATAGAACAGAAAAGAAGAAACTAATAATGATAATGATAACACTAATAAAATGACACCAGTAATAATAAAAAGATTGGAATGTACAAATGATGCGCAGTGCAATTGCTCACTGCCCGCCAATCGACACCCAGTTAGTGCCAGAGCAGTGATCCCCCCACTCTCCCTCCCCCCAGTTTATATACTAGATGTGACATCACATGGTATGGAATACCCTGTTGGCCACTTTGGGTTAGCTGTCCTGGCTGTGTCCCCTCCCAACTTCTTGTGCCCTTCCAGCCTTCTTGCTGGCTGGGCATCAGGAGCTGAAAAATCCTTGACTTTAGACTAAAGTTGACTTAGCAACAACTGAAAACATCAGTGTTATCAACATTCTTCTCATACCTAGCTCAAAAACATTGCACTATACCAGCTACTAGGAAGACAATTAACTCTATCCCAAGTGAAACCAGGACACTCATGTCCCAAAAGGCTGTTTTGGGATGTGTTGGCCTTTACAAATATTTAAAGCAAGAAATTGTATTTTTTCAGTATTTCCCCTGCTCCCATCAGAACCTCAACCCTCACTAAGGCTCCTGCCTCCCATATACCTCATTGTCTTTCTACTAGCTATTTTCTTGCTCATTAATAAAAAAATATAATGTACTTCTTAAGTATGGGAACCACCATCCTCTGACTACACCACTAGCATTCCCTCCCATTGTTAGGACAGATGCTCCCTCTGGGTACGCTGAGCATATCTCTTGAAGTAATTGGAATTGTATCTTTGCAAATGAGCAAAGAATTTGCTTTCTTAAGTATTGAGCTATCTCTCTATGTCATATATCTTATAGTGGCTGCTATGTCTGTATCCAAGTGGCAAGTAACAGGACTACAGCTATGGTTAAAATAACCTGCATTGAGATTCAAATACAACAAAGGACCAAAGTGTTAAGTTTCTCAGTTGATAAATGCATTTATTAGTGAGAGTAAAAAATCCTAGACTGCTAAGAAATTGATGAAATTCCAGGAGTTCATTTATTCTATCCTTCTCCCATCATTAAAGGAAGATAGAGGTTTGACATTGTTACCAAGGGATTGACCTTTGCAATTTTCTTTCTTAGCCTTGTACAATACAGAAGCTGGTGACAGCACTCAGGTACAGCCCAGATACATCCTTGAGACACAATTAGTCTGTGGTTGTACAAACTTTGTAAAGCTTGGATTCCACAGGGAGGCTAAGGAATATACAGATCAATAGCAATATGGCTAGATCTTTTCTAATGGCAAAATTTAGAGATGAGAGAAAAGATGGTGACGAGCCTGTCCCTTCTGCACAGTGAAAAGTATGGAGGTGAGGATCTTCTGTTGTTACTTACTGATAGGGGAACATCACAAGAGAAAACTGATATTCTTCTTTGTATCCTTGTTAGGAGACAGAGAAGAGGTAATAGTGAGGAAAGGGAGGAGAGGTTAGAGGTGATAGCAGAAAGGAGAATTGTCCTTTTATGGGTGCCAGGTACTAGTAAATAACTTTCTAAGTGCTGAAAAGAAGGTACAAAACAGGACAGGGGTCTTTTCAAGGTTTAGGTTCTTCTATGGAGGAAGTCCCTTCTGTTTAGAAAAAAAATAATCATCAAGGATAAAATACTCCCAGACAACATGAATATAGAAATGATGAAGCTGCACATGATGAACTTATAATATTCTGAAGTAGGTCGGTTTTAAAACTCTACCAGAACAAAGTCATTAACTTTTAACAGAATGTACTTTGTTGGTTTGATGATGAATTAAAAACTGGAGGGAAAATGAAAAGGCAGCTCATGTAAAACTGCATCATCCTCTGCCTCCATTGAGACAATACTGTATCACCTCTGCTGGTAGCAAAAAATTTGCCAGGCTTTGTCATCATTTTGCATCACAGCATGACCCGAAAGCAAACATACCCTCTGCCATCACATGGTACACTGCCGGGGATCCCTTGCAGAACTACAGTGGCCATATAGCTGGGGAATGTTGCTCTTGTCAGCACTACTGAACGCTGACAAACCACGGGAATTGAAATATATTGCTCTATTTATTCTGTTTGTGTGGATCTTCATCAGCCTTACCAGTTTTCAGTTCCAGTAACAGCTATTTTATTTTTTTTTTATTTTTCAAGATTCTACTTGCAAAGATTTAGCTGCAACTGAACTGTAAGATATTCCTGATTGCCTGTCCTGTTGTCCAGAGCTTGCTTTCTCACACAATGCTTGAGTGAGCCATGGGTCACAGCCATTAAACTTAGTTTATGGAAAACATACCAGAATCACTTTGATCACATTATCTTAAGCTCTCCATTTGAAAGAAATGTAGCAGTAGGAGATTTCCTCACTTCCCATCTCCAAATCTTGCTTTTTTTTATAACAGTAATACTGGCTTCTAGACCCTACTTGTGTTCTTCTTCGGCACTGACTTTGTATTTCCTTCCCTACCTGATACTCTTTTCCTTCCTTTTAACCCAGTATTGGTTTAAATTATTTCCCACATCATAAGTACTCACTCCCAACCCCTCCAATCTCTGCTAATCACAGCAAATTGGTATGTTTATCTTGGCTAGGACTTGCACTTTACTTACTTACATAGGTGTTTATCCAGAAGTTCAAGAAGCATCTATCTTTATTGCCTTAGGCTTGAGAAAGGCCATGTTTCAGGAGAGCTCCATTCGCCTCTGAATAAAGCCTATATGAACAAAACAAATAATCGCTAGAATTTCTTTACTCTGGTCACCTGACGTCCCATGCAAGTTCAGAAAATCACACTGGGGAACACTGCTTTCCTGCAACAGCACTAGAAGAGATACAGCTGTCTATCAGCTCCATGCATTGTCTTGTTTAGAAGAGGATGTGGGTCCTGGGTGAATTGCTCTCACAATGGAATAAGCAAATCTGTCTGACTTTTCTTATTAAAATTCTCATGTTCTTTCCTCATAGGAAATACAGAGGTGTGCCTAGTAGCACCCCTCACCTAGAGGTGAGGGTTTGTCAGCTCACCTACTTGTTGCTGTGTCCATCCACTGAACAATGTCATCAAATCTTGGTAAGAAGTTCTTTGTAAGTAGAATGAGAGGTTCATTTTCAGAGATCTGCTCAATCATTTCCATAACAAACCAATTAATGGGTTAGAAGCTCCTGTTGAAAACCAGGGTGGCATGGATAATGGTGTGGACAGAGGGGGCTGAAGTGCCAGTGTTGGTTTCTAAGCGCTCTGATGGATTTTACATTATTCTTATTCACAAAGTGATGTGGCTTTCGGGTGCTGATGAGTAATGAGTAGAGCTAGTTTGTTTAGTGTCCCTGTCCCCCAAGGCCACTGCCCTTTGAGAGAGAACAGTGTGTACCACTGCTTTTGGCAGCCACGCTCCCAACCTGACGCAGTTGATTTGGGGGGGCCATGGAGCCAGCAGAGATGACTCATTCCGCCTCAGTGGCTCACTGAGGAGCTGCAGGGAGAAGCTATTTATAACCAGACCTTTCAGGTTCAGTGCAGCAGCATCTTCAGCGGGAGGGGGGGACAGGAGTGGGGATGGCACATACAACTTCTCAGATGCAGATCAACTGCCACTCCAACATTGTCCCTAGAGCCACATAGCCACCAGCTGACTTCAGCCAGTCCTTTTTCCCAAGCCTTTTGCTCAGCTGTCTGGGTGCTCTCGTCCTGGTATAAGATTCTGGTGATAACTCATCAGCTCCTCAAAGAGCAGGGAGACAACTGTGAATGTCATCAGTGTGAACAAAACACAAACTCCTTCTACTGTAGCTGCTAAGCTGACTCTTGCTGATTCTTTCTGACCCATGGCCATAGAATTATCATCTTATCTTTTCTTTTGTCTCTGTCCCTGTTTATCCCTGGCTTGCCATTAAGATGAGCTTTTTTCATGGGCGTTTTCAAACAGTCTTTTTGCTGCCAGCAAATCCCATTTAAACCTCCTGAGGTTTCTCTTAATATACAAGCTAACACTATAATTTATAAAACTGTAGTTGTTTTTCCCATCTTGCCATGGACTCATTTCATCTTCAGGTGCTTCCATGACTCCATATGTGAAACAGAGATAATGATACCCCCTGGGTTAAGCACAGTGTGATCTACAGCTATGAAACACCACCTAAGTGGTAGTATTATTACCAGAGAGAGTCACAGAACAATAGGAAAGCATATTACGCAACAGTAGAGGACAGCGTGTGTTAAAGAAAATATTTACTATGAACACATACATCTTTGTATCTAGGTAACTGTGGCCTTTATCTTGAAGCATATTAGCATACATTAAAATTATTGAATTTTATGTTAAACTAAACTTCTTCAAGTTGTCTGTTCTCTTAACTGGCTTTTGAATTCAAAGCCACATGGCACCAGGGATCCTGTTGCGTGAATGCTTACCTTGTTCTTGTTCTATCTCTGCCTTATTCTTAAACCAATTTGTGTGTCTGGAACTGGGCTGCAGTTAGATGGCTCCTTGGCTCCTGTCATTCTGTTCATTCTTCCTGTAGCTTAAATGCTGCCTGTTTGGCTCTTCATCTTCTCTTTTTCTTCTCTCTACTTCTTTCTTCCTACCCCTTCTTCACTAAGTAGACAATTGGCTCTGCAGTATATGACTGGTGTACTGTTTGATGAGTATAAAGTCTCAGCACATTGTTAAGGCCATTTGGTAGATCTGTAGGTTTCTCTGGTATTCTCTCTTTTGGCTCTCCTGCATCACTGTGCTGTGGACCCAGAGGCATACTGGCCTTTTTTACAGTGGGTTGTATTTATTATCTTCATACAGAAGCTGTACTATAAATAATTCTTGCCTTCAGTATTGGCAGCCAACTAAAGGGGAAGTCTACCCTGCATAAACCAAACAGTGCTGTGGTGATAATTTTTTTCTTGAAGCCCTGTTATGAGACTGCAGAGATTTGTGAATGTGAGACATACCTTATATGCTTCAGCTCATAATCTGGGCTGGAGGTGGCCTCTGCACAGTACCCCCAACTCTCCCTAGCTGCCACTTTATTTTCCTGAATCTCAGTTTCGTTTTGGAAGAAGTAGGCCTCTGGCTCTTATGGTTGCAAATAAGCCTCTGAAACATCAACAAAATGTAACTGGTGCAGAGATATTTGTATTGGTATTAAGAGAAACAGACCATATTTCAGGGACATGGAGTGTCATGTTTATTTTTTTGAGTGGTAAACTAAGATGTGCGGTGATTATAACTATGTCAGTTTTGCTCCTTGTCTCTTTCTTCAGCAAATTTTACACAGTAGATAAAATGGTTCCTAGAGCTGTTGGTTTATCCTTTCAGCAGCTGCCTTGTCTTCCCTTTGGCACCTTGGCCACCCATGAGCACAGTGTATGTAGTGCAGCTGGTTCCCCTGCGTGTCTTACCACCTCCCCTTTGCTTGAGGCTTGCGACATTCTTGAGCAGACTGCTGGAAAGGGATCCCAAGTATGGGTGCTATGGCCAGAGGGCGCACAAGGAGGTGTGTCCAGGTTTGGCTGCAGGAACCCAGAACTGAGAGGGCCAGGAGGGGAAACCAAGAATATGCATACATGTCAGAGACTGAAAGGATTTACCTCCCTGCATTTCCAATTGCTTGTTTTCTATCTGGGGAAAATCCCTTTTGACAGCCCAGGCGGTGAGCTTCTAATTCCTGTCTCCGGCTCATTTTTCACTTCAATCCCTCAGCGAACGGATTTTAATGCTTGATGGATTCAAACAAAATTATTTCCGTTCCTGTGGCTTTGCAAAAGCCTCTAGGGGGTGTGTGTGTGTGTGCATGCAGGGGAGGAGGGATGGGGCTTGTTTTCTTTACACTCCAGTAAGCCTCCTCTCCAAGGGAAACATATTTCATTTCTTCATTTAGGGCTTTCTTGCTGATGATTCCTCCCATGCTGTCCTCCCGGCTCTTGGGTCACAGGAGGACCCATAAAAGATCTGCTGTTCCGAGGGGTACAGGATGCAATGTTCCAGATCAACATTTCTGCTGCAAGTGGGGATTCAAATAATGTGACCAGACTGTGCTTCCAGGAATAGCACTGGATTGGGGGAAATAACTGTGGGAAAACTTTCATATTCCCCAGCTCTAGCTGCGAGTGAGACAACACCACAGGCTGAGAGATGGGGTTAGTGACTGAAGCGTTGTCTGGGTAATCAGCAGTCTTTAGCATTGACTTCTTGTTTGAACATGTGTACAATTCACCATGCTGCTATTGTAATGGACAACTATTGCTTTTTATTACAATTTCCAGCCTCTCCTGCCAGTGGAAATCACTGTAGGGAACTGTGCAAGGGCTCTGCTTGCATAACATTCAGTAATCAGTCAGAATTTCAGTTGCTCAGCCACCATGTGTTTCTGCCGGGCTTCTTCCACATAATTCCTGTGCCTGGGAGGCTAAACTACTTAACTGCTCAATATCTCACCCTTCTATCCAAGCCAAATCATCATCATAACAAAAATTAACAAAGAAATAATTGTATGATACGTGGCGCTAATAAATACTTATAACCAGCATGCTAAAGATCCTCATTATTCTCTGAAGGATTTAGAATGTAGCATGAAGTTGATGATGTCTCTTGATGTATAAAACTACTGTTGTTAGGGTGTGCTAAGCCCACTTGGTGATACCATATCTAGATTAAGTTGTTTCAACTTATTATAATTGCTACCAAGCTGTCACTTGCTCAGGCAAGGAAAAAATATTGTTCCTGGAGTTGGAAATGTGTTGTGTGTTCCTCTTCAGCATATGCCTGTCTTCTAGGACAACCTCCTATGTCCACAGCCTCCTGTGAATATTTGTTTAGAGCAATTGATTTTCATCATAAATGTGTATTGTGTAATGCTTATAAAGCTGGTGGATCCAGGGACTATCAGGTGTAGTCTCCAAGTTTGTTCCATTTTATCTCTTCATATTATTTCAAAACACCAGTTCCTCTAACTTCAGCTTTTTTCAGTATAAGTATTCTAATTCTCATTTTTTGTTTTGTTAAATACATTGTCTACAGGTGAGAAGCCTTATTTTATTAGTGTGGTTTTCTAATATGTTGCATCAGACACTATTAGCTTGCATTATAAATACTCAAAATTATACATAAAGCATACCTTGAAGTTTTAGTTGTAAATACAGTAATAGCATTTCAGGAATTATTTACTTTAGTTAATATATTCTTGCTTGTAATTGAATATTTATTTCAACCTTGTCAATAATCCCCAAGCTTTTGAGCCACGGACAGTAAATTGAAGTGTTAATGAACTTTGGATCTTCATTGATAAAATCATGCTAAGTCTGCTACGTAGAAGAGGCCGCTAATTTATGAACCAGTAGATACTAACTAACCTGAAAGCTTCAGCTAATTGTTACAGCAATGGTATAGGCAAGTCCCCTTTCACATGTCTTTAGATTGTAAAAAATAAATAAATCTAATTGACATTTTCCAAAGGATCAATAAGAAATTGAATTAAATGTGAGCAAAGAGGGAGTTCTTAAATTTCTATCTTGTCTTTCTGATGGAAAATGTGGAGATTTTACTGCAGAAATAACTGATTCATTAACCTTGTGCTTTGCCACCACAGAAAGGAAGTAGACAAAAATTTGGAAAATGCGTGTTTTAAATACTCTCGTTTCAGCCAATGTTCTGGATTGCTTGTGTGGTATTAATAATGTTTATTAATATTTTGGTTTAACATTTTCCTAAGTCACCAGTGTTCCTTTTGCCAAAGGCATGAGTTGTGAATCCAGCTGGATACCCGGGGATTGGATTTACTTGCTGCAGATCAAATTATCTAATATTAAATACATATTAGCATCTGACTGCACCAGTTTTATCAACAGCATTTGCCAATAACTGATAACTTATTTTAATACTTGTTTCCACCACATTGTTGGACTGAGGATAATGGAAATGAGCATTTATCTATAGTGACAGAATACTGTGTCAGTACCACTGAGAAAGCATCATGTTGGGTTTTTTCTTTCATTTGTTGTCTCTTTTACTTAGTTGGCAACTCTGAGACCAATAAGCCTCTCCTGCATTGGAAAGTCTTAGAGATACGGGTGGCATCTTTCAGCTGGAAAATCAGTATTAAGCTTTTCTTTGCATTTCATGTTGTACCAACCTTCCTACGTGTGCTGCCATTTGCTCAAGTCTAGGGCTTGCTGTGCCTTTGCAAAGTGAAAATACTCTTAGGCACTACCCTTAAATGTTTTTCAGTCTCCTATTTACTTATATATCCAGTCTCTATAATCCTTTAATGGTGACAGGCTTATCAGTGTAATCTCTGAATTTTACCTGGATATCCCTTGCTCTCTCTGTTGTGTTTTTTTTTTTATTGCACATAAGACTGCTTCTAGCATTGTACTCATTTGTGTGCCATTGTCCAATTTAATAAATGTTTCATTTCCTTTCAAGCTCATAGCATATTCATTTATCACCGCAACACTGAGGTTTCCTTCTATGAACAGTTTACCTGAGGTAGCAATGCATGATCTTGTCTGTGTCGTGCAAGCTCTGCTGCTGCTTGCAGGATTTGCGAAGCTAATCTCTGACATTTCTTGCATCTTCTCCCATATGCCAAATATTTTCTCGGTCCATCCTGGTTGTCATAGTGCGTATGTGATTCTACATGATTTTATCTTTGAGCTTAATACGCTTTTCTCTCTCAGATCTCTTGCATGGTGTATTTTGTGTTTTCATTGTGTTTAGATCTGACTTGCACTTAATTCTGGACTGGACGATTGCCATAGTTTGGTGCTTTGACCTTCTATCAGTCTTGAAAATTTTGAGGGAAAACCAATTCCCTAATAAGAGGACAGAGCATAATTTGAATTTTTAGCAAAAATCTCAGGAGACACACCCCTGAGTAATCTTTGAAAAGGTAAGAATCAGCCAGGCACATGCATTTCTTCAGTTCCGCTTTCCTTTTTTATATTTGCCCCCAAAATTTAATGTAGAGATGTTTTTTTATGTGAAGTGCAATATCTCACAATGTATACAGATTTCTAAGGGGTTTTCACTGCCAGAATTGACTGGAACCTCTTAAACATTTCAAATGCATCAAAATTGAGTATTAAGAAAAATAAAGCTTCTGACTGTCTTCGTTTTTACTAGCATACATGGCTTTTAGATAAACATGGATTTTTAGCACATACGCATGCAATTTAGTATTTTCCCAATTGCCTTCTGTATTTCCAGACTTTCAGCTCTTCTGGGCATCTTGGTAGCTTCTTCTTTTCCATTCAAGTTACACTCTTTGGCATCTTTTTACTCCTGATACCATATGGCATTCCTTAATCCCTCTGCACCCAAACTGCTTTAAAAGTTATTCCTTATTAATGACATATTTCCAGCTGTCTCTACTTAACAGAATGGAGGCTTTTGCCACGTCCCTGTTCCTGAGCCTGGGCAACTGAACCACTTACAGTTACAATTGACAGGGCTATGGCTTGGGAAGGAACATGCTCCAGGCACAGTCCCTGCAGTAGAAGGCATGGTGTGGGAATGGTACATTGGCAGAGAGGGTCAGTCCCTATGTTTTTCCAAAAGGAGGCTACCTCATAAGTAAGATGTATATTCAATACCATTTGCCTGATTACAGTGTATTACAAAATGATACTTCTGTAGAATCAGAGTAATTGTTCCCACAAGAATTACAGGGAAATGGCCTGGGCTCTTAAAGGAAACACCCTTTAGGGCACTTCCTTGAAGAGATTGTTTTTGAAAAAACGAATCAATCTCCAGAAAAGAACTCTAATAAACCCCAGTTTGTTTACATAGCATTGAGCCCTGTTAGCTTTCTTGCTCATTCCTCTTGGCCAGCGCACAGGTGTAAGGAGCTGATGTCGCTTGCTGCTGAATGACAAATGCACCAAGTGTGAATTCTGTTCTCGCATGCTCTTCCCAGGAAAGCCAGTATAGCCGCAGGGGTGTAAATGAGCAGATGCTTTTCCCCTCTTGTAGAGACACCTGCTGTCAGAGTGCACATTGCTGAGCAAGAGAAGCTCTAGGCCACACACCTAGTTTCTTGCCTTTTGCTGCTGTGGATTGCAATCTCTGCAGGAGTTGTCATTGCTGCTATTATTATTATTATTATTATTATTATTAATTATTATGTGACGCTGCAGATTTATTCCCCTCCCTCCAAGATGCTGTTTCTGTCAGAGCCTTTTCTGCCTTTGATCATGCCAAGAAGATGGCTTTGACATTGTACATATTTGCCTAGCCCACTGCAAAGTCCTAATCCTTCTAATAGCTGGAGGTTTTCAGTTTAAGTCTTTTATTAATATTCCATCTTAATTGTAAAGCACTTCAGTGATATCCAAAAGCCTGTCTTACATAACAGCCTTAGCCACACTTGAGTCCTTCAGAGCTGGAATGTCAGGAAAAACCTCTGTTTGATCTGCCTAGCCTGTTATTAGTCCTCATGCCTTTAATGCACAAACCCATTAGAAATTAACAATACATTTCAAATGTCTAAGCTCAGTCAATGTCTATTTTTAAATATTTGATATTAGAAAGAGTATGACTTGCTGTCATGTACAGATTTAAGTGACGTAGTTAGCAAAGTCTCTATAAAGTCTTCTAGGAGCCTTGTTTGCAGCTCTAAATCATCTGGAAAGTGAAAGAAGCTATAGGAAATTGAGATAATTAAGACATTTCATAAAGTGCCAGCGTTGATAAAATCCTACTATGCATTAGGTTTTTCTCAGCTGGGTAAATACATGAGAGCACTTGGAAACTGGGAACTACTTGTTTCCTCACTCTGGATATCCCGGAAAGTCACTGAAAAGGAAGGAAGGAGAGGCATTTTTGCTAATCAATAATAAGCCTTTTTGAAGTATGGTTCTTAAGATTTTAATTCATTGCAGATGATCATCCCCTTTCCTCTTACACTGCTTCAGCTATTTCAGGCAATTGCCAGCTTTTCCCAACGTTTATATATTTTAGTAAAGACTAGGAGTGAGCCTTGAAACTAACAAACTGGCATGTTTAGAAAATGAACCTTCATGTTTACTTGTCTTAAGGAGGTTTTCTTCAGGAGATTGATTCAGCTCAGACACACATTGTTCAGACTGAATAAAGCCCAAAGAGTAAACAGAGAGCCTTCCTGGTAAACTAATGCAGGAAACAAACAGTTTTAATAGAGTTTGATGTTATTAATAAGCAGATAAAGGAGAGATGTGAACTTGAGCTTCAAACAGCAAACATGAACCTCTCCTTAAAACCCACTTCAAAAGATAAAGAACATACCAGCACATGTCCACAGTTTGCGTTTAGAAGTCACCTCCAGAAAAAGATTTCTGTTTTCTCCAGATTCCGTACATGCTGCGTTAAATGATTTTTAAAAGCCTGCAACACTTTCTACTTCGTTTCTGAGCAGAAATTCTTAAATCCAGAGACCTGAGAACACTTTTGGAAAGCAGGCGTTCCTGCCTGCGCTTCACATGGAAAGAAACTAAGGCATAGAGCAATAAAGCTCATATCCCTGTAGGTACTCTTCACTGTGGGGGAAGATGTCAGAATTTAGCATTCAGCGATTCAAACAAAATTGCAGGCAGGCAGAGTGGTCATTAGCTCTCTTTTTGACACCCAGCTCCCTGCTTATACACTAGCGTATGCTGCCTGCTTGAAAACTGCAACGCTGATTTTTGCCACTGCACAAGATAAAACTACTCATTCTGTATGAGTTAATTTGATCCTTTAATAACTATGAAATAGAAATGCTTCTCTAGATGTTTAACAAGATTTGTTGGAAATTACTAAAAACCTGCATTATTCAATATAACTTGATAATTGTACTAACAAGGTGTTGTTAGATCAACTACCAAAACATAGTGGCCCTCTGAAATGAGGCATAAAAAGGATTTTGCAACTAACTTACTTATTTGTAGCATTGACAAATGACTTTATCTGAAATTGAAGGGTAATTTAGGTGGAATGTAACTAGCTAAGCTGTAATTTGCTCAGTACATCAGGTCTTTTATTAAATTCCAGGAAAAAAATATAATTTAGATCTCCAAGATGAGAAATCCTCAGTGCCTTCGTTTAGTTCCTTGTGCCAATGACACTGGTAGCAGCATCTTTCCCCTCTCCCTCTGCTACCCTGCCGACTCAGCAGGGAGGTGGGCATGCTTGCACAGGAGTTCTGAGCAGCTCTGCTACTGAAACAAGGTTTCTTTCCTCCACTGGCCACATGTTCCTGACCCTCTTCTCATGTGTCAGTACTAGGGTTATAATTTTTCATCTGAAAGGGACTACTGGCTGCTAATAGAAACCTGACCATGTTTTGCAACTCATAAAACTTACTTTCTGGTTACAAGCCAGATGTACCAAACCCTGTCTCTCCCTGGAGCCATCTTCTACCAGAACTGTGCTGGTTATATTGAAAAGTAACCCTCTCCCAAAATAAACACAAGAGGTTTTCTTTGCCAGGAGAATGGCCAGAGATCAGGCTGCCAGACAATGAGCAAGCAATAGTAATTTATTCAGCCTTGTCCCCAGACTGCTTCCAACCCAGACTACAAGTATCTGGCCTTCAGTGCTGCTCTCTTTCCCTCCCATTCCCTGAACTAATTCTTTAGACAGTTGATAAATAACCTTTTTTTTTTTAAACTGGCAAAGATTAAATGTTCCTAGTCAGAAAAAAAATGTGGGCTTTTTACCTGATAATCAGGGATCCTTTTTAATGCAGCTGAAGAGTCCAACTGTCTCTCTGAAAAGCAGCCATAATCCCGTGGTCCACATCATATTTCAGAAAGAGATCACTCCATCACACATGTAGTTTATTGTGAATGTAAAACATCTGCATGGGCTCGTGAAAAGCTTTGCTCTTACCTAGAAAAGCTCAGGTCATCTGAAATTGGAAAATTATGAAGTGATTTAATTTTTTCCTTCCTATATTAATTGCTGCTCTCAATGTAAGCCAAAGACAAGCCAACCAGCTGAGCATTCCTTTGCTGTCTACTGTTTGGCACATTATCATTTTATGCCTTAAGACTGTGTCAAACAGAGAAAGGGGCCACTGTCACTGTTAAAACCATGTCAGTTTTGCTTCAGTGATTTTCAGAGGTGGTTTTTTTTCCTAGAAGCTGTACTCAGATCTTCACTTTAATGTGCTTCCTGCCTGCCTTGTGGTTCACCTCCACTTGCACAGCAGTGCCTTCTACCTAGATGTGACTGTGAAGTTGATTGTAGTTTGGCAACAGAGATGTCTGATATGAAAGAGGTGACATTTGCCAGCCGTGGGCAATAAAACTGCAAAGCTGAGCCAGCTATATCAGCTTAATTAATTGCATTCCTAGCTGTGTGAACTGGAAGACTGAAACTCAAAAAAGGGTGTGTGGGAAGGAGGTAGAGTGAGGAGTAATTCCAGGAAAATTATTTACTTTTGTTACACACCTGGAGTAGGGAAGTTAGCATCTCTTCTCAGGAGTCTGGCTAAAGTTAGGCCACACATGCTAGCTCAGGGAACTCAGCCATATCTGGCCCATTGAGCAGCAGAGTTTCCGTTGCATCTTTTTTCATGTTATTTGGTTTAACAAGCTAAGAAAGGGTTGGGCATCATCCCTGTGTGAAGTGTGGTCTCCTGCTCTGACTGGCCTCTCACGTGCCGACAACATGGAGCTGTAGAGTTAAGCCGAGGTCTGTGCCCTCACAGAGCATTGTAGTGAAAATGTTTGTTGCTTCCCTTTGGGAACACTTCTCCTCTTGCACCCTGATGATTACTCTTACCTGTTTTTCCCACTGCCAGCTCCATGGGCACAGCCTGGCCCTCTGGTAAGCCTTGTGTATTTACATTATGATGTATAGGGAGCTTCACCTTTGTCCCTACACATTTCTTCTCCGCCTTATCTCTCTGTCATCTTGCTTTCCTCCAACTGTGTTTTTCCTGTGGTTCATCTGTTTCTCTTGTGGACTGTTATTTTTGTTCCATTGCCCTTCATCCTCCTTTCCCATTCCTGTAGGTTTATTGCAGGATCACACTGCGGCCTTTCCCCCCTTCAACGCTATTTGACCATAGAAAACAGTGACTTCCAATCCATCTGCCAATCTTGTCCTGATAAATACAAAGGGAAGTTTTCTGTTTGCAATCAGGATGCAAGTAACCAGGGTGGATTTGAGCACGGGGATTACAGCCAGAACAATAATGCCTTTGTAATGCTGTCAGGATTATTCCTCTCCCGTGGAGTAAAACTTGAAGAGCAATACCAAGTCTTCAAGCAAACAGAATCTCCAGCTGTCAGTGCTTTTGCTTCCTCTGGAGGCAGACACATGCCTGTCCAAATACAATATGCCAGAAGACTGATACTTGGCATCTCTATGACTATTGAAGCATGACATGTGTCTGAAACCTTTTAAAAGCCATGGAGGTATAGTAAAGGGAAAGGAAAGGCTGTAAGTGAGGGCTAGACAGTTCATCTTCTGTTACGGGAGAGATTCCTGATTAGTATCCTGATTGTCAGCCCAGTCCAGCTTAGATTTTACTGTGCTTTGGCAAATTGTTTGTATGATATCATACTTACCCTAGACGACTATGTTCTTGCAAACGCAGGTGAGAGAAATAATAAAGACTAAGTAACTAGTACCAAGAGAACTGCTGCAAAACATCACAGATGTTTGTGCCTTCCCGTCAACAGCTTGCTGGAGACTTTTTTTTGTGGTCATTGCTCACTCATTTCACTCTCAAAGTCCTTTTCTAGGCTACGCTCTTTAACTGAAATTAAAATACACTCTTCTGAGTTCAGGTCAGGCAATGCAGCCCCTGTTTGTTTGAACAGTATTCTCTTTTTTTTTTCAAAAATTTTCTCTACACAAGTGAAGCCAAAAAGAATTGACTGAACCCTTCCCCCAAAAATGCCTGTGCATTTGTTCTTGTGCATACTTTTTGATAGCACTTTTAAGGAAAGACAGGATTTTACGCTTGCAAGCAGTGCCGTATTTGCCATTGCACGCTGGAAGTGGATCCACCTTCCCCCAGTGGCCCCAGGCTGCTCACTTGCTCCAGAATCCCCCTGGTTTGGGGAGGGAAGCGCAGCTCCCCTCTGGCTTGGCCTCTGACTGAATCACATGGATAGTTTTGACTTAGCTCCATCTCCGGAAGCAGCGAGCGTGCACACTACATAATATAATCTTCATGTCTTGAGGATTCAGGCCTGTCCTCTTTTGTGCTGCCAGATGGAAGAGGAGCCACGCTCTCTCTGGAGAGATGTCCCTGCACATCTCGCCGCTCAGCCGTGCTGGAATTATGTGCTTCTCTCTACAGCCGGGTACTGTTGTTCCCTGGCATTTGGCTCCAGAATAGCTAGCTTTTTAGTATGCAGCGGATGCTACACAGCCACTGTGGTCCCAAGATTAATTTGTCTAGAAAAGGAGATACATGAAGAACCTCCAAAATGAATTTGTGAGGAGGATGTACTCCAGATTCTCTGAACAGGCGGGGTTTGTTCCCAGCTGAAACTCAAACACAGGTGTTGTGGACAGCCAGGTTTCTTGTTTGTGCTCTCACTCTGTCCCATTTCATATTTTTTTCAGCTGCTGCTGTTTTGTTGCTCGGTTCTGTAACATGGCCCCTGCCTGCATTGTGATTGCCTGTTAGTCAAGCCGTTTCATGCCCTGATCCCTGAAGTGCTCTCCAAAGTGATGAATCACACCTGCACTAGTGAGTCCCTTCTCACTAATGAGGCATCTGCTCCAAATTCTGCAGTGCTCAGTTGATTCAGGCAAGAAGCTACAACCCACCTGTAGACAGCAGTGTCACTACAGTCCTCAGGAATAGCTCAAAAGACCCCAAGGAGGACAAGAGCAGTGTTAGTCAGGCTAGACAGGAATCTTATCTGTGTAAACTTCCTCACAGCAATGCCTCGTCAGCACCAGCTGCAACTCCAGAAATGGCAGCTTCTCTAGAAGCAATGTTACATCCCGATGGAATTAGCATCCCCAGGACAAAGAGGTATTGAGAAATGTTCCTTCCAGCCTCCTGCTACCTCTGAGCTTCCTGGCAGAAGGACCCGTGTAGCAGCCACAGCTCCAGCAATGCAGCTGCAGTAGGGAAAGCCAGAGCTTGCATTCTTCCAGCCATGAGTAGTAGTTCTGCACTGCTGATATCAAAGAGGAGCAGCCTGTTCCGAAAAAAAAACCAAACCAAACCCAAAAAGGTACCTTGGCTATAATTAGGAGCTGAAATGACACTGCAGGTATGAATGGGAAATTGTTGCTTGATAAACATCCCCACTACAAACCCCTTCAACAGCCCTTTCAGCCACCACGAGAGCTGCTGCCAAGCATCCAAAGCAGGAAAGAGGCAGAGGGATCAGCCCCAGCCTCTTCTCCTCTCTGCCATCCTGAGGATGGATGGAGGGCACCTTGTGCGGGAATCGTGCTTGGCTGCTGCACGTCTGGTGCTGATAGCACAGCTGAGGGGACAGCAGAGCACACCGAGCCAGGGCTGCAGCGTAATTCTCTTTCCGTGGCAGCTTTTCCCTGACCAGCGCACGTGACTGTAGTGGTGGGGGCACAGGAGCACAGGCTGCGATGGGACCCCAGGCTGCAGAGCGAAGTTGCACTTGGGTTGTTGCAGAGAAGACTGTGTCATCACATAGTAACTGCTGTGCATGTGCCAGCAAGAGCAGAGCTAGCATGAGTAAGCTTATTATGCGATAATCACACCTTCATCTTTCTGGGTACACAAACTGCTGAGGTATCCAAGTCTGGCGGTGAGGCACAATCACTGTCTGAAGATGAGCGAGAAAGAACTGGGTCCTTTCCTCATTGGGAACATATGTCTGATTTGACACCATTATCTTTTACTGTTTTTAAACAGAACATCATTATTGAACCACCTGTTGCCACTTAATTACCTGTGTTTGATTACAAAGATGTTAAGTAATCGGCTTTTTAGGTACAAACTCCTTCATTTTTATATCCTTCTGTGATGCGCGCTGACAAAGCCTCTATGTCCATTTTGCAAAGCTGGATCAAAACTTCCCCCATGGGCTATGTCAAACAGGCAGTGGCTGAGCACCCAGCCTCGCCCTCGCGAACTTTGGGAAACCTGGAATTTGGATCAAGACTTTGAATCCTCTCAGTTACGGCGACAGGACCTATAGGTGCTGACCTATAGAGCCGGTATCCACCGTGGTCCCCGTTTCGGTAGGCGGAGCGCTCAGGTGGGCCCTGGCCCCCACAGCGTGCTGGCTCCCGGTACCGGAGCGGAGGCGCCTTCTGAAGGCCACGCGTGGGGGCAGGTGGGTCACCCCTGCGGGGCAGAGGTGCTCGCCTTCCCGACCCTGCCCCCGGAGGCACTAACCTCCTTCCCGGGGAGACGCGGGAGCCTCGGGGGGGCCAGGCCTCCCCCGCCGCCCCCCCCGGGACGCCGCCCCCGTCCGCGCCGCCGGGGGCGATGCTCCCGCCGCCCCGGGGCTGGGGGGGGGGGGGGGGCTGCGGGCCTTACCGTCCCCCTCCCCGCCGGGCCCGGGGCCGCCGGGCCCTGCCCGCCGCGCTGCGGGAGCGCCGCCCGCCGCCGCCCGCACCCCCTCGGCGGCGGCGGCGCCGCTTCGCCTGCCGGCGCGCCCCGGCCTGAGCCGGCCCCCGGCGGGGGGGAGGCCCCGGCTCACCTGGAGAGGAGGAGGAGGAGGCGGTGGCGCGGGGGGGGGACACACACGACGACGACGGTGCCCGCCAGCCCCCCGCCGGAGCGCCCCTTGCCGCGGCCTTTGTCTGCGCTGTCACATGGGCCGCGGTGCGGGATTTAAGCGGGTCTCCGCAGGACATGCCGTGAGCGGCGCGCCGCAGCCCTGCCCGCAGCGGCAGCGCTCCGCCCGGCCGGGGATGCGGCTCTAGCGGCCCCGCGATGAGCGGCTCCTCCATGGCGAAAAGCGAGTCCCGCACTTCGCTGCTGAAGGCGGCGGGGAGCCGGAGGGCGGCGGGCGGCCAGCCCCAGCCCCGCGGCAGCCGCGCCCGGGACGGCAGAGGACAAGGCGGGCAGGCGGGGAGGGAGCAGAGCCAGGAGCCGCTCCCCGGGGAGCCCAGTGCCCGCAGGCCGCTCTGCCACCCGGGCGCCCGGGAGGACGGAGCGAGGGGCGCGGGGAAGCTGTCACATGGACGGGGGGAGAGCCAGCCGGAGCCGGCGGAAGGAGGTCCAAGGAGAGGCAGCGGCAAGGAACCGGTGCGGACATCCAGGCACCACCACCTCCCGCCGCACGCCAGCCACGGTCACCCCCAGGACCAGCATCAGCTCTCAGACAGGGATGGGGAGGAGGCAGAGGAGGACTTTTTCTTCAGTCACAGGCAGAGGTCCAGCAGAGAGTCCCTAAAGCTCTCGGAAGGCGCTTCACCTCTGTCCAAATCCAGCAGCAAGTACTCCACCAAGTCCAGCGGCAGCGATCGGTCGGTGGAAGCGGACCCCCTCTTCCACCAGCTGCACCCCATGCTCAGCTCGGTCTTTGGCCAGGTAAGGGGCAAAGCGCCTCTCGCCCCCTCCCTCTCTTCCTCTCTCCCTGCCTGCCTCCCCCGCGCCCCCTCCTCCTCCCGCCCGCTCACGGACCTTCGGCTCCTCGTCCCGGAGCCCCCCCGCGCCTCCGGGCTCAGCCCGCAGCTGTAAATGCACTGCTTCCTGGCCGCCCCTGCCGAACTTCTCCCGCCGCTGCGGCACCGCCGGGGCGCTGCGGGACCGGCACCGGGACCGGCACCGGCACCGAGGAGGGCTCCGCGGCGGGGAGGGGGGGCGCGGGTCGGAGCCGCCCGCAGCCCCCGGGCGCCGTGGAGGGCGCTCTCGGTGGTGCTGGCGGGGGAAGTGCCGGTGCTTTCCCTGTCGCCGGGGGAAGTTGTGGCTCTGCCTGCTGAGGGTGAGAGTCGGAGAAGCGGATTTAAAAAATGTATTTACTTATTAGATTTCCATCTCTCTGGCTCCCCGCCTTGCTTTGCTGTATTTGTTTACATCTCCTTATGGTACATTTCTGTACAATCGGCATATGAATCATTTCTGATGGCAGAAGCTGTCAGGAGAAGGTAGCGGGGAGGACGACAAAAAAAAATCCTGACCCAATTCCGAAGCCTTCCCAGTCACTATGTTAGGATGGAACAGATGCTTTCGGTGTTTGCAAGCTCTTTCGGTACAAAGCTGTCGCTTTTAGCTGCTTCTGGTAGTGAAATTACCCAACAGGGTTACCCTCTAAAAATGAAAAGGCAGAGGGAGACTAGCTCGAAATTTTCTTTTAGAGCCATTTAGGGATGTTACTGGGAGATGTAATCTCCAGGAAGATTAATGTAACTGCAATCTCCCAGAAGCACAATTATAGGTATAAGCCAGTAGCCTGGGCAGCCAGCTAAGTTCCAGCCCTGGAAGTGATCGATTAAACCAGAATTATGATTTGTGGGGTTTGTTGTCATTGGGTCTTTTTTTTTTTTTTTTTTTTTAAAGTGGGTTTGGGAGGCTTCACAGGGTGTCCATTCAAATTAAGATTATGGAGAGAACGAGAAGAA